>NC_063179.1:45086711-45419211 GCF_023159225.1 Perognathus longimembris pacificus | reverse complement strand
CTGAGCAGAGTAGTAGGAAGCTGGGCTTCCCTGGCTAAGTCTCAGAAGTTGCTGAGATGATTCACCAAGGTGTCTGATTTGCCTCCCTCCATAGCTGTCATTTTTATCCCTTCCCCCAACATCAGCTTCCCCAGGACTCACGCTATTACGGTTCCTCCTTATCTCCTGTGCAGTATTATTTACCTCCCCAACCCCTGTTCACGTGCCTCCCTTCCCATTCCTTCCCAGACATATCTCTCTGATGGTACCAGGAACAATGGGAAGGAAGGGGGAAGAGGTCTGTTCTTCACCCTCGATGGAAGGCCTTTCTCGTCTCACTTTATAACCAGCTTACCGATATTCTTTCCTCTGTCTTCCGTCTTCCCTCCATCTTTCTGCTGTTATCCTCTCACAGTATTCAACTCTGCATCCCTTTAATTATTTGTAGCTAATCCTCCATTTTTATCCCAGACATAGCTTTCTCTGCATTGACGTGATTAGCCATTTTCAATCCCCAGCCTTGTGAGGAGAACCTTACAATCTGTAGCCGTTCATTTCTTTAACAAATTATCTGATGGCTCTTCTAGACAAATCAACCTTCCTATCCTGTGACCAGCTACATTCAATTTCTGGTTCAGCCTGACACATTTCGGATACTGAACGAATATTTTTGTATGAGTGAAACCTGTATCCCTGCCTCATTTTCCTCATCTCATTTACTTTCATTTTCTGGCAACTGGCAACTTTGCTTCCTCTTTGGGGAACACAGAAGCCATCACAAACATCTCTCAGTGTGTCTCAACTCCTTTGTTTCTAGGTCAGTAAGCGCAGTTTCTATTTGTTTGTTCTGGGACACCTTCTTCAACCGTGTTCCGAAATCTGTTGTGGACAGCATTGCCCGCACTCATTCATACCACAAACCGCAGCTTATACCCTAAACCCCTTTCCTGGGATTCTCTTTTGGAACTACTCTTTCAAGGTTGTTGAATCTAGTGGGAGGAAATCGGTGCTACTGCTTCTGCACGATCTGTTGTTGGTCACCCCCTCCCCTCTGTTCTTCCCTCCGTCGTGGATGCAGTGCTTTCCTGTGTCTACCTGCTTTCCCTTCCATTCCTTTACGGGTACTGTCCTGGTTCCCAGAAGGAACTCTCCGCTTTGTCAGACTCCGCCTTCTCCTTTGATAAGTATACAGTTTCCATCAACCAGCAACCCTGATCCCGTGGGAAGTCCGTCTCCTGGAGCCCCCGAGGGCTACGAGTGACTCACGTTTGGATGATAGGTGGATTCCTTACGGACGGTCATGTCTAGGACCATACTGACCACCTTCCGAATCCTTCTCATGCTGGGAATCTGTGTGCGGTGCTATAGTCCAGTCCGTGTGCGTGCCAAACCCAGAAGCACCCCCAACTTCCCCTTCTCCCACGTGTGCAGTCCATCATCCACATCCTGTCAATTCTGCCTCCCGTTGCCTGCTGGTTCCATGCTCTTCCTCATGCTCTTCCACTGCCGGTGTCCTAGGCCGGCCTCCGCCGGTTCTCACAGCAACGCCTGCCACAGGTGGCTGACTCTTCTCACTCCTCTTCAGTTCACCCATATGGAACTGGCGGGAATCTCTGCAGAGGAAAACCTGAGCACAGTACTTTCTCTGCTTAAAGTCCTTCTGTGCCTATGTATCTTTCGGTAGCCAGAATCCTTAACAGGGCACAGAAGGCCAAGGTTGGCGCGACCAGAACCCATCTTCTAGCTCCATCGTCCAGCCGCCACAGGATTTACACCCCTGCTTTTCCTCTTGGTGTGCCACATGATATTTCTATTTCTCTGACGTGGCAAAAGCTACTCCCTTTTCTCTGCCTGTTCTATTCCTATTTTTCCCCTCGCCCAAATCTCATTTTTCAGGAAGCCTTTCCTAAAAACTCCAGAACGTGCAGTAGCTCAGCAATGCGTCATTTATCATTAGGTCTTGCTCATGTGTGTGTAACTGTGGGCCCCTCAAACAGGACTTGCTTCTCTGTCCTACTTGTTGACATGTCTGTGATATTCCTACCTCATTGTCCTTCTCATCAGATTTTTCAAGAACATAGTTCCTACCCATCAAATAAATTCTAAAAACATGTTTATACCTTATCCAATGAAAGTATAATCTCAAAGCAATACTGTGTCACTGCTACTAAGCCTAAATATACATAGAGGGACGGAAAGTGTAAGGGCCGCGTTTGGGTGACATATGGAACCATGGCACTGAGAATATCTATCATCTGATGCATCTATTTGTAGCAGTAGCTAAGGAAATACAAAATTTTTGGAATGGCTAAAAGGATATAACTCCAATTTTTAAATCATAAATTATGTCTAAAGATAAAACACATCTCTCTCTCTCCATACACACACACATATACGCATACACATATCTGTATATGGATATATATATATATATATATATGGAGAGAAAGAGAGAGAGAGAGAGGGAGAGAGAGAGGTCTTCTGCACAAGGCTTCACTATTTTGGGATTTGTTTTCTATGCAAGCTTTCCACAACCATTACTCTGTAACTTCCAGAAGTATCACAAGTCTGTCTTTAAACTCTATTCACTTTCTCATTCCCCAGTATGTTCTGGTTTGTCCAGATGATGATTGCATTACCACATCATTAATGTTTACAAAGCTTAACAATCATGGGAGGATGTAACCCAGGCAGATGACAAACCTATTTCTAGTATCTAGTAGAGGCCATTTCTACTCTCAATTTAACTTTGAACTAGATCTGATGTGCATCAATGATCTAACATTTCATGCTCTCTGTAAGTCCAGAATCACATAATCTTGGTGGGAGGAAATCTAACAACATACTAATTTTCCTTACACATGGTACCTTAAATGCTTGGCATATTCCAACTTTTTCATCCATCTCCTTCTTTACTAGAATTTGTGTTTCCTGTTTGTATGAACTGGGGTGATCTGGAGGCTTCCACAGGTGATAAAGCTTACAGGGCAAAGTCAGATCAAGATAGGGAAACATTCTTTAACCTAGTGTAATTGACAAGGCAGCTCGAAAGCTGGCAGTACAGTGTTTTTTAAAAAACTTTCTAGTGGGGTTTACACAGAAAAAAAGGACTAATAAGGGCAGGCCACGCATCGTGCCAACTCCCACTCAGCAAGGAAAGCACTGGCAAACAGACAGAAGGTTGGGAAAGAAATAGAATCACAGTGCTCCGATGTGTGCAGTGTAACAATGAACAGAATGCATCAGTCTGGGAGACAATTATCTCTAAAATCTTTCCTTACTCCTCTTATTTAAATTTCCCAAGATAAAGTAGAAAATGTACCTATTTTATCTAAAACTGAAATGTAGTCAGATAAGTTATTTTCTCTCTTTCTTGGGTTATTTATTTAATTTACTAATGTTCCAAGGAACAGAGTACTACAGTTGTACTGAGCTTTCCAGTCAATACTCTCATTTTTTAGCTAAAGAAATTTAGTTCCACAGAGCCATTGAATCTTCTTTTTCTAGTTTTTGTGCCAGTGCAGGGGCTTGAACTCCACGCCTGGGTTCTTGCTGTCCATGAGCTTTTTTGCTCGAGGCTCATGCTCTACCACCTGAACCACAGCTCTACTTCTGGCTGTTTGGTGGTTGTTTGGAGATAGGAATCCCACAGATTTCCCTGCCCAGGCTGGCTTCAAACTACAGTCCTCAGATCTCAGCCTTTTAGTTAGGATTACAGGTGTGAGCCATGGTACCTGGCTCAATGTTCTTTCTTCATGTGCAGGCTTGCCTTCTTTGCCTGCTCACCTCTCATTCACTTTAAATGCATTCACATCACTTCCCTGCTCCTGGCCTCACCCCCAAGCACCTTTCCATGTTACAGACCTAGGATTTTTTTTCAGGGTTGGCTCAAGCATTGGCATCAGTTCCTCTGAAGAGGAGCAAAGGATGGGTTGATATTGCAACCTTCTCATTAACTTTTTATTTTGAACAAGTTATGTAGACTCCTAAGAAGTGGCAAACAAAAATGTCATGGTTACTCTTCAACCAGCTACCTGGTCTTCTCTTATCATTGTAACCAACGTCTAATAGAACTACAATTCCCTGTCAAAATCAGGAGATTGATTTTGGCATAATACAATAAGCCAGCTGAGTGTAAAGCTAGAGTTCCTAATGTGCCCTCAAACAGCAATTGTGCATTAAAATGCCACCTCATTCTCTGCTCATCTCAGAAGAGCATGAACAGAGCCCATGTCTCAGACCTCTCCTCAAACTCAGGTCAGACACAGAAAGAGAAACGCGTAAGGCAGCACATCTCAAATCCAGGATAGTCAACAAGGAGTTGTCTTTGATCCAATTTCTAGAGAAGAAATCATAACAGCTTCTAAGAAGTGGCTGGTTAGGTTTTTAATGCAGTGAAGTGGTGAAAGGAGATAGGGGAACATAGAGACGAAAAAGCAAGTGTGTAAGGAGAAGAGTTAAAACAAAGATAATTCCCTCAAGTGACAAAATGGCCCTGGGCTGAGCCATAAAGCTCTGGACAGCTTTTCAGAGTCTGCGGGATCTGTGTTTAGAAGTCAGCTAAAACACTTGCTCCGATTTCACTTCTGTGGTACAGTACTCACGTTCTGTAGAATTTAGTTTGAGTTTTAAAAAGTGACGAGTGATTAGTGAAGCTGCCCCTGGCCCCAATTGAGTTTTTCAAATGGAATAAATTGCATTTTGTACAAAAAACATGTGTTATGGCTAAAGCACTGGCATCATCTTCTCTGAAGAGGACTGAATGATGGGTTTAACCTACAACCATCTCAATAGCTTTTTGTTTTGGACAAGTTATATAGCTTCATAGGAAGTTACAAACAAAAATGTCACATTTACTCTTCACCAGATACCTCTTCCCAATGTAACATCTTATTATAACTGAAGTTCCCTGCCAAAATCAGGGAACATCAGCATAATACAATTAGCCAGACTCTAGACCTTACTTAAAATTTCACCAGTTTCCACAAGTACTCATTTTTGATTGTGTGGAGTTCTAAGAAATGCTATCTCATCTATATCTGTAGGCAATTTCCATACGGAGATTTATGGGATCCCAACCACAACCAAACTAGAGAACTGTTCCCTTACTGTACTACCCCTGGATAGCCACCTTTTATTGCTTTTCCATATGAAGAATCATCCCATGTTGCCTTTTTGTTCTTGTTGTGCATGAGATTGGAATCAATATTCATTCTAGGAAAAACGATCATTTTTTTGCCTTTAGACAATATTGGAGATAAAAAATCTTTCTAGAAGAGTATACTACATAGGTAGTCTATATTATAATATGATATGTGGCAAAATATAGTTCAAATTACTAATTATTCTTACAGAAAAACATAGCCCTACTCTTTATGAATATGAGAGGCAGAATCATAAAAGAAGTTGCTCTGTCTGCTTCTGTCAACAGAGGATTTTGACCAACTTATGTACTCATTCCTGTTTAAGAGTTAAAAACAGATGTTCCAACATCCCATGTTTCAGTTTGGGTAGGCTAAAGAGTGTATTTAAGGTGCATTGTGCTTGCAGGACAGAAAAAACATGGGGGGCTGGGAATATGGCCTAGTGGTAGAGAGCTTGCCACGTATACATGAAGCCCTGGGTTCGATTCCCCAGCACCACATATATAGAAAATGGTCAGAAGTGGTGCTGTGGCTCACGCGGCAGAGTGCTAGCCTTGAGCAAAAAGAAGCCAGGGACAGTGCTCAGGCCCTGAGTCCAAGGCCCAGGACTGGCAAAAAAAAAAAAAAAAAAGAAAAAGAAAAAACATGGGGTTTTCAAGCTAAAAGTTAAAAAAAAAAATAGACAGAGCCGTAATCTCATATGCATGTGCTTCTGTAAGCAGGAAGATAACGTACAGTGTGAAAATGTGCACAAGTCATAGGCGCCTCCGACATAGGAAAAGAATTCATGCTCTAGTCATACTCAAGTAGGCCACAACATAGGAGAGCTAATTGGACTTGTAGGTCAAGGCGTTATAGATACTCACGGAGAGAGGATTTGGGAAGTTCCAAGCTTCGGGAACTTTGGAAGGGCCTCAGGAATGTGTGACCTTGCCTCAGAAGAGCATCTGTAATCTGTTCAGTAGGCCTCCTGCCCCCCATTGCGGGCTGACACATGTGACGTTCAGGTGCTAGAGGAGAAAGGGAGAAAGCAAGACAAGAGAGGCCCGAGAAGACATAGGTGAGGAATGAAAGGAAGGAAAGACGCACCTAGGACATTCAGTCCCTCTTCCTGCCCACGTGGTCCTCTCCACTCAGCACTAGAGATGGAAATGATGTCGCTCTCATGGCTTCCATTCTCTCTCTGAAAATTCCATCCCCGGTGGAGTTGGTCGTGACTACCCAGCAGGACTGCCTGCCACGTTGGGAATACTGATCTTCAAAGACACACCATAAATGATGAGCAATGAAGGTTTGTTCTTTCCTTTTTTTTTTTTTTTTTTAAACAGAGCCTGAGATTACTCGTAATAGGCTCTACCTAGACAGAGTGCCCATGACCCATGTCTACAGGTAGGTCTGGGTGGCAGTAGGGAGTCTCAAGGTAGGTAGTCTACCAGACAGAGACCACGAGGAAGGTCTTTGTCCAAGGCAGGACCCAGAGAGCAAAGGCGATGCTTTCTCTGAAGACCATTGCTTTGTCCTCATGTGGTCCCAAGCATTCTACAGGTGCGAAGGGCCAAGATGCGACAGACTGGACCAAATCAATCACTATGATACCAGTATTTGGTGCATTCATCTTGTCTATTATGTTATAGTTTGAGATAGTATTAGAGAAGACTAAAGCTATTATTTTTCTTTTCTTTACCTTTTAAAAATGTCTACTTATTTATGTATTTATTTACTTTGTGCACATCCTAGGGTTGAACTCAGGGGCTGAGTACTGAGCTTCTGTGCTGAAGGCTGGTGCCTACCAGTTGAGCCACAGCTCTACTTCCGGTTACTTTGGTGGTTAATTGGAGCTAGGAGGCTTATACGGACTTTCCTGCTGGGACCAGCTTCAAGCCATGATCCTCAGATCTCAGCCTTTTGAGTAGCTAAGACAGGTGTGAGCCACAGGTGCCCAGCTTTATCTTTTATTCTTACCTTTTATTCAGAATTTAATTTTATCCATTACTATGAAATTAGAAAGAAGGTTTAACTGAGGAAGAACTTTGAAGACTACTAGAAGCACCATCAGATAAATACAAGGAGGCAGCAGTGCTCTGCTAGATTGTAAAGGTGGTTGCAAAATTGATAGTATAATCAAAACCTCATATTATAAGAAGACTTAAGATGACAATAGTATAGGTGAATTTTTTCTAACTCAAGCATAGCTAGCAAACAACACATTTCTAGGGACAAAACTGTAACCTGTTATTTTAATTACTTGTCAAGCAACAGAAAGGACTTCATCATGCAATCACTTTGTGTCCAAAAATTACATTATTTTTTTTCTGCCTAAAGGCAAATGATACAGTCTTTCATTGTCTCTAATGGTTATGAACTCCAATTTAGTTGATGTTACTAATGAGTGGACAGATAGTGTCGAGTAAAAAGAACTACTTTATAAATGAATGAAAAACAATTGCATTTAGCATCCCAATTGGTGTTTATAAATTTAACAATAAAATTTAATTGACATTTATGGACCAAAGATGATTAGTCACTTTAAATGTGTGTTGTCAATCAATATTAATGCAAAGAGTTACATTTTGATGCTAGAAGAACTGGAAATATAACAAGACATACTATGCCAGAGATACACTTGAAATCAGGAATAAGAATTTTTATTTGATATATCCCTAATTAAAGCAAGACAAGGATAATTACTTTCATTCAAAAACACTGAATTCTTCCCTTCTCTTTTTTTCGCTCCTTCGTTCCTTCCTTCCCTCCCTCCCTCCCTTCCTCCCTCCTTCCCTTCTTCCCTCCCTCCCTCCCTCCTTCCCTTCTTCCCTCCCTCCCTCCTTCCCTCCCTCCTTTTCTCACTCTCTCCTCCCTCCCTTCCCCCTCCCTTCCCCCTCCCTTCCTTTCTTTCCCTTTTTCTTTCCTACTAAAATTACTAATAAAGTAGTCTCACTAGCCCTTTAGTCTTACTTCTCTAAACCTAAAATAACAAACATACAGAAAGCCAAGGGTGTTAGTAGAGTCCGACAGTAAATAGTTACATCTGTTTCCCCAGTACATTACACTAAGTGGGGAAAGTGAGGTCTATTTACTGTATGTTGGGAGCTCATGTATATTATTGTTGGTTGTTGTTTGCATCTGCATGTGATATAAAATTTCAGAGCTAGTACAGGGTTTATGAGAATTACCTTGAAGCTGAGATAGTGTGGGCCTATCTCGGCCGTTTCCATAGTGTTTTGTGAATGTATATAAACTATTTAACTTTTCTGGACCTTAGCCTCAAGTACAAGGAAAGATGTAGTGATGTTGAAATGATGAAAAAATCTTTTTTTTTGTAGGCCTTAAACATACGTGTAATATAATTCTTTAAAATTGTTTTGTAGGAGGCTGACACAGATAATATAATACCTACCTAAATCATCATTTTTCTTCGAAACCAATCTTTGATTCAACCATCCATTCTGTCATTTAAATACTTGTCCCATAATAGCTGTCTAGGAACAAAGAAGCTAGACCTTGTTTTTAAAAGTCAGATGTGCAAAATGTAAATGCAATAAAAATGGTTTAGTAGTTGTGATGTGAGCCTAAGACAAGTAAGCAGTCCAAAGAAAGGAGTACTGGTCTCTGGGAACATCCATTGTGAGAGTAGAAAGGGGATCCGGGAGCGGATCACCTTGAGCTGATACATGAGTTGGTCCTGTAATACGTTTCTATTGTTATGGGTTCCATCCATCAAGAATCCACAATGACCAGGTGGAAGTCTTGACTTTCCTTTCAATGGAGGCACTTCCAGTTTTCCTGGGCCATTTGAAATATCTTTCCTTTGTGTATGTGGTTGGGGGGGATAGTAGCACCTCTAAGTCCACTGAAACTGAAATTGTAGAAAGAGGAAATAAATATCTGTGTGTTACTAGATCTAGGACTTTAGGAAGATAGCTACTCCTATTCCTCGAGATTCAACACTATACACTGGGCTGGGAATATAGCTTGATGGTAGAGTACTTGCCTAGCATGACCAGCGGAGTAGATAATAAAAATAAAAGGCTGTATAACCTATTTGGGGGTGAGGTATTACCTATTGCCGGTGGATTCGAAACATAGGTAGCATTCTTTTTTCTTTTCTTTTGGTGGGTCGTGGGGCTCGAGCTTAGGGCCTGGGCGCTGTCCCTGAGCTCTTTCACTCAAGGCTAGTGCTCTACCACTTTGAGCCACAGCGCCACTTCCGGTAGCATTCTTGAAGATAGAATTCTAACCTTCTAAAGTGGTGTCTCTTTGTCACTGGGGTTTTCAGGTATCCATTGTATAGTTCTGTGCCAAGGAGACTATCACCACACTTCTTTTGCAATAAGAGTTTCCTGGTGCACGTGTGTGTATGAGTGTATGTGTGTGTAAGAGAGAGAAAGAGAGGGAGTGTGTGTGTGTGTGTAAAAATGAGCAAAGCATCCCACTGCCCCCAGTGGTTATGAAGAAATAAGTATTGCAGATGGGCCCAGAGTAGCCATACTCAGAACACATTCTTATCCTAATAAGTCTACTTTTTTTATCCCTGCCCCCGACCTGGAAAAGTTAAAACACAATCAGTCTTTCATCAAGTGCCTGGCTGGTCCCCTAGAAATGGTGTCACACTGGGGTTTTGCTCTTAGTCTTTGTGGTTAGATCGTTTAGGCATTCAGAAATAGCAATATCTAGGTCACAATTGATGAAGCAAAGCTCTTGGGTGATTTTAAACTTTTGTCTACAAATTTTTGACAGTCCTCCTTTCAAAATAAAGAGCCTAATTTCCCTTCTGGGATGTCAAATGGAAAACAATGGTTGAAAGAATGCAGCAGAAGTGACACTATTCTTTTACAGCCTAGCCTTGGATGTCAGGTGCAAACATAGACATTTCCCGGGAAGCATGCAATACATGCTGATACCCTATCTCAATAATAATAATAATAATAAACAATTCAACCAACCAACAAACAAATGCACTTCCAAAGAGAAGAGAAGAATCCACTCTATCTTGACAGTTTATTCGATTGATTAATTACTAGTTAACTGAGACCATGCATTCTCTTTTTATTTTAATAGCTACTACCTAAGGAAAGCCTTGTGCTTTGCCCTCTTCAAGATCAGTGTGTGGTGGATGGTACTGTGCTTGTCAGTGATGACCACAGTGTATATTACATTGCTCTAGCCTGAAGAGAGAAGCTCCCCATGGTTCTTGGCAGTGTATTTTGAGAGAGCTCAGGCATAAGATAGACTTGTCTCCACCAAGTTTCTCTCTCTCCAAGCTCTTGGTTAACAAGAATATAAGCTAGCCTGGATCCCCACGTAGAAGTGCCTGAAACCAGAATGTTATCAGTTGATGGTCTGAGGAGATTGTTTTCCTAAACGTAAGCATGGATAATTATGGCCAAAGTTTGTGCCCACCTTTCTGTAGCAGGGGGACCTAAGATGCTACTACCTAATCCACATTCGAGCTCTACAAGGCCTTTCTGATGTAGATGGTTTTGTCACATTTGAAGAAAAGGGCCTCAAGTTTGTGCAGTCTGCCACCATCCTATTGGTCCTGATGGAGGAACCCAGAGCAATGATTCAATATCATCTGAAAATCACAGTGTCTGGCTGGAACTCAACCCTCCTGACTTCCAAATTAATGCTTAGCATTGAAATGACAACTAAGCGCCTTCCTTCATTTAAAGAGATGGAAAATGCATGATTATAGCCGTTTTAGAGATTTTTCTTTTAAACAATAACAGAAAAAAAACGTTGTTTGGCTAGAAATCCTGAAACCTTGGATTCACATCTTTCAAACAGCAAAAGGCTCAAAGCTGCCCATGTGGAAAGAATGTACCGGCAGCATGGCTGGGGGGAAGACGATTCCAACAAGAATGAGGCCTCAGAATGCAAATGACAAATGATGTTTACACAGTTTCCCAGGAAATCAAAGCAGTTGGTAGATGATTTTTTTTTTGATTGTGAGTAATTCCTACACTGAACTCATTATTATTGATTCTTATTTTACTGCCATGGAGACAAAATCTCAGAAGTGCCTGATGTGTGGTAAGGAAGATTCTGGTGCACACATCTGAGGAGTTGGGGAGATTTGCCCCAGTTTTTTTTCAAATGAAGAGGATAACCCAGCCTGTATTCAGAATAACCCCATAGTTTACTCATGTCTCCATTTTACATCCAAGAATGCCTGATCTGTGAGTAAGCCTTGCCAATAGAGCTTTAATTCACCTAGGCCTATCGTTTTAATGTCCTCCTTATGAACAGCTATGAATAGATAGGTCACCACCAAAATGCACTAGTACATTGGAAACAGCTTTGAATAGCCATTCCAAGAGCTGAAAGCAAGGAGAAAACAGAGAAAGAGAAATAGGTTAATGTACATGTTGACTATCCCCAATTCACTACGGTGTGAAACACGGGTCCTGTGTTAAGTAACTACTGTTACCATAGAAAAACCATCAGGACCTCCTGTCTCTTCATTAGTTGTTGTTGTTGTTGTTGGACCTGGGGCTCAAACTCTGGGCCCAGGCGCTGTGTCCCCGAGCTCTTCAGCTCAAGGCTAGTGCCTTACGCCTTGAAGCAAAGCACCACTTCCTGTTTTTGAGTGGCTTATTTGGAGATAAAAGTCTCACAGACTTTCCTGCTTAGGCAGGCAGTGAACTGCAATCCTCAGTTCTCAGCCTCCTGAGCAGCTAGGGTTATGGGCATGAGCCACTGGTGCCCAGCTTTATTCTTAAGTTTAATTTGAGCACTAGAACATGAGTCTTACTTCTATTATGTGCATAAGCCTTGTGAGTATTAGAAGTATTCATTAGTCTACTACGAATTCATTGGCCAAAAATTAATTGTTTCGTGAAGTGAAAGATTGAACATTAGGCCAAACTCTGTGGCTCATATGTAAAATCCTGTCACACAAGAGAGGAGACCAGAGTGGATCCTGGTTAGCTTGAGCACAAAGCTAGTTGAGCCCTCATTGCAATCAATAAGACAGGTAGGATGGTCCATCCTACTCACAGGACTGTGGATTAGAAGATCAAAGACTGAGGTGGCTTGGGAAAAAATGAAAGACCTTATTTTATATAAAAGCAGAAGTGGAGAAGGGAACGCTTGCGTGTTGGTAACTCAAGCCTCCAGTCCTAGTTATTCAAGAGGTTCAGATCTAAGAATTGCAGTTCAAAGCTAGCCTGGGCCAGCAAATCCTCAAGGGGCTAGTATCCGGTTTAGCAGCAAAAAAAAATGGAAGCAAAAATTGGCTCAAAGGGTAAATGCCAGGAGCTCAGTCAGTTCCGGCTCCAGTACTGGCACGAAAATACAAATAAACATATTAACTAAAGTATGGCATGTACAAGGAGGATTCTGATGGCGTTGCTCCTTGGAACAACTAACTTGCAGTTTCACAAAATGAATAGCAGGGAGCTGGAACAGGTGTCGTTGGGGAGAATGAGAACAGGGAAAGAAGGTGGACAAGTGAAAGAAGGGTGGGCAAAACAGTCATCAGTGTCAATGTATCTATGTGAAAATGGAGCTGGGCAAATTGAGGCTACGGGTGGGGATGGAGAGAGTGGAAGGGGAATGGAGCAGGGGTGACACTGATCGAGATAGATTATACTCACAAACGGACACGTGGAACTAAATCGTTTCATACACCTACTTAAGGATGATTTAAATAAAAGTAAAGTTTAGGAAAGAACATTAATCTGAATATGTTCTGAGGAGTGAATTATTTCTACTTTTCAGTAATTTTTTTTCCTTTAGCCCCATGTTTTTGCAATCCATTTTTAAAAATATTAAACTCAATTATCTGGCGAAGGGGAGCTTCTCCGCATCGTTTCGTTGCTATTTTACAAGCCATAGAAATCGTATTTGCCAAAGGATAAAGTGAGAATGATTGATGACTCCTGCTTCTTTAAAAAAATGAAAGAATATAATGGCATATTTGCTGCTGTCTTGCCTTAGCTTTTCAGTCTAATGTCCTTGGAGGAAATTTGTCTATGTCGTATTACAGAATTCTCTTTCCAAAGTGCACAATGACTACTTACTTCCTCAGAACAATCTTCTTTCTTTCTTCCACCGACTTCATAGCTTAGATAATGAAGATAATTTTGAAATGGAGAAACCCAAGCCCAGAGAGAGAGTAAATCACTCTCAAGCTAGTGCATGCAATCTGTGGCCCACCTGTGACCAGAGCAGGTGGGGATTTTTCACCAAGTCACAAAGCCATCTGATAAGTGAGATACAGAATACTGGCAATATTGAAATGTTCTCTTGATTATATAATAATGCATGAGATTAAAGGTCTTTACAAATCATGCCACATGGAGATGCTAATCCTAGCAGGCTATGAATATTTCTATGCATCTATAATTAGTCATTCATCATAAAATCCTATGTGTTTTGATCACATTGGAATGAAGGGAGCACATTTTCTTCGTGCTACCCTGTCTTTACAGATTTATTGCCTGGAACGTATTTACTTATTCATTGCAACATCTGCTAAATCTGTCGGTGTCTTATTAAAATAGAAAATCTAAGTCTAAAATAGTATCATTGGATATCACCTTTGGGTTGGACGGGCATAGTTAATTGGGCAAAGGTTAGTTTGAGACAGATGATACTAACTTTATAGTTTTCATTTCAATAACGGGTTTCTTCTGAGAATAGATATTGAGAGTTTGGGTGGTAATTTAGCAATATAAAGGTTAATAATGATATGGAGAACTATTTGTAATGGACAACACCATTTTGCAAGGACTCTAACAGATATTATACTATAGAAAGAGTGAGCATACAGTGCTAGTTAGGGAAGAAGTATGTATTAGACATTGGAACAGAGCCTAACTACTAGATGAGCGAAGATTCGAGCTTGATTTAAGCTTTGATGCTTTGCTTTGTTTTTTTCTCTTGGAGGTAGTGGGCCACTCGAAAGTTCTTTTATAAGCCCATCCTCACGTATCTCAACCCTGTGAATTTTCAGGGTTCACTGCTTTAAATAACAATACATGGGCTGAGCACCAGGGGCAATTACCTGTAATCCTAGCTACTAATTAAGTTAAGACCTGAGGAGTATGGTTCAAAGCCAGCCTGGAAAGTCTAAGAGATTCTTATCTTCAATTAACGGCTCAAAAGCCAGAAGTGGAGCTGTGGACCCAGTGGTAGTGGGAGGGTGCTATCCATGAGCAGAAAAGCTAAGGGACAGCACTCAGGCCCCGAGTTTAAGCCCAGGATCACCCCCCAAGACAGACAGACAGACAGACAGACACACACACACACACACACACACACACACATACACAGAGATACAGAGAGATACAGAGAGAGAGATACAGAGAGAGAGAGAATGCATGATTTTTCTAGTCCATGTCTCTTTATTTTATGGTGCCCTACTTTATACAAGGCAAGCACTCTACTACTAGGCCATACTCCCAGCCCCCGATGCCCTATTTTATTGTTATATTTGAATATATTTTGTCATTCACACACAGTATTTATAAAATTATAATAATTTATAAAATGTGGATCTTGGTCCACATATCTAATTCCCAAAGAATGTCACAAACAACTGTACACAGACTACACAAGTCTTTTCTTTGCAGGACACACAGCATATGCTTTCTAAGTTCTTCAAATGTTGTTCTGTTTTCTCATATCCATTTCCCTCACACAGCACAGTTGCTCCAACGTATTTCTGCTTGACCAACCCTTCCAGCGCATAGTCACACATAGAAAAGTATTCTTCGAAGACAAACGTACTTCTGGTCATAGCAGAGTACCTACTAAATGGCCTTTTTCTTCTACTAACAAATATGAACTTGGAAATGCAATACGAAGCTACTGGTTTCAGGCATCACTAAAACCAGGCAAGGTTGTGTGCAATGAGAGAAAGGAAATGAAGAAGGAGAGCCTACCAGAGCCCCGGTGTCTTCTGCTAACTGCTGACTGGATCCTCACCGGAGAAGAGAGAACTCACGCTGAACATAATGGGTTCACTGTCACTAAATTCAGAAGACAGAGGTCAGAGTTGGTGGAAGCTGACGAGGTTGAAAGTAGTGGGGCAGAGTCTCAGAGAGCATTTTATTCTTGGGGAATGACCTCTAGAACTCTACTTAGCATCTTGGGGGTGAGGGTTGGGTGGTAAAAATTAGACTCGGAATGTACACAGATTGAAACTCCAAAAAATAAAAGCTGACTATATGGCCTGAAAGCCAAGAAACTGCAAAAGATCACTATTGGACTAGGAAATATTCTAGTGTTAAGTAGCCAGACTCATGCAAATAGAGCATTCAGTAGAGTCACAAAGGGTCAAACTTCAGAAGCAATGCTAAATTAGACCTGCCCCCCCCAATAAATAAATACATACATACATACATACATACATAAAAAGCTTAGCAACAGATCTTGACATAATTGAGTTGATCCTTTCCATTTAACTTTCTGAAACATTAAAAGACTGTTGTTTAAAGGAGAAGAACCTAAGCATAAGGTTATAAGTCATCATTCAACCCCAAAGTATTAGAGATTACAAGAAACAAAGTTAGGTGAACAATCATCGAGAGAAAATGTAGGCATGAAAAACAGAAATGAAAGAATTGGCAAAGCCTTTAAAATACCCTTTTAATTCTTCTTTTAAATATCTTCTTTTCTTAATCAAAGCTTTTTTTAAAGTCAAAGGTAAGCCTGAGTAGTGGAATGAAAGATATAGATAAGACAACCACACTGGATTTGTAGAGTTGAAAAATTCAGCATACGTATTGAAATTGTTATAGGATGTCTTTAACATAATAGACACTGAGGAAGGAAAGATGAGTGAAATTGAAAGGATAGGAATAGATACTATCTAGAATGAAACATTTTTATCTAGAATACAGAAAGAACTCTTACAATTCAATGATCATAATTTAAACAAACAGTTTATATAGTCCAAAATGGTTCACCAAAAAACATCTACCAAGAAATGGCTAGTGGACATTCACCAACATTAGCTACTAGAAAAATGATTCTTTTATTTTTCTTTTCCCCATGTGCCACTAGGACTACGAGCGTGAGCTACCACCGCCTGGCTGAGCTTGTCTTTTCCTAAGGTCCCTATGTGGTTGATAATTTCCTTATCAAATCGTGAATTATTAGTAAATGATTCTTCTTCCATAGGACAAAGCTAATCCTGATCATAATGACAAATGGTGGAGTTCCTTAGGTCCCGTGTGTGTATTTTTCTCTAGTGTTGAAATATATATATATTGTGTGTGTGTGTGTGTGTGTGTGTGTGTGTGTGTGTGTGGCACCTAAGATAGTTTCATTAGTGTCTTTTTCATATCTGTATGTGTACATCTGTATCTATAGGCCTTACTATGTCTACATGCATATAAGTTCTTTCCTTTCTCCTTTTTCCCTCCTTCCTTCCCTCCCCCATCCTTCCCTCCCTCCCTCCCTCCCTCCCTCCCTCCTTCCTCCCTCCCTCCCTTCCTCCCTCCCTTCCTTCCTCCCTCCCTCTCTCTTTTTCTTCCTCTCTCTCATACACACACATCTATTTATCAAGAGGCAAAGAGAGAACTCTCTCACCTATCTGTCGAAAGGGACAATGAAAGAAGTCTCCAAACTAAACAGATTGCATATAGGATATTAAACCCAATACAGAGGTGAATTAGTGCAGGTTACTCTCCAGGATCTTGACATAAACATGTCAGTGTCAAAGGAGAGGTATGGAATGCTTTGAGATGCCTCAGCCAAGTGTCTAGGAGTCACAGAATTTAATCTTGTTCACACATTTCAGAAGTTATAAAAAGGGCTGATTTTCCCACAAAACAAATAAGCACAAATGTAGTTGGTTGTATTTTGGAAACACTAACTCTAATGGTATCCGATGGCTGGAGATGGTGATTAAAATTAGCCACAAAGGTCCAAGCAACATTGAGAAAATTAAGCTATTACTTTGTTGGTCTCTCAAATAGGATGATAGGACATTTTTCTAAATCCTTTTGATCTGCAGCAGGAGGAATGTTGTTCCATTTGAAAGCACTGCCATTATCGACAATGACAGAAAGGACTGCAAATGGCAGACAGACCCAGGGCATATAATCATCATACCATTTTTCACGACATCAGCTCTGTGGCAGGTGCTGGGTTGAATGAAGTTGAAGTATGGCTTCTGCCCTGTGGCCCAGATTCATTTTGTAGCCATTATTCTGTTTCTCAGGATTAAATGGCCAATTGTGCAGTTAGGCTCTTACCAGTGCATTTGTCTAGGGCGGCAGCATCCATTTCTGTGATGAGTGGTAAGTGCAAAATCGAACAGGAAGAGGAAAAATAAATGAATCACAAAGCCTGTTAGAGACCCTTGAAAGTTAAGTCCAAGTACTAGGAAATGCTAAAGGGCAACATATTTATGGTTGTAGAGCTAGATTAAGTGGATGAAATTGGTAGATAATTGGGGGAGGTATGTGGGAAAATTGAGTGAACATAATGGGTAAATATCCTAGTACAAATGGAGCAATTTTCCGACGGGTACGGCCAAGGCCAGTGCTTCCCGGTGCTCACCAGCATAGAGACCACACTTGCCCGGGGCCAGAACGTTTTGGGTGTCACACACATGTCATCTGAACTTAGCCTTTGAGAAGAAATGTTGTAATTATCAGGAGAATGGAAAGCTGCGTGCGATCATGGTTCTGGGAGAACACCTGGTCTGCTCATCGCAGGGGAAAGTCTGGGCGGCCACCTTGGCATCCCGGTGTGCTGTACCGTGAACATCTGCACCAGTCAGCCTTTCAGCACTGTGAAAAAGCCATCTGCGCAACACGGACCAGAAGGGGAGATTCACGGGGACTCCTGGTTTCCGAGCTTTCAGTTTATGAGTACTTGACCCCATTGATTGTGACATAGCAAACGTGTGTATGGAGAGGGCCGACTGCCTTCTTACCTGGTGGTTGGGAAGCAGAGAGAGAAGCAGCCGCTAGTGGCCCCAGTGACCTAACTTCCTATTGAAGACCCCATCCCTTTGCAGTAGTACAACGAGTTGATGACCCTCCCTTCAAACAGGGGCCTGTGAGGGAGGACCCCCAGTCTAAGCACTGGCAGGATTTCTTTGACTACTTTTTGCATACAGCTGTTCTTGAATTTCCTCATCCACTCAAAAATGGTGGACTAAGCCATTCCTACATATAAAATTGCTGTAA
The DNA here is from genome assembly GCF_023159225.1 of Perognathus longimembris pacificus. NCBI lineage: Eukaryota > Metazoa > Chordata > Mammalia > Rodentia > Heteromyidae > Perognathus > Perognathus longimembris. Next base: position 45,400,937 of record NC_063179.1, on the reverse strand, counting down.
AACGAGTTAATTTTAAAAATGAAAGCCATAGTCATTCTTTGAAAGGTTAAGACATTTGTCTTTGGGGGAAAAGAGGGAGAAATATGGCTAAGTGGCAGTACAATCTGAGTGTTTTGGTTTTTTCTCCCAGGCATTTTAAATGTCACCTAGGCAATGAAACCAAGCCAAAGACTTGAAGATTGAGAATTGTAACCGCCAGCCTTCCACCTTTGTGGTTCATAAGTTACTGTTACACATATATTCTAATTATGTGGCTGTCAGAGTAACGTAATTAGGAAGAGGCGATGGTTTCATGGCCTCCATTCCCTCTTTCTATGGTACTTCCAGGTTTTCTCATTTTGCAAAAGTTCATATCTTAGTGGGAGTCACTTTTAGAGGGTGGATATCCTGACTAAGCATTGTGACATATGAATTTGAATTTAAATAAAACGAGTCCACAAATAGTTTAACCTGTGGGTATTTCAATAACTTCCGTAATAAAATACAAAACCAAAATCTTCTAGAATAAGGCAAGTAATTTTTGTTCAGAACAATCTACACAGGTTCTATGAGAAGTGAAGCTGTGTGTATAACAACCTCAGGATATACTCTCAGAAATTATATTAAAATAAGTCCTTGATAACACTTTGCACCTTGCAACTGTCTTTTTTCATGGAAGTGGAGAAGAGAATATAGGAAAGGGAAGGAAAACAATAAAGGCATACAAAGCAAAGGCCCCTGAAGTGACACTGAAGCATTTAAGAAACATCTAGAAAAACTGGGCTGGGATAGTGTCCATAAAAGGCCTATGAAGACTAAAGATTGGGAGAACATCCTGTTTCTTTCTTCCCTAGCAACTCGTACCAGTTTATAACAACAGAAACTCTCCAAGCTCTTGCCTTGAGAAATATATTCATGGGGCCAGGAAGTAGCACCTTCTCTCCTCACTGGTCTTGATAATGGCAGACGGGCAGTCCTTGATTCCTCTTTCTCCTGTGTAGAGAAGGTTGAATGAAGTGCTCTGGGAATGTAGCTCAGTGGTAAAACCTGGACTGAAGCTATGGCAACTGCTAATAGCAAAGGACAAGGTATTTGGAGAACTTACTCCATTGTCTTATTCTTTACTCATCTCTACCGCTCTAGTCTTAAGCAATTAAAACTACTTCTTCCAGAGGGGGAGTGTTTCTACTGAATATTAAGAAGGCACTACATTCCTAAATAAATAGTTACTCCACTCTGTTGTTGAAGGAAGAGAAATAAGAAAGGAGAAAAGTGGATTGTTTAGAAGGGGTAAAACAGGTGTACGAAAGGATGTTCTGATCATTGAGAAATGCGTGTTCAACATTGAGCAAATCTTAACCAAGAGTAGATGCTGACACTGTTGTGCAGTCTCATGGTGCAGTTGAACAGGCCACCCTCTCTTTTCATGGCACTGAGCTAGAAGAGGGCCCCGCCAAATAAAAGATTTTCCTAGACATTCTAGAAAGGTTGATGTATAAAACACTGAGCAGAGTGCCACCAGTAGATTCTTCTCTAACAAATATGAAGATGATCTGGGGCCCAGAATGAAGGAAAATCCCCTAGTTAATCATATCCTTAAAATATTTTAACTCATGAATAATGCAGCTTGGAAATAATTAGAATTTATTCATTAAAGTAACAAATGCACCAACAGAGGAAACAAATGCATTGTTACCAGAACTGTCTTGCCTTGGACAATTTAAGATTAGAGACCTCTGCTGGTTCTCCGCTCAGGGAGAACTGAGAACAGGCTTTGGTGAGCTCCATAAAAATTCCATTTAGTCGTTTGCTATCTTGAGAAATTTGTCCTAAAGTCGGAATGATAGATGTTGTCCAACCTGGTCATTGCTTTTCCTAGAACTAGTTTGCAATGACTACATATTTAGACTGCTATAGCGTCTTCCTTCTAATTATACCCTCTGGCTTGGTTGACATAGAGGAGGTGCAGAAGTAAATCTACTTGCCATGATAACTCAATCCTGGTGCATGCTGAACCAAAACTATTTTGCAAAGAACATAATGTCCTCTTCTCCTCAATGTGTGGCCATGTATTTGAAACGGGACAACTGTTAGTGGGTTGAGAAGTTTATTAATTAAATTTGAGTCCAGTATGTATCTCTGGAAGGTGATCTATGGGTTTTAGGTTCCTAATATTAATATCTTGTGTATATACTTGCATGAGAGAGTTTCTGGGTCAAATTAGCACTTGCAGAGTGAGACAGAGGTTCTGTAATGTATTAAAAATACACTGCAAAATGTCAGTAAGCAAAACGGCAGACAACACAAGCTACAGCTCTAATGATTCTAAATGACTGATACTTGTATGTAGATCAAAGACATATATATATTTTTTTTCAGTAAAATCACCAAGGTAGTGTAAAAACCTCCTATATTCATGCCTTCCTGGGCAGGTGCTCTTTTTTTTACACTATGGAGGGAAATCTCCCTTCTGTCTAAACTAGTGAGTCCCAATATATCTTCAGTTTATATAATTAAGTAAAATTAGGAAGTAAGTTTGTTTTGAATTCTAAATCATCTCTTTGCATACATATTCAGATGATAGCTTTCCTACTTTTAGAAGATTAACATCAAGTTGAAAAATAATAAGATGAAGATGATGGGAATTTTTATGTGCTTACTTGGAATAAGGATTATGAAATTTATGTAGCTCTTCAATTTGTTTTTCTTATTTTTGAGAATTGTGAAATTTAAATCCTTAAGAATCACTGGCTACAAAAATTCAGAAAGCAAAAATTCAAAAGTAAACAAGTATAGTGGCATTTTGAAGACTAGAAAGAGTGTATTTATGACTTGCTGTAGAATAGAGATATGTAATTGTTAGGTATGGGTAATTATAGTTAGGTATAGCTAAGTGTACTTAGGCCATGCACTAGTGGCTTGTGCCTGGAATTTTATACTCAGGAAGCTCAAATCCAAGGTTCGTGATTCCAAGCCAACCAGGCAGAAAAGTCTTATGTGCAATTAACCAGAAAAATGCCAGAAATGAAGTAAAGGTATGGATGGCTCAATGGTAGAGCACCAGCCGTGTGTGAAACAAACAAACAAGAGCATAGGCCCTGAGTTCAAGCCCCAGTCTGGTCACAGATAGATCGATCGATAGATAGATAGATAGATAGATAGATAGATAGATGATAGAAGACTTGGTTTCAATATATTGAATGTGTATCTTAGCGGTTCCTTGATCTTCCTTCAAGTTGTGCTCAAATAATAAAAGAAGTACACAAATGGGCATAAAAGACTTATAGGGCAAAGGAAAGCATATGTTTAGAGAATCAGGGCTTTGTCATTACCAAGGTAATTAAAAAATATGAAAACTTAAAAAGGACTGCTCTTGGGCAAGTTTTGGACATTCAGTAACTAGGATAATATCTCTGATGTAATTCAGTTTAATTTATGAAAGAAGAGGTAAGAACAATTTGAAGCACTTTCTAAGGCGCCATTAGAGGGAAAATGAAGGAAAAGCTCTTAGGTTGATATGACGAGAACCATACACAAATCTGCTATTTTGTTTTTTAATTTAGTATAACTGAAGGAACATAGCTATAAGCACCTGACATTTGTTGTCTTTCCACTTGATTTATTTCACAGATGGGCCGAATCTCCAGGCCAACAGTGCTGAGAACCAGTCTCTCAGCATTCGGGCTGGTTCTCTGGTTTGGGCCCTTCTGCACCTCACTGACCCTTACTGGGGCAGGTTTCACTGTCATAGCCTTTCGTGAAGACGCAAACCACTGGTGTTCTCCAAGTCCGGCTTACCTTCCCTGGCTGCTGTACGTGTGACTACCTTTCATGTGTTCAGTTCTTTTGTGCATCTCAGATGTTTGTATATTGGATACACCATAAACAATACCTTGGATAGATTGAAAAAAAACCAGTCCCCTTGTGCCAGGTAGATTTTATACACGGTGATGAAAATTGAGCTAGCCTTCCTGCACCTGACTGATCTATATTCTTCTCTAGCTCTATTAAAGATCTGTTGTCTTGGACAGTCCTTCCTCAAGAGATATTGGTGTCTCTAGTTAACAAAGTCTTAGGTTTCTTGATCTTTTAAGACATGATGCTTTGACTGGCTGCATTTGTTCTGAAGGGACCTTCCTGACCACTCCCAGTTCTTCCAGGAACACCAGTCCAATGCACGGACTGCATTGACTGTTTCCTCTTGACTTGTGTTCTTGAGTCTAAGGCTTTGATGATTCCTCTGGGAATTGGTAATTATCTGCCACTGTAATCTGAGAAAGGACCGTAGTGAAATGCTTGTCAAGGCCTGTTCTCAAGGAAACAACAGATCTCCCTAGCCTTGTGGTTGGGTTGCCTCTTTTTCAGCAGTTGTTCTTGCTTCACCCCACACAGCTGCTCAGTAAGAGCTCCAAGTTCTGTGCTAATTTTGCTATCACAGAGGAAAGCCTCCTGCTGTAACTTAAATGGGTTACTATTAGAACAAGAAGAAATATTTTTGACGCTTCTCTTATAAGGTCATGTGTTTCCCTACATCTGATGATAAAAAATTGGTTAAAGAATTTTTGGGATTTACATACTTAACTTTGAGGAATAGGCTACAGAACACTAGGATGACCTTAAAACATGCTTATGCATGAAACTGCTAGAACCCACAATATTCTTTTAATATTTATAGTTAACCTTTGTAAGGTTATGTGTTAACTTCTGGGGACACAAATAAACTAGTCATGATGTCTGTGAATGAGAGAAAACTCACTGCTTCTAACTCCCAATCTTCATGAAATATCCATTGCTTAAACACATATATTTAAGCATAGGCAATCAATGCCGTATTGGTAAGAGACCTAGGAAAGTCATTCAACATGGTAATAGAAGATTAATTAGGGCAGGTTTCTTTTCAATAGAATTTTGTTATCTTCACCAAAAACCTATGCTAAATAGAATCCTTTGAAGTAAAGGTTTTGTTTCTGAAATGTTACTGTGTTGTTTATTCATCAACAACCAGAATTCTCACCTCTCAGAAATAAGAAAACTGGTGAGAAACATTTTGCAACATTTTCACAAATTCATCATGGAGGAAGATATTTTCCGGAGATATTAGCCATCCCAACATTTTGTCTTCAAAGGAAGTCTTCAATGGTCTATTCCAAAGAACTGTTGGAGAACTGATTCTCAAAATAACATAGGTTGTCCTCATCAAGTGGATCGATGTCTCGGATTGCAGTGCCTTGGTCTCAGAGTTTTGAATGTATTTGCATTTTATGACTGTTGCTGTAACAAGTTGGATAAGAAATGTACTCACTGCCTTACATATAAAACTTCACTTTAACAATAAAGAAAAATATACATAAAAAATTAAATAAATAAATAAAAATACTCTTCAAAAAAAGAGAGAAAAAGAGTGTTGCTGGTCCAGGGACCACACTTTGAGAAGTCTGATCTAGAGGAAGAAAATAAAAGGTGTGTGTGTGTGTGTGTGTGTGTGTGTGTGCATGTGTATGTATGTGTGCATGTGTGTGTGTGTGTAAAATATTTTCTAGGGGCTGGGGATTTAGTTCAGCGGAATGGCACCTGCTTGGTTTGCTCAAAGCCCGGAGATTGGTCAGCTCTGGAACAAAAAAGCTAGAAAAATGTTTTCTAACCACTGCTCTCTGAAACATACTCTAAAGATAAAACAGCTTTCAAGTCACTAGCTGACAAAATGCAGTTTTCATTCATCCAGGGGTTAGATAAGCTGTTTCTCTTAAACACGTGTCATCACGTATTGGGGCAAGCTGCAGGAACAAACAAATTGGATCTTTCAATCTGAATGTCATCAAGTTCTAAGGACGTTTTCTAATTGAGAATGTGTCGTGAGAGAGTTGTTGCAAGCGTTTCTTGCCAATGAACAACCAGAGAATATGGTTAGTTTTGCAAGTTTGGTTGTAAAATAGGATGAATTCTACCCAAATAGTTCATCAATGAAAGATTTGATGACAAAATTACATTATTCCTGGGATCTGAAAGCCTAAATTAATTTTGATCTAGGCATTTTAGACTTTTGAGTTTTGAAAAGGTAGTATTCCCAGGAATACTTTAATTGCAAGAGAGCTAGATCATCTACCCCAAGATTTCTTTCAGTATTCTGAATATTTTCAGCTCACAGAACCTAATTTGACTATGCAAAGCATGCCGGATAGTAATGGTCAAGGTCTGCTCCTCAGACCAAGGTCTTTTTATTTCCACACTTTCCACTGACTTTGCCTTGCTCATTGTCTCTTCCTATTCAAACTATTGCAATGATATAATTTTAGTTTCCATTTTCCATTGTGCAACTGCTCTCCTGGCTTAAACCAAAAGGCATGTTTATCTGTACACTTGGTCATTTTCTTCTTTTTCTTTGATGAGTATTAGGGTTTGAATTTAGAAACTAATACTTGCTTGGCTTGTTTGCTCAGCTTGTGGTCTACCAGTTGAGCCATGCCTAGAGTCCTACTTTTTGCTGATTATTTTGGAAATAGGGTCTGTAGGACTTTTCCTCCTGGGCTGACTTTGAATCTTGATTTTCCAGATCTCAGTATCCTGAGTAGCTGGGATTTATAGGAATGAGGTACCAGAGCCTAGCTCACTATCCATACTATGCTCAATGCCTCATTTGTTTTAACATTACTATGGTAATGAACCTATAAAATATACGTGATAAAAGTAAGTGAAAGACAAGCTTCTGCTTCTCTACTTAACTCAGACATAGATATATAAGTACGTATGCATAACCAATAGGAGATTGAAGAACATTCTCCGGGCCCAATCCTGTTAGAAATAGAGGTGAAGAGAGACATACTCACCAAGTAAATTGTGTTAGGTTAGCAAACTTGTACAGTTTACTTTGGAATGGAAGTCTGTATTATGTTACTTATTCATTTCCATTTCCAATTGGTTCCCTTTTCCCCATTTTTACTGAGAATTTTCCTTCAGTGAATATCAAATTTATCTGAACACAAATAATGAAAGTGGGATTTTTGTTTCCCCAAATTTAATAAAAATGTCTTGGGAGATGATCAAAGCTTTAATTCCAGAAAGTTTATATCATGGCAACTGTTTATTCTTTTATCCACTTGGTCAGCAAATATTTATTATGTTTTTATTAAATAACATTTGTTATATAACCAATCTTTTATTGATGGGCATTTAAATTGTTTCAACTTCTTGCTATTATAAACAAACTGAGAGGGACATTTGTGTGTGTATGCAATCTGTGCTCATCTGTAGTTCTCCTAAACATATTCCTAAAAGGGAAATTTCTGGGTCAGAGAACATAAATATTTTAAAATTTGCAGGTTTTGCCAAGTTTCTTTTCTGTGTTGAGTGGGTTTAGTTGTGGATTTGTGCCTTGACCTTGGCTAAGCCAGTGCCAGACGAACAGAGTCTGAGGCTAGATTATAGGATTTTGGGGAAGAAGGGAAGGCAACAAGTAGAGGTAACACTTTGCAGAAGTTCAGTGATGACACTGGAATCTGAAGGCCATTTGCTATTATTCTGAGGAATAAACTCTAAACTTTAGAGTAATAATTCCTCTAAACTTTGCTGGGAAATCCCAGCTTCTAGAGTCTCTATGAAATCAACTGAGAGTTTTATTGAGTTATCATGGCTTTATTATAGTTCTTAATTCTCTCTCTCTCTCTCTCTCTCTCTCTCTCTCTCTCTCTCTCTCTCTCTCTCTCTCCCCTTCCCTCCCTCCCTCCTTTTCTTTCTTTCTTTCTTGCTTGCTTGCTTTTCCTGGGACTTGAGCTCAGGGCCTGGGTGCTGTTGCTGAGCTTCTGTGTTCAAGGCTAGTGCTCTACCACTTGAACCACAGCTCCACTTCTGGCTTTTTGGTGGCTAATTAGAGATGAGTCTCCTGGATTTTGCTGTCCAAGCTAGCTTCAAACTGTGATCCTCAGATCCCAGCCTTCTGTTTAGCTAGGATTAACACACATGAGCCATAGGTGCCAATCATTAATTCTTATTCCTTTACCCTCTCTGAGGTGTTGATCTTGAGAGGTAAACTTCCTATATGTTAGTCTATATATTAGAGTATCTTTTCCTGGGAATATGAATTTAAACATCTGTCCACCGATGTCATTCATACTACTTACCTCCAAAAATATAAAGTATAAACTCTTTTTCAGAAAATCAAAGGCCACATAGTTCATTGCTTTTAGGTCTACCCTCCAAAAATACTACAAGACACCCTTCATTAGAAGTAAATGACTTCCCATTGCTAAGAGTATAATGTCTGGTTTGGGGAGTGGGGAGGTACTTTGTAAAATAAAAAAAAATGTGTGGTAGGAGTATTCAGCTCACAATTTAGAAGCTGAAATTCTAGTATCAGGTATTAGTTCATCTGTGCGGTCTTTCCTGGCTACGTCACAGCATGACAGGTGCTATCGAGGCAAGAATATGCGTGGGAGGAAATAGTGGAAAAAATCCCATGGGTGGGGGCCAGGGGGCCATGGAGACATCGGGGGATCCGTTCACTGCTTGCTAATGACTCACTCTCATAAGAACGGACTGCTGACTACGGTCCTGAGAGAACAAACGAGGCCTCCTGGGCGTGAACCCCAGGAGAGCGCCCTCCCTTCGTGAACCCCTTCCCTGAGGCTTTCCTCGCCTGAGCTCTGTCACCTCAGCGCTGACACACGGGAAGTCAGCTTCCAGCACGCGAACCTCGGGGGGACAGCGTGAACTCCCAGTACCAGAATCTCCTGTGGGATCACAGATCATCAGGAGAAAGACAGCACGAATGATACATGTGCACATCAACGTAACTGTCTATGTTTTTAAATGGCAAATAACTATGCACAAAGTGGTTAATAAATCATGCAGAAATAACATGTATTAGACACGATTCCCAAAGGAGGAGAGAGGAGTGAAAAACATTTCAACTATAAGTTGTGCATACATATTTTAGCCCTCAGTGAAACCACTAAAAATAAGATATGCTGTAGCTGAAAAGCCAATAGGGAAGCTATAGTAGATTACAATAAAATTTCCGTCATTCAAAAGAAGTAAAGAACAGAATCATAAAAGATCAACAAACAGCTTGGACAAGGAGAAACCGAAGGCAGGACAGTAATCTCAGCTGTACCAGTAATTGGATTTGATGAAAATGGCGTAAACACACATGAAAAGACACCCATCAAAATGGGTCAAAGCGCAAAGGTAGCTAGGTACATTTGCATGACCCAGCGTGATCCACTTTAAATACCAAGACGCTGTGAGAGGCTGATGGTGGAAGGGTGGGCAGTGGCAAGTGGAGGGGAGGCTAGTCACTCGAAGGCGCTAATGACTGCTCTCTCTCCCTCTCTGCCATGACGGGAGTTCCTCCCGGGGATTCGGACAGGGGAAAGAAGACGAGAAATTAAAGATGAAAAGAATAAAATAAGGGATGGGGGGGGGGAATCTTGAAAACAATAAGAAGTGAGGGAATATGAAGATGAGAAAAAGAAGTAGAAAAGGATGAAGAGAGGAGAAGGGAAGAGTAGGGAGGCCAAGAGGAAGAGCAAGAGCAGGCTGGGAATGTGGCCTGGTGGTAGAGTGCTTGCCTAGTAAGCATGAAGCCCTGGGTTCGATTCCTCAGTACCACATACACAGAAAAAAACCACAAGTGGCGCTGTGGCTCAAGTGGTAGAGTGCTAGCCTTGAGCAAAAAGAAGCCAGGGACAGTGCTCAGGCCCTGAGTTCAAGCCCCAGGACTGGCAGACAAAGAAAGAAAAAAGAGCAAAGGCTAACGGGGAAGAAGGGAGTTGCCACCTTTGAGAAATCTGTGAAGAGCTTTGTTCGGGTCTCATGTTTCCTGCAAACCTACCCTCAGCTCCTCCCAGACCCTTCTCACGAGGACCACTCCCTAACTTGCTGCTCTGTGTTTTTCTAGTTATTACACTTCTAAACATTCAATCATTTTCCCCTCTAATGAGCAAAGAGTCCCTGCTGTGTCAGGAAATAAAGCAAAATGCTTTCAATGAACAAGTGCCACAAATTACTTCAATTACCTGCATTTCCTTAGCCACTCCTTGGAAACACGACATTCCCCACGCCAGACCACAGGACTCACACTGCCTGCTGCTGAGAGAGTGGGTGACTAAGTGACATCTTTTCCAATGAACCTTATGAGCATCTTATAATTGAAATGGCTATTCAATTACAGCCACCATCAGCCACAGATGCGAGGGGGACAGAATGAGAGTAGGCTGACCAAAAAACAAAACAAAAGAAAACTCAATATAAAGCCCTCGGTATAAACACATTGTAGGCTTCTAAAAGGATCCTTACAAGGAATTTGATTGCCTGCTCTTACCCACAGGCCGTTAGGCGTTAGATGGTGGAGCAGCAGTAGGCTGCTTGTCGGGATGACAGGACTGTTTCTTAACCATATTCCCCATGAACGTTTATGCAGACTCCCCAGGGTGCTGGAGAGGGGAATTACAAATTCACAGTTCCATTCTCTTCATTTCCCCCCATGCACGGCCAACGCTGCTAACTGAGCACAGCACTTCTTGTCTGGTTCCTTTGCCTTCTTCTTCATGCAAGAAGCAGCCCGGGCCGTGCCGTCTTCAGTCCTGTGGAATGCGGTGTGATTCCTTCCTTAGCTGTGGGCTTGGGCATGCGTGGGGGCGGGGGGGGGGAGGACATATATCTATGTCTATGTACCATGGTCTTCATTAGCAGTCTGGCAAAACCTCAAACCCCCGAGAACAATGTGACTGATTTATTTATTTTGGTTTTCAGAAATATTTCAATGCATAAAGTAAAATATCAAGGATCATGTGGACGTTCAGTGGCCAGAATACATTTTGCACTCTTCAGTACAATAAGAACTTGCTTCTCAGTGAGTTTGTATTTTTAAAACACAGACTATCAATGATGAGCATAAGTAATTCATCCATATGGACATTTGCAACACGATGTGAGAACCTGTGTATTTGATATGACCGATGCATTCATAATTAATTATCATTACAAATGTGGCCTGCTCTCTTCCCTCCCCTCCCCTTCCTTCTTCTCCACTGTCTTCCTTTTGCATCTCTTCCATACTATTGTCTCTCTCATTTACTCACAATGGAAGAGAAATAGCAAATTTGGGTCAGGTATTCATAAAAATGAGGATTTTACAATTTATTCTATCAAAGGAGTCCTCAAGGTACAAAGCTTGAAAGGGTGACATGATTAGAGGTGAGGAAATTTTGGTAGCAACTGATTTACCAAGTAGAAAGTTAAGTGATTTGTTTTCTTTATAGTATTAAGAATTTAACACAATAGCTCAGTAGCTGTGTGCATATGACCATATATATATATTATATATATATTATATATATAAATGACTCTTATTGAAATGAACTCCAAGACATGAAAACAGGATTTCTTTTTTTAGTGCACTATTTGCAGTTATTTCCTTTTTCTTTTTTCCTTTGGTTTATTCCCTGCTGTCACTGTTTTTGATTTCTGTACCCTTTTTCTTTTTTTTCTTTTTTTTTTTTTTTTTGGCCAGTCCTGGGCCTTGGACTCAGGGCCTGAGCACTGTCCCTGGCTTCTTCCCGCTCAAGGCTAGCACTCTGCCACTTGAGCCACAGCGCCGCTTCTGGCCGTTTTCTGTATATGTGGTGCTGGGGAATCAAACCTAGGGCCTCGTGTATCCGAGGCAGGCACTCTTGCCACTAGGCTATATCCCCAGCCCTGTACCCTTTTTCTTGTATGTAAGTTTATCTGCTTTGGGGGAGGCAAGGAGAAACACAGAAATGGGACAAAAGGTGAACCAATGCAAGAGTGATACTTACTAGACAAGTGGGAAATTAATTTTGCCACTTTGTGGGGAGGGGAGCCTGAGAGGAGGGAAAGAGGAGAAAATGAGGGAAAGGATAACACTGTTCAGAATAAATGTACAGGGGCTCGGAACATGGCCGAGTGGTAGAGTGCTCGCCTCCTATACATGAAGCCCTGGGTTCGATTCCTCAGCACCACATACACAGAAAAAGCCTGAAATGGCGCTGTGGCTCAAGAGGTAGAGTGCTAGCCTTGAGCAAAAAGAAGCCAGGGACAGTGCTCAGGCCCTGAGTCCAAGGCCCAGAACTGGAAAAAAAAAAAAAAGAATTGTCCTTTCTGTCTTTTTATTCTTTCCCTGTTCCTTTTTCCTACCTTAGTAAAGGAGGCAAACCTTTCCCTGCTAAAGCTGTGCTGTTCTGGGGAGTGGATGTGTGGGGGTCAATTGGTAGAGTGACGACCTTGAACACAGAAGCGAGGGGAAGACACAAGGCCCTGAGTTCCAGACCTTGTACAGGCACAAAGTTGTAGTCTTTGGAACAGTCTTTGAGATTTCCACATTTGGAATGCACTCTAGAATTTTTTAGTTATTTGAGATGCAACAATAAAATGATGTATAGTAGAATGTATGCTGACTATATCATCCTACATGTATCTTAAAAACAAAACAAAACATTTCCTTTCCTGGATCTAGAAGATGGAGTCTATTTATAGGTTTCTGTCTAGACCAAAAAAGCGGTGTGTGCAGGGACCTCGCTGGCTGGGACATTGAATCACGAAAGTCTCAGGAATTTGGGGTTGCTGCCCTTAGGTTTGCATCTGATCTGGGATTCTAGAGAAATTTAGGAGGGAAATGCCGGAACCACAGATACAATTCAGGTTCGATTAACTTAAACAGCAGCCCCCAGCCCCCTTTCCCTAGTAAACTGTGTGAGGATGGTGACATTAAGATGGTGACATTGGCCACGTCCGTCCATCCGTCCTGCACTCGGAAAGCTTCGTGAGGGTGGGCAAAGCAGGTGGAGAAGCAGAAGTCTTTTCCCTTGCTGGGGGGAATGGCATGGTTCAGAAGGAGGACATTTAGAAAGGGGTGGAACTCAGTCTCCAGCAAGTCCTGCCAACGTGCCAAGAGCACAGGTTGGGAAAGGATGGTTGGTCACCCGGTGGCGTGCGCTCTCAGGTTTGCCATGCCTTCGCCCTAGGAGCCAGTCAGGGCCTGCGGTGACGGGTCCTGGAGGGCATCGTCCTGGGTGAACAGCGATGACTGCTGTTCTTCTTTTCCCTCCTTTCCTGACTGAGGCTGCGAGCACATAAGGAGTGAATCGAGTCTCTTCGCTGGAAGGAGCCATTGTTAGATGTTCTCCAGTCCTAGGAAGTAGCCTGTGATAGGAGGAATTTTGTGGGGCTGTGGGCATCTCACATCACAGTCTGCAAGGTCACGCTTTGACATGCAGAACACACATTGTTTGTTACTCATCTGGGAGGGCTCTCGAGTCTATTCACGGCGTGTGCTGAGATCCCAGTAGGATCCGCTCTCTCCCCGCTTGGCACTTGGGCTCCCTGGGGTGGCCATCAGCTCAGGACCACAGGCCAGCATCTCTTTCCTGACTGCGATGATTTGTCTGGCCATCCAGCGCGAGGACTCGGTAGCCTGGCCTCACCTTCCCGGGGAGCCGGGCCAGGTGCCCTCTTCTGTTCCTGTCCCGCTGGTGAGCCCGAAGCCCAGAGCGGCAGTCAGGAGATCCTGGCCTAGCATTGCGCTTGCCCATCAGGTTACTTTCTTCAAGAGAGAGATTGAGGGATGAACGATTCCTTTGACTCCTCTTCCCTCCTTACTGAGAAGCCCCACTGGGGGGTCACCTCCACTGCAGAAGCGATCAGCAGCAGGGCCTGGCCTAGGCTTGCTCCCCATGAGCTCCAGGAGAAAACCAGGGGATTGAATGAAACCTCTCTTTGCAGTGGAGCCTGCTTTCGAGAACCTCAAGTCCCTCCTCGGAGCAAACTATCAGCCCTTTCCTACCACGAGGTTAGAATTCTCATGTTTTGACTTCCAGAATTAAAAAATAGCACTGAAATAGTCCCTAAGGGAGAAATTTCCTGGGGTGTTTTCAGTGCCAAGCACTGGCCCGTGAGGGCAAACTCTTTGTCAGTTGTGGGGCTTGAACTCTGGGCCTGGGCGCCGTCCCTGAGCTCTTCAGCTCAAGGCCAGCACTCTACCACTTGAACCACAGCGCCACTTCTGCTTTTCTGGTGGTTAATTGGAGATAAGAGTCTCACAGACTTTCCTGGCTTTGAACCACGATCCTCAGATCTCAGCCTCCTGAGCAGCTAGGATGACAGGCGTGAGCCCCTCAGTGCTCGGCCTGAGCCATATTTTGACTTTCCTGTCCTCCGTCCTTCTTCCTGGAGCATGTCTCCATATAGCACCTGACACCCAGTGCTTGGTCTCTCACGAGAGCCTGCATTCCTACGGGGCGATTCAGATGACCCTGGGTTTCCATCTTCTGTGGAGATCATCTTTCTGTGCCTCTGGCATCTTCTGGTAATTTCCCATGAAAGTACAGAGATGAATGTTAAATGAATGACACGCTGAATTGTATGCTTCAACAAGGTGGATTATATCCATAAAAAAGATGCTGTTTTCAAAAAAAGAAAAAAAGTGCAAGCAGTCACCTGTCCAGAGCTTACTTTTTCTCTCACATGAACTTTCCTGAATGTCGACTTCCTTTTTAAGATGATTCACATCATCTGATATGCTCTTCTTAAGGCTGCCAAAGAAATGTTATGGGCATAGTCACATGGACTCAAGCATTCTCCCTTTGAATGAATATGGGCAAGATACTGTACGTACATATGTCAAAATAGACAAAGGAGATTGGTCGACCTTGGTGGGGGGAAGAGAGAGGGGAATGTGGAAGAATGATGGAGAGGGTGAATCTCATCAAGGTTGCGTGCGTATATGAACATGACATAATGAAATCATCAGCACAACGAATTGAGGCTAATAACAATGTCAAAACAGGAAGCTTTCAATAAATACTTGAATTCATCGTCCATTAGAATATTTCATCTTTGTAGATCTATCTTTATTATATATTGGTGTCATTCTTTCTATAGATTAAATTTGCACATGTGAAATTTGTGGACTATGGTACGTATTTTCAATGTGATAGGTAGCGTCCGGCTGCTTTTCAATGGACTACAGCAATTCATATTTCTACAAGCAAGGAAGAAGAATTTTTGCATATCCCTGCAAAAAATAGGTATTGCAACTCTTTGTTTTTGGCCATCTAATGGTTATAAATGATGTCATGTTGAATCAACAGAGCTGAATGCTTTTTGCTGGTCTGCTTCAATGGATGCTTTGAATTTACTACCTCATTGTCTCTTGGATTGCTTTCATTTTTTGTTGTTAATTTTTATCAGTGATTTGTACATTAGAAGTATTAACTACTTTCCTGCCATATGTATTGAAAATATTTTTCCTAGTGCGGGTCCCTTTTCAAATACACTTTAGTAGTTTTTAATAGTTTTTGTTTTTTTCCAGAGCCGAGGACCGAACTCGGGGCCTTGGGCTCGCCAGGCAGGGGCTCTTCCGCTGAGCCAGATCCTCAGCCCCTCAAATACACTTTGAAATATTTAAATATAGCAACACTACTTTTTTATGTGTGTCTGGCCTCCCAGACTCAGTCAAAACAATCTCCCCTGCCTATAGGGTTGCAGATATAGCATTTTAGAAGGTTTTTATTGTTTTAATTCTTACATGTAAATCTTTAATCCGTCTGGAATTTATTTTTACATTTGGTGTGAGTTAAAGGTCCAGCTTAATTTTCTTCTAGATGGATAACCAGTTATTCAAGCTACATTTATGAAATACACCACCTCTTCCCACTGTTTGAAATATAACCTTAGATATACATTTAAGTCCAACCTATGCTGGGATTTATTTTACTTTGTTCTCTCTATTCTCGTACCTTGTCTATTTATATGCCAAGACCGTAGTCTTTTTTTGTTTGTGGTAGCTGAAAAGAAGGTTTTCATTTCTGAGGGGGCAAGTGTTTCTTCAGTTTCCTCAAGGACTGGGGAAAATATGGGAAAGACTTTAGGCTACCTTAGTTTGTGTGCAAAATCCATGCAGCTCAAAATGAGAAGGAAAGGGGAAAATACGACAAGCTAGTCAAGGGGAAAATAACAGGTCAGGGAGAAACTCCACTCAGCTATTGTCCTTTCCCTCACTTCCGTATAAGGTGGTGATGTGGCTTTCAGCAGCGGGAAGCCTCATCACTACCGTGGTCATTTCCAAGTAAGCATCATTGTGCCACTGCCCAACTGTCATGTTGGTCAAAGTCATGAGAAAGTTAAGTTTCTGCCATGAGAAAGGACTCTGAGCTCTGAATTCAGAAATGAAGATAGTAAAATCTGGTTCTTTGAAAGAGGAAGTGCCTTTTTTCCTCCAAAGTGATCAACCATATTACATTATTAACAGCAGAGCAGGGCAGTGTCTTGGAAGCTAAATATCCTCGCAGACCCAACCCATTATTAGACATTTGTGTTGCACTCTTTACAAAAATAGCTGCATGTAGAAAGAGAAAATTTCTTCAGAGAAAAGCTGGGATGTTTCCCTTGTGGGAAAGGGTCTTTTCTGCCTCCGGGAGTTTTATCTATACTGGCTCTCCCAAGGGGCTCTCCATCTGCTTCTTCTTTCTCACGACCTCAGTTAAGAGAACAGATTTACATAATTGGCTACTCCTGATTGGAACAGATATATTTCAAAGCACTTTGGGAAGCATGCCATCAAGAAAACTCATCTTGTAGATGTTAGAAAGCCTCATTATTTACTTTTTTCCCTTAAATTCTCTTCTTTTTTTCCCCCTTGGCCTACTCCTGATATTCTTTAGTCTTTGTGATTCCCCCCGGCTCCCCTGTTTAGTTACCTTGATCATGTGCTCTGAGAAGCCATTAGAGACTTACCCTGTCTCCTATTGCCAAGGAAAATGTATAAGTAGAAACCTCCATTTAATGTATAGATTTTCTGTTAAAGGAATGGCGTGGAGAAAGTGAATGAAGTCATCATAATGAAGCAATTAGCAGTTATTTTGTATGTGAAGCTCAATTGGGTTATTGAGAGTAACTTGTAGAAATTAGATGAGGTAGAAAAGCTTAAATGCTTCTTACTCTCTCCTTTTCTTTTGGCATCACCTGTCAAGATGCAAAATATATATTCTATCTGAACAAAAGTAGATGTCACAGGTTACCTATCTTTGTAAATGCTTTGTGAATCTACAGGAACTAGAATTCTAGATAGCTGACTTGGGGAGTGTAGGCCAGGAATGTCATATGGGATAGAGGCTGACAATTTAGTTTTTAAAAAGAGCTTATGCTGCCTTCTGAAATTATATCAAAGGTTGTATTTCAAGTTCCTCTGGACAGCTTTGCTGAAGAGTTTTTCCTTTTTTTTTTACACATAAGCTTCTTAACTTGTTGGTAATACCCAATTCTTTCCTGTTCAAAAGATGTGTGTGGGAAGTGGCGCTGTGGCTCGAGTGGTAGAGCGCTACCTTGAGCTGAAGAGCTCAGGGATCGCACCCAAGCCCCATGACTGGCATACATATATACATGCCTACATATATTAACTGATTGATTGATTAATTTAAAAAGATGTGTGTGGGAGGTAGGGAGTAGGTCTAAATTCAATGATATAATTAACTCTTGGGAATTACCATCTTTGATTCCACATCTGCAGATCTGTTACTAAAGGAAAAAGATTCCTTTCCCCTGTCTCTCACCATTATTGTAATGCTGGTCTCAATTCAAGATAAAAAAGAAGGTTCTAAAATTAAATATTATTTTAATATCAAAGGGAGCTAATGAAAGCTGCGTTTTCGTCACAATTACAAGCTTATGTTTTCTTTTGAAATTAAATTTGCTTAAAAAGCTATCCACCCAAAATTTGGCATAGAAGTTCCCAAAGGAAAGTATTATAGGCAATGGTTGTTGAGCCAAAAGTTTCCCAACTACATGCTGTGGGAATCTGGTCTTGTCAATATTCAAATTCAAAATAAATACTATGAATTAAAAGAGAAGAGGGTATTTCTAAAGTAAAATACCTTAAAATCAAAAGGAAAAAATACAGAGATATCTTTAAAATTTCTTCAAAAGTTTTTGAGATGAATAAGGCAGTGAAGGGAAGAACTGTGTGACAGGAATACATTTCTAAAGTCTTCACTCAATTTTTTATTCTTGAAGATTTCTCATTTTCTCTTCTACCTTTCAACTGGGTTTGAACTTGTTGTTTCAACATGCTTTATTTTTGTTTCAGATTCTAAAGTCTCAACTTGTAAGGGAAATTATTGGCACGATTTGGGGAAAGGGGAACTAACTTCCTTTGAAAACCAAGAGATTATCTTGGCGAGAAAAAGAAAGAGATTCTACATGCTAAACAGATTCTACAAGAACCTTACACAGTGCCTCTTGAGACCCTTGCAGAGGTCGTGGAATACGAGGTGGTTCTAGTGCAGCAGGAAAAAAACACTTGGAATCCACATGGATCCATTCCAATAGACCTAAGACAGCTACTTCCGCTACAGAATGTACACGAGACTCTGGAGTAGAGCTTCTGGGAGATAGCAGAGGAGATCTAGCCTTGGAAGTGCTAAGCATAGAGCAAAGAGGGCTGTCCACAGTTCTGCGTGCAGGAAGTTCACCGTCCACCAAGTAAAGAATGGTCCAACACACGCCCTACAGACGTAACATTTAAGAAGTGTCAAGATAATGCATACTCCACCATGCCTTCAGGCGAGCCAGACCCTCAGGATATGGACACAGCACAATGTGCTGATCGAAGTTAAGCACTGGTACTCTAACGTAATGGCAACCTCTGTACTTACACAAACTCAGATGACAGGGCAAACGCCATATCTGGGCTATATGGGATAACTCTTACTATACAAACCAGCACGGTGTGTTACTAGACTGAATACTGTAGAAAAATGTTAGTACAATGCCAAAGATTTGTATATCTAAATATAGCTTTAAAGCTTTGCTTATGCCAGCATCCCCATAGATACTTGACTACAGTGGCCACAGTGATACTTGGCCACAGTGTTGCTAGGTGATAGGAAGTTTTCAACTCCATGATGGTCTTACAGAACCACCATTATATATGCAGCCCATGGTTACCTGAAATGTCAGCCTATGGCAAATGTCTATATATTATGTAGTAGGGCATTTCATTTTCTTCATTAAGTATAAACTACATAAAAATGAAAAATAATTAAGTTGATCCTTTGGCTGGCAACCTAGAAGATTGAACTCCTGGGGCTCCTTGCTGACTCCAACTAGAAAAAATTCAAGATAAATGATGCATTTTAAGACAATTTCAACATACATTTGGAAATGAATCCATAACAAAGAAAAGTATTAACACTCGAATGTTAAATCTTTGAGGTGATGACGTGGTAGCCTTGGTTTGAGTTTGGTTTAGGATAGAGGATAAAATATTTGGGAATAATAATTAAAAACACATGCAGAGACAGGAGTTGTGCCTGGGAACCTTGATATAATGGTTACTTGGTTGATTGGCTTTTCTTTATGAAAGCAGAATAACAATTTATGTTGATTTGGCAGTAATTTATGAAGGGAGGGTAGTATAAATCTTTACACTGGCCAGTGCTAATGGTCATTGGTATATGAAATTTTAACTCAGGTTAACAAGCTAGAAAATTATTTGAGGGAAAGAAGATGTGGTATTGTTTTTAATCTTCTCAAATTTCCCTATAGTGTTTGACAAGCAGGCGGGATAGCGACTCTAGGTTAACACTAAAAAACAATCCACAATAACATTAGAAAGCAAAGTATTCAAACAATCACAAATTAGTAAAAGGAAGATAGAATTTTACCTCATAAACTGTGTGAGTGGACAAGCAGAAGGAAGCAAAAATCAAGAGTACTTCAAAACATCAAATACTTAGTGGGAAAAGGACAGAACAACTTGAGAACAGCAGTTAAAATTTGGAAAGGATTTACACGTACCAGTCTGAACATGAGTACAATAGGCATGTTAAGGTCTAAAAGGGTAGAGCAATTGCACAGAGTCTCAAAATGAAACACACATTTAAGCAAAGACATTAAGAATCTAATACAAATCAGGCGTAACAGCGACAGTGGATGGGCCTGGAGACATAGCTCAGTGACAGAGCACTTGCTTAGCATGCATAGCTCCTGGGTTTGATTTCCAGCACTGTTTTTTGTTTTTTGATAATTGAAGAAAAGACCAATGCCAAAAGCTTTTTAGCAAGTGAGAGGCTACTACTCCATTTAAGTGACAGTGAACAATGATGTTAGTCCAACACTCATTCTGTAAATTCAGGAATACTAAGTTGGATTTTATGAAGTTATTGAGCGAAAGAGAGAGAGGGAAAGAAAGACACAGAGGAAGTGAGAGCGAGAAGAAGACAGATTAAATCCTTACAGAGGGTGCAAAGTGGAAAGATATGCTCATAAAACCTAAAAGGTATAAACAAAAGTAAATATTTCAGAATGAGCAAACATTAATAGTGAGATTGATGAAAGCACAAATAAGAATTAAATGACTAAGGCGTGAGATTGTACAAGTCAGGAAGGGATAATTATATCAAAGAAGAAAGTTCTTTTAAAAATGATGACTAATTTGAACAAACACAAGAACAAATAAAGATAAAAACAACACTGGGATATAAATAAAAAGGAAAAGTATAGAAAGAGAAAAAATTTAAGTAAAAGATAAAGAGCAGACATATAGCAGGAAAATTAAGCAAAGACAGGAACCTAAACCAAGAATAGAGAAGCAAAATATTAAAACCTGTAATTTAAGAAAGTCCTTTTGAAATTCAAAGCAAGTCAAAATACCTGTTGAAAGGGCTTACTATTTATCTGAGAAATTTGGCTCAGGATTTTGTGACATAATTGTGTTATTTGAATTCTGACATGATACTCAGAGCATTACTTTATATTCTATTAAAGTTACTGGACTCATAGAAAATGCAAAATCAACTGAAAATCAGACCAGAGGATCAAGACATTTGTCAAGAAAATAAATATATTGCCATCAAACTTTTGTATAGTAATGGTACATTCTGGAATACAATGTGCTAGAATGTTAGAAGGTTTTCATGGAAAAAAATGTGAGCTCATGACTTTTCTTTTGAGGCAACATAACTCCCTGGTTAAAAGCAAAGTACCTACTGTTAAGCACATATAACAATTCAAGATGTATTTTTCTCTCTGAGAATTCTACTAAAGAATTGGTTTCAAGGCAATTATAAATAATGAAACAGGGTTGACTTAAGTACTAATGTAGGGTGCTAATCACAATCAGATGAGGATTGCATGAGAAAAAGCAAAACAACAATTAATGCACACATCCTTTATAAAATTCATGATGAAACTCCAATATTAGATAAAAACAGGGAAAACATATGAAAAGTAAGAATAGGTTACCCATTACTTTATACTTATTTTAATATTATTTCAAACCGGATATTGGGGGATAGATGGGGAAGCAAAAAGATGTGTTGTCACTTTCTAATATTGCTCACAACATAGGTCAATTTTTTAAAATAACCATCAAGGTGGAGAGAGTCTGCTATAAAACACCATATATATATGTATACACACACACATATATACACATGTACATACATATAAATATTATTGCATGTTCCAATATTATAGTGAGATAATATGAACAAGTCAAAGCCAAAATTTTTGTCACACAAAATAATAAAATAAGTGGCACTGTGGCTCAACATGGTAGAGTGCTAGCCTTGAGTTGAAGAGTTTAGGGACAGTGCCCAGGCCCAGAGTTCAAGCCCCATGACTGACAAAATAATAATAATAATAAAAGAATAAAATAGAGTTCAAACTTTCTCTCATTGGTTAAATAAAAATTAAAGCAACATTTATACACATACACACACATACACTCACAAATAGCATAAAGAAACCCACAAATAACTGGGAAAGGTGAGAAGAGCAAAGGAGATGAAATTAATATCATGGACGGAAGAGCTCATTTAAAGTATTACACATGCCCAAAGAATTATCACAATGATCCCACCCCATGTATGATTGGCATATGCTAATAAATGTACTTTTTAAAAAGAGGAAAAAACAAGAATCATAAATTCCTAAGACTGAGTATAACTTAGAACCATTATCTTACCATAATGCAATTTAAATTAATGATAAAAAAACAATCCCATCGCTATTCTGCTTTAAGCCTACATTCACAGGTGTAAAAGAATATAAAGTAAACAATTAAAAACACAACTCAAGGAGTTAGAAATTGAGACCAAAAATAACCCAAACAAGCAGAAAGACATGAACGAAATAAAAGCAAACATAAATGAGTTTATGTATGGCACAAGTACTATAAACACCAAAACTACGTATTTGAAAAACAATAAAGTAGGTAAGTACAGTTCAGAGGATGCTAGTCGACACAGCGGCTTACCTGCCTGCTCTTGGGAAGCAGCAGAACCTAGGAGAGCTGGAAGCAGGTGGATGGAGTTAGGTCGTTTGGTATGTCCCCAAGAAAGGTATGCTGGAACCAGGGCCTCTCCAGGTCCTTTAGTTTCTTTGCCTCCTGTTTGCGAAGGGGACTACTCTTTCCTCTGCCATGCTCTCCCAGAGGGAGCGTCTGCCAGGCCGGCCACCAGAACAAAAGCAATGTAGCCAGAGCAAACCTTTCCTCCTGAGCTGCTCCCTCTACTCACAGGGATGGAAAGATCACGGACACAGTTATCCCCTAGCTGATCTAATTTTTTGAATGGCAGAAGTACAATTAGAAAGGACAAAATAGGCATAATGGGGAAAACGGGAAATGTTAAAATAATTTTGAGACTACTTGGAAATAATTTTGAAATTCTACCAAAGTAGATAAAGGTTAAAATGTCAAAATTTCTAACTTGACTCCAGCAGAGTGTCTACAATTAACCTTAAAAACATAGATCTGGCCGTGGTGGTACCCACTGCTAATCAATGAGGAGGATGAGGCAGGAGGATCATGAGTTCGAGACCAGCCTGGGCGGCACCTTTAAATAAACAACAATAAGTCAATAAAAACAAACAAAAAGTTATTAAGGTCACTCCTGTAAACATAAAACCATTTCCAGACGGCTTTCTAGAAAAATTCAACTAAGATAACATGTTTATAATAATCCTTAAATTATTCTACATCAGAAGAAGGAAGAAAACTTAGAGCTAAGTGGTAACGTAATAAATTAAAATTAAGTAAGAGTGTATTGACATTCAAAGCTGATGCAGATTATACTAGAGACAAAAATGACAGAGTAATCTTATCGATACTGATAGATAAAATCAACTGTCGATAAACAGACTATTAAGCCATTAAGAAGGAAGTATAAACAAGTGGTATGCACCCCAATGCTATGTAGATGGTTTAATATTAGAGAAATATCGAATATCAATCCTATTGATAAAGCTCCTTTAGAAAATCCTTTTCACAGATAGAGAAGGGAAAGTTCAATCGCACTGGGGTTGAGCACACTCACTAATGAGGAACAGGTACAGGCTACCATCTTGTGACCCAGTGTGTCTGTAACAGCCCTCCACCTTGTGATTTAAGAATTCCAAAGAGACCTTTGCACATAGGCCAAAGAGTGTGCATTCTAGATGGCTTATAACAGCAAAATGGGAACAAACGGATATGCATTCCCTCTCTCGACAGTGGTACAGTTGTGTGCATGAACTAAGCTGTGATCTTCCCCTCTCTACCTAAGTCCCCTGACCATTTAGTGTTCCTACCTGCAAAGTGGAGAGAACAAGCTCTGCCTTCATGGTCTACATAGCCAACTGTTAGAGTTACTGTGGCAACTTCCTGTCTGATCTTTGTGACTTCGTATCAAGGGCTTTTCCACACATTATGGGATGGGTCTCATCCGGTGAGTGGGGACTATGAAATCAGGTTAGGAGACTAGGGCCACTGATTTTAAGGATGGTCCTCACAGAGGATCACAGTAGCTCAATAGCTATGTATATATGGTCATATAAGATGACGTTAAGCGAAATAAATTCCAAGATATGGAAACAAGAGGTTATTTTTTTAACTGTTGTTATTTTTAATGTACTTTTTCTTTCCTGTAGTTTATCCCCTGTTATTACTGTATTTGATTTCAATACCCTTGGTATTTTATATACATTTATCTGAACTAGGGAAGAAAAGGGAACATCAAAATGGTGAGACAAAGAATAAAGGGCAAACCAAAGCAACAGTGATATGCACAAGACAATATGTTGGAAATTAGCTGTGCAACTTGATGGGGTTTAGGGGGAAGGAAGGTGGGAGAAAAATGAGGGAGGGGTAACAAGTTTGACAAGAAACGTACTCACCGCCTTGCATATGAAACTGTAACCCCGCTGTACAACACCTTGCCAATAAAATTAAATTTAAAAATGAAAGAAAAAAGGAAACCTGAGCATGTCACATAGTACAATGGAGTGCTATTTTGTTTTTGCATAGGGTCATGTCTTCTGGAGCTGACTCCTCAAGGGGGAAATCAGGTGATGTCACGTGCTGGTTTCTTCTTCAGTGGTGCTCGATAGGTTTCATTAGGTTTAACCTCCTCGGCACATCCATCCCTTCCTGATCTTAAGCTGCCTTCCAAGTTTTGCTCTAGTGAGCACCCCCGTGATAGATTTGTGGCTCCCTGGACGAGTTACACTGCTGGCCTTCATGCCTTTGCCACTTCTGCCCTTGGCTGACTCTTTGGCGCTTCTATGAGCAAGGCCTCCTACTGATGGTCCACAGTCCGCTGCATCATCATCTCGTTCTCTCAGGAAGCCTTCCTCGATGGCCTGTCTCCTTCGGACAAATACTGGGTCATCCAGTGTGTACAAATAATCATTCCTGATTACAACAAATGCAATTTGGATTTCTTGAAACAAGCGTGTGATTTCTTTAGCCAACGATCTTCAAGTAGCATCTGAAATACGAGCACTACCCAGAACATCGGTATGTGTTCGTTCATCAGTTTGATTAGTTGTTGTCTATTTGAGTAGCAAATAAGAGATCTTGGCATACACGATAACGGTCTTGGAAATGAATTAAAAGTTTAGAATTTGGGGGGCTGGGGATATGGCCTAGTGGCAAGAGTGCTTGCCTCCCATACATGAAGCCCTCGGTTCGATTCCCCAGCACCACATATACAGAAAATGGCCAGAGAGGGCGCTGTGGCTCAAGTGGCAGAGTGCTAGCCTTGAGCAAAAAAGAAGCCAGGGACAGTGCTCAGGCCCTAAGTCCAAGGCCCAGGACTGGCCAAAAAAAAAAAAAAAAGTTTAGAATTTGGCTTTTAAATGAAGTTATTTTCTTATAGTGAGGCAGAGAAGAGAACAATTTATAATCATAGATAGCAAGGCAAGTATAAATGTGGCCACTCTGATGCACTATTGTCTTCTATCTATTAACTTTAGCTAGAATCCTATAGTCAGGAAGCTGGTACTTTAATGTCTTAAAGATTTATCTATGCTTCTGTAAGAGAAGTGCCTGAAAGCAGCTAGTTAGATAGGGTTCATCTGCAGAGCTGCTTCGGTGGCAGGCTGCCCCAGACAGCCCTTATTAGGGAATGAGTCTGCAGAGTGCTGAGTGTTTTCAGCTAGGAGCTTTGTCAGATGGCTGGTTCTCGTAGAAGTGGCTGGGTAGCGATGACTGCTTTAGATAGGGCACATGTGGATCTGATAGAAGTCAAATATATGATTCGTCTTCAAAGATGAATTTCCTAAGTCTTAGGCTCTCTTTTCTCACAATTGCCATCTTGTTTCCTGTGTTTTGATCATTTCATTACGGCCAACGGTGTTGTAAAACTGTGTTGTGGGACTAGAGAATACCTAAGAGAAGAAAATCTGCAATGTCAAGTTTGTGCTATCCGTTACATTGAAACTTAAGTACTCTTCCATATATGGTATGTGCGGGACACTAACAAACAGATATGTGCAATCTCTGTTAAAATCCATATGCCAGCGGTATAAGCCTCAGGTGGGAGGATTCAAGTCAAGGAAGTTAAAGTAAGCTTATTTCTCATTCCCTGTTGTTCACAATGGTGATTGTGGCATGGATATATAGGTACTTGGGAAGCAGACATCAAGAGAGCAGGTTCAAAACCAGCCTAGGCAAAAATGTTAGTGAGACCACAAACAAATCAGGAATACATAAACCAGGAATTTAGAGGTGGACCCAAAATGCAATGCTCTATTTTTAAAAACATGACAGAAGTTAAAAAGACTAGGGGCAAGGCTCAAGGGTTAAGGCATCTTCCTACCAAGTGTGAGGCCTAAGTTTAAACCTCAGTCCCAGGAAACAAAACAAGCAAAAGAGGCATTAATATGTCTGTAGTAAAGATGAAGACTAAGACCAAATTGAGAATTAGTGAGTTTTATCTTTACAATGGAATTCTCCCTTTAGGGATATGCTAAGCAATCACCAAAAACAAAAGACACAATCAAACTCAGTGAGTTAAACAGAAACAAAAGTATACCTTTATAAGCTGAGCTATAATTGTATGGACACGAAACAATGAGATAAAATGAAATTGACCAGTCGAATACTTGAATCTTCCTGGAGAAATCAGGGAAGACCCAGAGAAGTGAAGGACGAACCAGAAAATTCTTAAAGGCAAGTGCGTGCCCAGTCAGGAGCTACAGAAGATGAAACCTCCAGAAAGGTGAGAAAAGCCGTAGCTGAGTGGAACACTTCCCGGGAGTTCCCTAGACTTCACCATGGGCTGAGGTACCCGAAATGAACTTCATTTTATACATGGTTGATCAAAGCTTGCTGCTGGGGAAGGAAGGAGGTATTGGGAATGAAGACATTTGACAACTACTGTTCTAGAATCTGTTTGCCTCATCATTAGCATTTCCCCCATTGTCTTTCTTTCTTTGTTGAATGAGGCATAGTCATAACACTTCCATTACTCTGAACATTCACAATCCATGCACAGCTAATGAGATAAGGATTTCCCTCTTCAGCCGTGAACCCCCTCCCCAACTGCATTTGAATTTGAAACAATAGTATTAATCAGAAGACCAAATGAATATCATTAATTATCCTCGAACTTCTTGGAAGTCCTAATTTAAGCACCATCCCTAGAGATTCTTTCAGCTATTGTTTTGGTACACACAAAATATTGGAAAAGAGTAAAATCGTGAATAGGGCGTGTTTTAGTTGTCCAGAGCCTCTTGGCACAAGTACAAAAGAAACCCCAGATGGGGGCTGGCAGATGGAGGCCTGCTGATCCTCCAGCTGTTTCTTTGTTGGTCCAGAAAACCGATGGTGGGTGGGAGCAAGGGAGGAAGAGACAGCATTAGAATGCAATGGCATCTTAATGATACCTACCCTAATTCTAATGTTCTGTTCTGTGGTGAATTGTGTGGGGAGCTGCCTTGAAATGAGAATCCAATCCTGCAGACTTGAAGCAATTCAAGGAGCACTGTTTGGAGATACACAAAGAAGTAAATTTGAGAAAGATTTTCCAGTGATCTTGCTTTGTAATGGTTAGACTCCCTTGGTTAACTCTAGGGCTCGGGAGGACAAGGAAGGGAGACGGCCAGGAGATTAAGTGCCCTATTTGTGTTCCCCAGAGGTGGCTCTGGAGAACATTCCTAACTCCTGGAACTATTCAGATGGCTTCTGAATACTCCTGTAGAAGCCAGGCCTGCTTGCCATGACTTCTACTGGCTTGAAGGAGGTAACATGACTCTAAGCTAGCGCTGGCATCTGTGTTTTCCAGGAATGGAAACTTGACAGTCCATTAAGTACGTTACTTGTAAGGGTCGTACCGAATTTCATGTCATAAGTCTACTAGGTTCCATGTATACAAGTGAGACGTGGTTCTTGTCCTCCTGTAATTTCTTGTCTACCAGCAAGGTGAGGGGGAGAAACGTACATTAAGCGAATGAATATATACACACACCATGATAAAGGTAAAAATTTACAGTAAAAAGATATAAAGTGATACAAAGGAATCTACGAGTTAGGATGAGGAATAGACTAAGGCTTCACCACGCAGCTCTCCCGAGTCGCTTCAAGTCTGTGCGCAGACCGAAGCGTTGTGTAAGCCTGGCTGCGTTCACTGGTTCACCTATGTAATCTCAGGCACACAAGGGGATCCAGGCTCAAGTCCTGATTAGGATGAGTGAGCAAGAACATTTTTCAAAAACAAACCAGGCATGATGGCCACATACCTGTAATCTCAGCAGGAAGGTCAGGTTCAAGAATGGCTGAGCAAAAGGCGTAAGACCCTGTCTGGGAAAAAAGCAAAAGATGGGAACTGTGCCTGAAATGGGAGAGTGTTTGCCTAGCAAGCAAGAGGCCCTGAGTTCCAGGCCTCGGCTGGGGAAAAATGAACTATGTAAGAGGAAGAAAGGGGAGCAGAATGAAGAGGAGGACACGGAGGTGGTAAAAGAAAAGGAGGATGAGGAGGAGGAAATGGTGTAGGGGAAGAGGGAACATGAAAGAGCTCCCCAAACCGAGGACGGTGCATGCACTGAGAAGCGCGGTGCATGCACTGAGAAGCGCGGTGCTTGTGGAGGGGTCTGGCGTGGCTCGAACCGGCGCAAGAGCACAGGGAAGTGGCAGGGATTGGCCGAAAGCGGTGTAAGCCATGCGGATTTTCTCACTTTGTGCTCAGACACATTAAACATTTCACGATTTTAAAGAAGGAGGGAAGAACCGTTTGGCAATTGTCTCTCGGGGCGCGTCCGGGAGGTGGCCAGTGGAGAAACCCAGGCTCTTGTGCAGGGCTCAGAAGGCAGTGGTGCAGATCCGAGCGAGGCCTGGGGCCTTTCAGCAAGCTCACAGCACAGGAAGTGGTGTTCCTAGGGACCTCGGGTTTTCTCACTGAGAAATGGGTATCTTCTTGTGCCTTTCTGAAGATTAGGACTCCAGAAAACAACTGGGCTTACCAAGCAGGTGTGAAGCGAGAATACTGAGCTCAGGTATGAGCAGGAGGACTTGAAGAGTCTCCAATGACATCTTGGGCTAGTTTTTTTTTCTTTTAATATTCAGATATTTATTGACTGATTGAATCTGGATCTCAAGCTCCTCATTTGGCTTTGTTTCTGTTTGAGTCTGTTGTTCTGCCACTGGAGCCGTGATCTACTTCTAGATTTTTTTTGTGGATTATTTGAAGATAAGCATCTTAGATTCACCTGTCTTGCCTGACTTCAATGCTCAGATTTCAGTCTTCTGAGTAGCTTTGATTATAGGATTATAGGCATGAGCCATTGGTGCTTGGCATGGACCAGTTTTTAAATGTTCTAATACATCAATCTTTCTATCTGTGAAAGGGGAGCACTTGTCTAGCATGCATGGAGTACTGGGTTTAATCCCTAGTAGAAAACATGTTAGTGTGGATATGGAGACAGAGAGACAGAGACAGAGACAGAGAGAGAGAGAGAGGCATACACACACACAGAGAGAGAGAGAGAGAGAGAGAGAGAGAGAGAGAGAGAGAGAGAGCACTCTAATCTTTGAGATTCCAGTCGCAACAAAAGTCAGGGAGTTGACAAAATCATCTAGAGAATGAACTTGGGTAATAAAGGACTTGTGGTTGAGCTTTGCGGAAACTCAAAGATCAAGCGGAGAAAAAAGAAACATCAGAGGAGTCTTAGAAGGGGTAGCCAGAGGCAGGAGGAATATATCTAGGAGTGCTAGATATTGCTAGCCGAGCAACATCTAGAAGAGTTAGGTGGTACTGCATGCAGTTAGTTGCAAGCTTCATCAAGTGGACAACAGCAAATGAGCTTTGGGAATGCTAGAGTCATGAGCTATGAGCTTTGCTCTCAACTGTCTGGTGAAGACTCTTGGTCTTAGATCAGATCTTGGCTTCTGTTCTGGAAACGGAGCCATGAGATAGGCCATCTGGAAGTAAAACCCCTGCATCCTGTGGATTTCTCCTTCTACAGGGAGATCCTACTTAAAAACCTGCTTGACATAAAACCACAAAGATACTGCTAAAGATAGAAAAGAAAGCAAAGAGGTTTGCTCTTCTTTTAGTACTGAATAATTCGCAATTTTTTAACAAAATACTTTGTCCAATCATCATCCTTTTGCCTAATATTCATTCTTATTTAAAATACCTTTTCTCCTTATTGTTGAAAAACGATGATTGCTTGATCTCATATAAAAAGAGATTTGGGGAAGTGGCGCTGTGGCTCAAGTGGCAGAGTGCTAGCCTTGAGCTGAAGAGCTCAGGGACAGTGCCCAGGCCCAGAGTTCAAGCCCCCTCAATGCCAAAAAAAACACCCCAAAAACCCAGAGATTTGCTTATAGTATTAAAATAAAATATATAACAAACTACTTCATTGCATATGAGTGGAAAACTCCAAAAGCAGAAAGAAACTTAACTCTATCTTCCTTTTCCATGAGGTGGTGTTTCACTTGAAGGCACTCAAAATTTTTAGTTTATTTATTTTAGGAAAACCCTAGCCATACATGGAGAGATCAGAGCATAAATGAAGTAAAACAACAACAACAACGTTGCAATGACTTTGAAATCGAGGAGGATGTTCTGAAGGGCCAAGGTCAGACTTCCAAATTCTGTCTAAATATTGTGGCAAGGTGTTAGCAACAGTGAAGGGGAGGTTCCTTTAAATGGCCTCCCCCTCTGCCCCGAGTCTGCACGCCAGGGTGCAATGGCGCACAGGGTGCAAGTCTTGTATTGTAGAACTTTACCCTCATCCTGGACAGTTTTGAATTCCAGGCCAGCACTAGTTTCTGGGAGCATGGCCTTGCTGATCACTGAAGTGGCTCCCGCAGCCTCATTCCCTTCCTAGTGTTAGGAGGAGAGGATGATCCATGCAGGTAAAGGTCTTGGCACACGGAAAACCCAGGCAAGCACAGTCGAGATGATTAAATTGGCGAATTCCCTCTGTAGAACTGACAATCTGTTCATTCTCATCTGCATTAAATCCATTTAGGAAATGGCCTTCTGTTCTTCCCGATCTCCTTCTTCCAAACTTCAATATGGTCTTTACAAACACCACGGGTATGACCCTCGATCAACAAACACAACTGGGGTAAGTAGATTTCTTCTTTTTATTTTAACTTGATTTGTAGTTTGGGCATTTGGAGATTGCGCTTCTTCCTTTCCCTTCCTTCCCCCGTGGGAAGCACACGTAGAGCTGAAGTTTGGGAGGAAAGGGCTTTGGTGAGTGTGGGTGTAGCTCAGTGGTTTGCACTTTCTCGGCATGTGGAGAGTCATGGGTTGAATTCCTAACACCACTGAAAGAGAAAGAGAGACAGAGACAGAGACAGACACACATACACACACACACAGAGACTGAGAGACAGAGACAGAGACAGACAGAAACAAAGAGACAGAGACAGAGATCGAGACAAAGAAGAGAGCAAGCAGGACGGGGCATACACACGTGGGGGGAGAGAGAGAGAGAAAATTGAGTAGGGAAGAGGGGCTTCATGGTCAGTGGTCATCACTACGGTCTCAGTGGGAAGCCACTTTCTCGTGTGCATGGTCTCATGCCATCCGAAATCTCCTGTAATGACGTGTGTCAAGACACAGGACTCGCTCTGCGGGGCAGAGGGAGCCATGCAGTCTAGCTTTCCCCAGCTGACTGTCGGGCCTATCCTCTGAGCTGTCCATTTTTCCTATGATCTTCAGGTTTCAAGTCATAATAAGCACAATACTCCAAATTCTGTTGGATCTCCTAACTGTGCCCTCCCGCTTAGGAGCAGTGAATGCAAAGCCGACGAGGGAAACTAGAAGGGAACTGGAAGACAGGGGCTAATCCAGCGCCAGGCCCCCAGAGGGCTGCCCTTCACCTTTGTAGATAGATGATGGGAAGGAAGGCTCTTCACCATCTCCACAGTGAGGTCCTAGGTAGTAAATGAAGTGTCTTGTTGAATTCATCCTGTAGATGCAACTCAGAAGAAAAAAAAAAGGCTTAAAGTACAAGTTTCGTTTTCTTTGGAATGGACCAGCACTATATATACGGACTTAATGAATTTTAAAGTCTCCCTGAAGTAATGAAATAGGGCTCGTTATACAGCTCGACCCGCGACACAGCTATGTCAGAGAGACACATAAGGCCCAAACATCATACATCTTTGCAAAAATAAATCTTCTGGTGTTTGTGCTTTGGCTAAAGGCCTGACTCCATGCACTTCGGTATTATACGAAGTTATCTCTACACTCTCAGGACCCAATCCTTCTGGACCCCAAGTTGAAAAAGGTGGAACAAGATATTTACCTTCATCCTGCGGTCTGCGCTTATGAATGCAATGTTCCAGTTTCTGGTTTACTTTCTACATTCACAGTAATTAGAGAGAGAAGAATTCCAAATTTGCTTTGCAGAGGGGAACAAAAGGAATCAGAAGCGCTATTTACCTACTCCAGTGAGGCAGGCCTGGGTGGCCATCTGGTACACCCTGTTTTGGGGGTAATTAACATGCAGCCACATTTCTGTTTAGTTTTCCTTTTTGAAGTGAATCTGAAAATGTGTGCTAACAGACTGCCTGCCACACAAAGGAGCCAACGGGAAGAAATGGCGATACTCATCCTCTCTCAAGAAACAATGAGAGCTAAAAACCCAAACTTTGTTTTGCCACCAAAGACAGAAGCTGCTCCAATAGCTGCCAAAGGTTCTGGGTCTCAAACGAACTCACTTGTTCTCTTCAGTCACTACATTTGGGGAGCCGTGGTGTAGGCCCCTAGCCCCTCACGCTGTTGGCTTCCAGTTGCCATGTGTAGCTTTGGGTGGGGGCGGGGACACTGACATGATCAAATGTTCATGGCCATATTGGGGCAGCACCATTCATGAATCGAATTGAACAAGGGATTCGCTGTCAGGGTTAGCAGCTTGAGTTTGTTTTTTTTTTTTTCCCCAAATGACTTAATCATAACTATACATTCTAGGGAGTCAGTCTATTGGGTGGTGGCTTTTGAGTGTGTGTTGACAGTGTATATTTGATTTAATCTATAGAGAGAAGAAATTATTCTTCCTGGCATAAAGCTTTCCAGGAGAAATTTAAAAAGCAGGTCACATAAACAAGTCTAAACAATTCTTGGCAGCAAATTTTACTTTACAATATGTCAGTGTAATTGGTTCATCTACAGAATATTGGATTGTATTTTAAGTCAACCTGAACAAAGAGATGAGAAAAATCCAGTTAGTCATAGGAATTTAAGTGGGAATATGTGTTACATAAAAACAGATTTGTAGATAAGAATTTGGTTGAGGGAAGAGGGTGGGAATTAAATAAAATTTCATTATAGAACATTAATCTTACAACATGAACCTTGAAAAACTAATTTAGGAACCTAAATTGATAGTTTCTCACATGAATTGCTATTTAATCACTTTACTTTTTAAAAAAATGTTGGAAGGTTAGTTTGTTTTGGTTGAACATGGATTATGATTTGACTTCAAAGCTGTTGTTATTTTAGATTTTATTTAGAGTTCTACGTACTGGAAAAGAAATATCCTCATTATAGTCCTCTTTTACAAATGAGAAAACTGATATTTGGAAATATTAAATTATTTGCTATGTTTCCTTGTCTAGTTAGACATTAAACTGAAATAGGACGTGCATTCATTTAGTCTCCTCTCCCTGTTTCCCTTTCTTCTTGATTGATTTTATGACTATCACTAGTTAGTTGTTAAGGTGAGCTCCTGAATGCAAAGACATAGAAAATAACAAGAACGGAATATGGTTGTAGCACATCTGGAAAGGGAGACGACACTATATTAAAACCATACAGATGTGAAAATGGAGAGCATTGAGGATAGAGAAGAATGCTGGTGCGTGCGTGCGTGCGTGTGTGTGTGTGTGTGCATGTATATGCGTATATGCACAGGCATAGGTATGTGTGTGGTTTATTGGGAAGTAGTGTTGAAAGTTCCAAAGATCCACAGGAATAGAAAATTCATAAAATAAAATACAGATGTTTCATCATCATCCTTTCTCTCTCTCTCTTTCTCTCTCTCTCTCTTTCTCTCTCTCTCTCGACCTCCTTTAGTCAATGTTCTCAATTCCAGTGAAATCAGAGGGAAAGCAATCATTTGGGATAATGCCTGAAGCTATATTTCTCTTCTGAGATATTAATCAAGTCTCTAACTAAGAAGGAAATTCTTATTTTAAGTTCAAGATGTCTATGCTGCCACCCTCCAACAATCTACATTTTATATTGCGGAGCATAGAGGGCCACTGAGAATATGTTTAATCTTTCCAGTCACGATTTAAGTCACGTGGAAGCCTGTCTTGTTTTATGCTTGTTTGTATTTCCATAGTGAATATTCATAATAGAAGCACGTTCCCATTCACAAAGTTTTAATTCTCCAGTTCTGATCCACTGAATTGATTTCATTCTCCCTTGCATTATTAGAAAAGGCACATAGCTGGTTTTCCCTTGCCTAGAGAGGATGGGCTCAGTATTATTATTGTTTACTATTATTTGGCAGTACTGGGTTTGAACTCAGGACCTTGTGCTAAAACTCTGTCACTTGAACCATGCCTCTAACCTTTTTTACTTGCTATTTTTCAGACAGGGTGTTGCATTTTTGCCTAGGGTTGGGCTTAGACTATGGCTTCCTACTTTACCGTCCACATAGTTGGGATTACACACATGCCCCAGAGTGCTTCTTTTTTGAGGTAAGTCTCACTAACTTTTTTGCTCCAGTTCACCTCAAACCACCATCCTCCCATTTCCATGTCCCATATAACCGGGGATTATAGGATTCCACTACCACGCTTGGACCTGAACTGTTTCTGATGCTAACGCATACAATAGCGTTTAATGTTATAGAATGGCCCATTTTAAAGGCTACGGATACGCTTACTTGCCTGTTACATACATGATATATAGTATAGCTACATCTTTATTAACAGCATCCTTCCTTCACCTCACACATACATCCCCTGAAGTGTGAGAGTGATTTTCAAGGCTGTATTCTTTGAACTATGTCACGTAGAGAAACGCTCTGCCAAAAATCAGACTTTAAACCAGCTCTGCCATTAATTAGCTGGGTGACTCGCTGATGTCATAAAGCCTCCTATGTAAAATGAGCAGGTTGGATTAGATAAAATTCAAGTTTTCTTTCTTGCGCAATAGTTTTTTGACATTGTTTTCTAAATATTGTAAGCTGGCGTTCTAGGATTTCAAGAAGATATCACTAGATTGGGGAAAGAGCTGTCCAAGCAGAAATTCGAGTGAGCCTTGATCGAGGCTTCCCAACCCCTGCTTCTAACACAAGGGCTAAATTGTATCTCCTCTTTATATTGGATGGAAGATCGCCCATTCAAAAACCTTGATTTTTTTTTCAAACATCTGTCTTTGATTAAAGGAAGGATTAGCTCAATAGTAGGGAGCTGTAATCTAATCAGGGAAAGCACAGTGTATGTGTTGTTTTTTTTCTTTACTCTTTTTATTATAAATGGTGATAAGTAGAAAATTACCTAAGACTGTTCATGTAACCTTTGTCAAGCAAATATTGTGATAATTCTACCAAGTTATGAAATAAAATATTGTTGGAATGTGGAATTTCCCTTGTATCTGTTAAGACTGATTTACTACCCACTCATTATAATGTAACTGTGACCAAAACTTTTTTTAGTACTCTATTTCTTTACAGTTCTGCCACTGTATCCATTCTTTAAAAGGAGTCTTGCCTATTCTTGAAGTACATATAACTAGGCTAATATTGTAATTACTATTTCATTGCTTGATTTTTCATAGGCCACTATTTATAAGTTTAACATCTGTAGGTTATTTAAATCAATTTCAATATTTTATTGTATTAACATAAAACATTTCTAAAATTGGTAACTATGTTCAATATAGCTGCAATCACTCTTAAACAAGAATCTTGGTAGGTACGATCAACAATACCTTTGCAGTATGTTTGCCTATTAGTTACTTTGATTGTCATTGTGGAAAAAAAAAATCTTGTCACAAGCAACTTAGGAAGGCAAGATTTATGGCTCACAAATTCAAAGATTTCAGTCCATAGTTCTTGGCTCCACTAATTCCGGGACTATGGTAAAGCTAAAATCAGGGTGGTGGGAACTTCTGAAAGAAAAGGCTGTCTACCTTGTGGCTGACAGAAAGCAGAACAAGAAAAATGGAGCCCAGAAATAATACAATACTGAAAAGGATACCCCTTAAGCCAATGATGAGCTTCTCCCGTATCTGTCTAACACCACCTCCAATGAGGAAGGCAATGCTTCCTCCCGAGACCGGGAATAAGATAAGGCCATGCACGCAACATGAAGTAGGGGTTGCAGCCAGGAAAATTGGGCGAGGAGCTTATTAAAAGCATCAACATTTGGACAGAGATGAGACAATCTTGTGTATAGAAAATTCTATGAACGACAATAAAAAGAACAAAATTAATAATTGAATTTAGCAGGGTCTCAGTATACAGGAAAGATATATTAAACCAATTATTTTTCAGTACACTATCAATGAGCAACCAATGTGAAAATAAGACAACAAATCCACTTACAATACCACAAAAATAGTAAAATTCATAGGAATAGATTTAACGAAAGGAGTGTAAGCAATATACAGCCGTTAACGGACTTTTTAAAAGACATTCCATGGTCATTAATATTGTTAAATTGAAACTATCTCAAGTCACCTGACTATTCAAAGCAATTCCTACCAAAATACGTGTTTCTTTTCAATAGTAATTGAGACACTGCTATTAAAATTTATATGGAATTTCAAGAAACACAGGATAAGATAGTCTTGAAACAGAATAATGTAGTTGGAGATCTCAGACATTTCAATTTCAAAACACAAGTAAACCACAGTAATCAAATGCTACAGTATGGTACTACCATAAGAATAGACACATCGATAGATGAAATGGAATTTAGAATGAAGAAAAACATTCTGACATTCATGGGCCCTTGATTTTCAACAGGAGTGTCAAAATTATTCAATGGGGGGGAACAACAGACTTTTCAACAAATGGTGCTGGGAAATTGGATATCCACAGTCAAAAGGAAAAAAATCCCATATACAAAAATGAACTTGAAATAATTCACAGTTCCAAGACTAATAGCTATGTTCACAAAACTCTCTGAAGTATGGGAATAAATTGTTGTAACCTTTAATTAGACATTAATCAAACTGGATACAATACCTAAAAGTACAAGAGACAGAAGAACAAAAGGAACTTTTCATCAACATTAAAAGCCTTAGTGTTTCAAAAGACACTGTTAAAAAAGTGGATGGACACACCACCGACAGGCAGAAATAGTTACAAATTATATGTCAGATGAGGAATTTAATTAAGGAATACATAAAGGACTCAATCTTTATAAGAAGACTGAAAGGAAAACCCAAATTCAAATGATAGGCAATGGATTGGCAAAGGTCTTTCTCCGGCAGCCAGTGGGCGCCTGAAACCAAGCTGGCTCTCAGTGGTCATTAGAAGCAAACAAAAACTACACTGGCTGACATTTCACCATCACCAAGAGGACTTTTCATTTTTAGAAGAAAGAACCCACACGCGGACGTTGGGGGTGGGGGTGGGGGTCGTGCCTATCGTCCTAGTGACTCAGGAGGCTGAGTGAGACCCAGGATCGCAATTCGAAGCCAGCCCAGGCACCAAAGTCCACGAGACTCTTATCTCCCATGAAGCACCAAAACAAAACAAAAACAAAAGCAGGATTCAGAGCTGTGGCCCAATTGGCAGGGAGCCAATAGAGCAAAAACAAAACTCCAAGGACAGTTCCCAGGTCCCGAGTTCAATGCCCAGGACCTGCACAAAAAAGAAAAGGAAACAACAGAAGAAAAGAGGAATAGAGGGGAGAAAAGAAGGGGGTACAGGGGAAGAGAGGAGAGGGATGATGTACAAGTGTTGAGAAGTTTAGGGAAAAAGGTGTAATTCTCCTATATTGCAGGCAGGAACGTAAAATGATACAATCTCTGTGCAATCAGGGCTTGGCAGTCCTTCCAAATATCAAACATAAAGATATACAGTGACTTAAAAACTTAGCTCCTAGGTAAGGAAGACCTAAGAGAAATGAAAACATGTCTACCAGAATGTTCGTACGAATGTTTATAGAAAGATTCACATAGTAGCTGAAAATGAAACAACCTGAATCCTTATCCACTGACAGATACACAAACATATTTTGGTATATTGGTGCAATAGAATAGTATTCAGCCATAAAAAATGATTGTATTATTGTCATGGTTTGGAGATAAATGTCTCCTCCAGGCCCATGTGTTGCAGAATGGGTCACCAGCTGGTGAAGCGGGAAGTGATAGGAATTTTGGAGGAAGTGGTTCCGGGAAGGATGTTCTCAAGGGTTGCATCTCGTCCCAATCCCCTCTCTGTCTCTACGTCTCCTCCATTCTCTGAGGTGAGCAGCTTTCCTCTGCCAGACCCCGCTACCACAATATTTTGACTTTTCACTGGCCTAGAAACAGCCTGCTGATCTTACACAGAAACTTCTGAAATAGTGATCCAAATAAATCTGTTCTCTATTAATTGTTACTCTCAGGCATTTGTCACAGAGGGCAAAAATCTGGTCCGCACAATTTCTGATGTATATGTACAGTGTGGATGAGCCTTGAAAACATGCTGGTAGATATAGAAGACAGTCGCAAAAGTCCAAAGAATATACCGGACGCCTTTAAGTGAGATGTTTAGGCTTGTCAAATCCTCAGTGACAAATTAATGGTTCTCAGGGACTAAAAGGTAGATGGAGAGTGGATGGTAGCTTGAAGAAATGTGTGTGTGTGTGTGTGTACACGCGCATGTATGTGTTGAAAATCTGCTGTAATTGGATAATGGTGATGGCTGCCCAACTTTGCAATGTACTAAAAGTAACTGAGGTTTACAGTTTAAGTAATAAATTTTATGGTATGCTATTTTTATCCTAATAAAGCGGTTCCATTAAAAATGAATATTTTTATTACAAGGTTGGAAGGTAATTTTTCTACGTTCTCTTCTTAATGTTTTATGAATTTGTCTTTCCCAGCTAGCTGCTTTATTCAACTAAATGTGTGTTTCCTACACACAAATTTCCATATTATTCACTTCCGTTGTTTCCCTTTCTGCTCTCCCCACCTCCCCCTCTGAATCCTGTAGTTACAATCAAGTTCTATGTATGTGTGTATACACACACACACATATGTGCGTGTGCATATGTCATTCAAGTGTGGCTCTGAAACAAGCGAAAACATGCAGTATTCAGCTTTCTGTGCATGGCTTCTTGCAATGTGGTACCCTCCAGCTCCATCCACTTTCCTGTGCATGAAGTCATTTCATTTCACTCTACAACTGAGGAACACTCCATGGACTATAAGTTCTTTGGTTTTTATCTAGGGGATGATGAGGCTGTTCAGCTAAAATGCTTCTACCTTTGCCTTTCCTTTGAATTCTGAAAAGGAGGTGTTTGATGTTTTGTATTCTGGCCCACCATCAGTGAAAGCAGTGAGAATCAACTCCTTTCCGAGGCAGACTGACTGGACCTGCTGGAGTAGAAGCTGTAGATGGACTGTCCCTCTCACTGGGAGCTGATTGCAGTCTTCCAGGTGAACATCATGCATGGTATAAAAGAAAAGTAAAGAGGCCTAGGTCCACCACGATTTTCCTTTGTGTGAGTTTGTGTGTGTGAAGCGGGGTGGGACACTGAGACTTCTGCCAATGATAACCCTAAGAATGTTAGAGAAGAGAAGATGATGGCTGCTGTGTAAGAGCAAGTACTCAGATGGACGGATCTTTGGCCTGTGAGGGGATGGAGTCACTCTTGGGAGTCCAGGCAGGTCAATCACTTCTAGGCTTGCCAAACTCTTCAAAATTATTTTTGTGACCATCCTGGGACCTTGAACTCAGAGCCTAGATGATGTCCTTGAGCTTTTTTTTTTTTTTTTTTTTTTGCTCAAGGATAGCCCTCTACCGCTTGCCCCAACTCGAGTTCTGACCTTTTTGCTGGCTTATTGGAGGTAAGAGTCTCCCAGCCTTCCCTCCTGGGCAGGAAACGTGTAGATCTTTGTGCGGGACTCCTCAGATCCAAGCCTCCTGAACAGCTAGGCAGGCAGGCGGGAGCCATCAGTGCTTGGCTCGACATACTTTTTGTCAAATAGTGACATTGTTTTTTTCCTGAGCATGGATTATCTTCCTGGCTACAGGATTTGGCTCCTGAGTTCTTGCTGCCTATGTGTGCGTTGCCCTTTTCAAAAGGGCTTACGTGTATTTCTTCCCTCTCTCTGAGAGAGGATTGTCTAATATCTACAGAGTCAAGTACTCTTTTATTTTAAGTGAGCTTGTGTTTTCTGATTTTACAGTCTTGGGGATGGAAGCCAGCACATGGGCTGTCACGTGCTCCACCCCTGAGCTATTCTGCTAGTGCGCCACCATCTATGGAGAGACAGTTGTGGTATTCTGAGCATCCGGTTTAACGTGAATACAGAGTAAACGGCTGGTAGAATGGCTAATAGCTTTCTAGCAACTTGGACATTGGCCCTCTCTTCCCCTCCCCCACTCCACGGCAGGAGGCCCGTCCAAAGGGTGATGATGGT
The DNA here is from genome assembly GCF_023159225.1 of Perognathus longimembris pacificus. NCBI lineage: Eukaryota > Metazoa > Chordata > Mammalia > Rodentia > Heteromyidae > Perognathus > Perognathus longimembris. The sequence continues at coordinate 45,360,630 of NC_063179.1, read as the reverse complement.
GACAGATGTCACGGCGGAGCCTCGCAGGCCCATCCATCACGTGCAAACTTGGTGCAGAGCTGCTTCACTTGTGCTAAATGTGGCCTCTGAGACGGGAGTTGGCTGTGCTCCAAGGCCCCTCTCTGGCTTCTGTCCTGGTGTCTTTTTATATATGATCTGCAGGTGTTACTGATATAATTTGTCCATGACTTATATCTAATGTCATGCTTACTAGCTTAAGTTTTCCTACAGCGAGCACTGTATAAAAGTAAACCCGAAAAATAGGAAATCCTCATTGCCTACATAATAAAATAACTCGCTGGAAATAGCGCTGCGGTGCTTGTTGCTGAGGTAAGAGCATATGGTTATCACTGATTTAGATTTTCTTGTGACAATTGATTTAATTTAAAATAAGATATCCGGGCTAGTATTTAGCATCAAACATGTGACTTTAATTTTAGAATTATGAAGAGAGATGATCCAATCTCTTTGGTACATTTTAGAGATGAAGTGTTTTAAAAGCAGTGAAAGAAGGTCGTGCCTTGGGAAGGTCCAACTCAGCTGATGCCGTGAACTGGAAGTAAAGATGGGTGTTGGTCACGCCCAAAGAAAGCGTGTTTCCTATGGCAATTGTGTGTGTGCAATTTTCTCCAAGCACATAGGACATTGCTCTTTGTACCTTTCTCTCCTAAAAATCAATGTGGATGATGTCTGAGTATACCAAACCACAGATCAGGAGAGCAGAGCGTCTTTGAGAGCGCAATGTGGCTTCAGAGTCGTACTTCGTAAGGGCGAATGGATGACTATAAAATGGTTTTGAGGATTTCACTAGGCTTGGATAAGAAGAAGATTAAAGCAAGCAAAAAAATTTTAAACGACAGTACAAAGTTTAGGTCCATAAGATTTCACGATTTCAAGATTTCACCAAACCAAAATAGGAGTAGTGTGAAGTTGGGGAATGAGGAGTAACTCTGAAGTGAGAGAAGAGAGCCCGCAAGGAAATAATACACATCACTTGCTCTGCATTTGATTCCTCATTTTTATTTCAGCTTGCTGAAAACTGAAGGCCACTGTTGACTTAGGACTTGTGAAACTCAATCATCGCTCGATTTCTCTGTAGCTTTCGTCTTATAATCAAATGCTTCATGCTATGGTTTCTTTGCATCTTATTCCTTCCTTTGTGTGCTCCTTTTAGGCAATGTTAACCTTGGTTTTCCTAAAATTTTCTCAATTCTCCCCAAATAAATCAGTAATATAAAAATCTTTGTATTTATAGTGTAAAACGAACTATCAATTATACCAACAAATGTGAATGATGTTAACTTACCTATAAAAAGTCAGAGACTTGCAATGTAAAAGATAACAAACCTACTAAAAACAAAAGGATGCATTAGACAAATGTTAAGAAAAAGTAGTACCCAAGAAATGGACTTCCTTAAGAAATAGAAATCATTACATGAGGTTAAGATGGTTAGAGTTTCATATGGATTAAGAATGGAGTAACAAACACATTTGCAGCTATCTTCTTGCTTATTTTATCAACTGACTGCCTGACGAGACTATAACCGTCATAAGGTTATAAGGCTGTTATTAGAAATTAGGAAGAAGTTGCTAAAAGTATTGGGACAAAGTTGTGGTAAAACTTTTAGACCTTGAACAGAAACAACAAAATAATTAAAAAAAAAACAACAACAGAGAAAAAGACCAATGTCAGTCCTCCTTTATGTGTTTAGTGTGTGAGTGAGTAAATGTGTGTAGCTTCCTTTTCTTCTTTTGTGATTTTCTTTGGCAATTATAAAGGTTATAAACGGTCTGTCTAGAAATTATGATGCTACAAAAATGTGGAAAGGTAGGAAAAGTCTAACTTAAAGCATGTTTCTTTCTGTTTCCATCTTGTTTCTGTATATTTTGTTTATTCCATCCTAAATAATTTGGGGAGGAAGAAGCAGAAAAGATATTTTCCAAGGTATTATTTATTTAAACACATTGTTTGAAATGTCGAATTAGACAACCCTTTTAAGGTTTTACATTTCTATCATTGACTTATTCTTTGACAAATATGCAATAAAATCATGACTCTGATATTAGGTTCTTATATTTCAAATTCTCAATTCATATTTCATCTATTAGAAACTATTCCAATAGAAACAATGACTTGTTTGTCTGAAATTTTAACTGAAGTGTTTCTAGAAGTGATCATTTCATTCCTATAGTTAAGTCACCACAATTTTTTTTCTTTTTTTTTTTTTGCCAGTCCTGGGCCTTGAACTCAGGGCCTGAGCACTGTCCCTGGCTTCTTTTTGCTCAAGGTTAGCACTCTGCCACTTGAGCCACAGCGCCCCTTCTGGCCGTTTTCTGTATATGTGGTGCTGGGGAATCGAACCCAGGGCCTCGTGTATACGAGGCAAGCACTCTTGCCACTAGGCCGTATCCCCAGCCCCTCACCACGATTTTATATGCTAGATGAGGTTGATGTGTTGACTTCTTAATTTCTTGCCAAAATATGATGTGAAGTTACTGACAGTTGCACGACTGTATGTATTACTGAGTATTATCAAATACTGAGTGCCTCGCTTGTATCACATCTTTGTCCCTGACAAACCCAACCCGCAGCCTCCTCTTAAAGGTGGCTGTTGAGATCCTGTTGTCTGCCGCAAAGCAGCGGACCCGTGAGAGCTGCCTGTCTTGTGCCAGCAGTGCCCTGCTCCGCTTTGGCTGATAATTCCCTGAGTAAGACAGTAAATACTTTACTCCAGTAGTCCTTTCCCGTTTTACAAGGGAACGTGACTCCTCTGTTGCACTTGCTGTTACAGGCAGGAAACAGATTTGAGACTCACTTGAACTTCGAGCTGAAGAATAAATGCTGTTCCTTGTTAGGAAAGTACATTTGGTTTCCTAAAAATGAGACTTACCATCTAGCCATAACTGAACTCTCAGTACCCCAAGGGAGGTAAGCCAGTGTTACCATTGCTGAGAACTCACCTCACCCCTGAGCGTAACAAAGGATAAAACATTTCTCTCCTCTCATCGGGACGTGGACGGACCTTGATTAATAATAGGTGCACACTGTTGCCAAGCCTCACCTAGAGTAGAAACGCATTCTTCTTCATTCGTCACGAAGGGAAGGAATAAGGGACGGCGGATTTGGCTCCCGCAGCATCCAGTTAGAACTTTGAAAATTCTGAAGAGCCGTAGTCATATTTTTCATTATGTAGCCAAATTACATGGAGCAATTATTAAGTAGAAACAGGACTGTGTGGGTGGCCCCTGGGTGACGCATTCAGAGCTGGGGAGGGAGGGAGGGATGCGCACAATCAAAGCTTACTGAGCTTTCTTCAGCCTCCAGCACCACTGTTACCTAAAATAACACCCAGTACTACCGCTCCACACAACTGCTATGCTCAGAACTTCAATTTCCTTAAGTTTACATATCCAAATATTGTGGAATGGCACATGATAATTGAACTCAGTTGAGGACAAAGGAACAGGATGTTCCCAAGGGCTCGCTATGGATCTATTGATACAGATGACATTCTTTGGGATAATCAATTCATAATCTGGAGGTTAGATTTCACATCCCAGTAAAAATCATTGCAGATGGATAGATTGATGATGATGATGATAGATAGATAGATAGATAGAGCATTGCCTAAATATTTGTAATTCTCGAGAGACGTGGAATGAGAAAATTAACCTTTCACAGTATAACGTCATAGTTTGGGAGATGACATTTCTAACCTAGGACTTTGAATCTCTCTAATTGTTCCAAGCTCATAGGTACATACTTTTCAGCAAGTGCTATACGATGCAATGGAAATATTCAAAACCTAAATGCCTGAGAAATACTCATAGACAAGATGTGTTTTTATTTCTATTTTTTGAATGTTTCCAGGAGCCTATGAGCCTTTCACTTCTTATTACAATCCCTTAGAAAGAAGAACAGAATGCCATCTTTTTCAGGTACCAGGAAATTTTTTTTTTCTGTTTCTGCTGATTTCTCAATCAGATTAACTAAATAGGAATGAATTTGAACTGAGTGTTCCTTTTACTCTTGAGTAGTGCTTATGAAGTTTTCACGATTCTAAGAGTATGGTCTTGGATACACACTTGCACAATAAATTGCCCTTATTTGAGTTCACTGGAGGACACTGGTGGGTCAAGCTGGATTGGATTTACTTTGAATTTTACTTTAATCTTGGGCCTTTCAATGGAAATTCGCTTAAAGTTTTATATCCTGCTTCACAAAAATTTTAATTTTGCTAATGTAGATCTTTGAGATTTGTTAAAGTAGAAAGGAATGGTATTAAGATGACAATTACTTAAGCCTAAAAGGAAGAAACCAGGAAACCATGACCGAGGGCAGTAAAAGCAGAAGTCAAAGTCCTAACAGTCAGGTAAGATGCAGGAAATAAACATAAACAAGCGAGGGAGATGCTGAAGCAGGAGATGGAACTCCAAGCATGGGGCTCAAATCTACAGCATTGTAGGAGTGAAAAGCAACAGGATGGGAAGCAGAGGGAGGGCTTCTTGGCAGGAAAGCACCCAACACAAAAGCATAAACAAAATGAGAAACAGAATGTGTCCTTAGTAAAATAATGATGTCACCCAAATCTGGTTAAGAAAGACTTGGAAGTAAAAACTTATCTGGTTGTAAATTCAGAATTGGACTTGGCCATTGATACCTATGACATTGGGTGAAACAGAAAGGAGATACAGCTGTTGTCTAGACATAAATGACAAAATAGAATGATAGGGAATGGAAGACTCTGGCCAAAATGGCTGCCACTTTTTCCAAATAAGGGCAGGTGGCATCCAAGGAGGAAAGACCACCTTACAAGCATGTAGCTATATCAACAGGGACAGTCAAATGTTAGCCAAAATAGCTGGCGAGCACAATACTTGGTTTTCCACATCTGTTGGCTACCTTCAATCTTATTTCTTCCTTTCCTCCCAAGGCCCAAAATATTCTCTCCTCTCCCTGCAGGTTCTTTAAACAATGACAAGTTTAAAAGTCTCCAGATGGCTTTGAAAAAACTTGAAAGCCATCCAAGGAGCACTGTGGGCCTTTGTAGACATCCCATGTGAAGCCAGTCGGAAAACTCTATAGTTTTCCTGTTTGCATTATGTCTTGGGGATAAGCTGAAAGGCCTGATACAGAAAAATAAAAAACGAGCCAGCCTTAACTCATGAAATACACAAAAGAAGAAGAAGTCACATTCTTATTGCTGACAGTTCTCACAGCCCCATTGATTTTAGTGTTCAGCATGAAGTACCCTGCCTGGCTTTGCTGTGGACCAAGCCACGGACAAAGCATCAGCTGAACAATAACTCCAACCATACAGGTATCAATTTAGAATCGACATCTTCAATGGATTTACAATGCTTGGGTAGGAAATGTAACCCAGCGTTGTTTCATTGGGAATATATTAGAAAGATTCATGGGCCTAACCAATTTTGATGCGATTTTCATCAGGACTATGAAAAATATCATTAACAATTATCTATAGGAAGTGACTTTGATAGTAAGCAACAGATGTAAATCAGCTATGTTCTGAGGGTTAGCAGATAGCATGTGACCAATTTTAAATTTTAAAATTTGGTGTTTAAGCACCAGGATGATTAAGGATTAAGAGTACTAGGATCATTTGGAATCACTGTTTTTTGGAGGCAGGAAAGCATCTGAAGTTTTAGGATAATAAGAAAATACAATGACTTAAAAAAATAAGAAATCCACACTTGGATTACACGGATTCCAGAAAAAAAAATAAGGTTTTGTGAGTATGAAAGAAACTGAGTGAAGGGAGGTATAAAATGTCTCTTCCCTTTGATGTATTGACTGATACAGGATAAGATAACTTGTATTAAAATATTTGTGAAGAGTGTTCAGCTCACAGGCTGTCTCCACAGACAGGTTGTTGGAGAAGTGCACAAGGGGTGTCTGAGGAAAACAGAAAGATTAATAGAAAGTTCTAGAATGCCATCAGCGAGTCTTTGATCATGCTTAAACTTCTGGGAAGATATTTTTTATTTTATTTTGTGCCAGTCCTGGGGCTTGAACTCAGGGCTTGAATACTGTCCTGAAGCTCTTTTACTCAAAGCTAGTGCTCTACCACTTGAGCCACAGATTCACCTCTGGATGTTTGGTGTTTAAATGTAGATAAGAGTCCCTTGGACTTACTGCCAGCGCTGGCTTCAGACCACAATTCTCCTATCTCAGTCAGTCCGTTAGCTAGGATTATAGGTGTGCACCGCCAGTGCTTGGTTCCACCTCTGTTTTTAATAGCATCTCAACATCAGCATGTGTCATATTTCTTCTGTGGACATGAGACTTAGGGGATAGATGGATACTTTGGAACATATTTTATTTTTAAAACCATTTCAACATCAGCACATCTTGTGTTCCATTTGTGAGCATGAGGCTCGAGGGACAGACTGGTTCCGCTGGTGAAGTTGACCCACTTAAATGTTTTTGCCTTGAGATACATTTTCAACCTCCTCCAGGAGAGGAATGACAGAATTTTAGAATTCTTATTGAAATTCTAGTCACTTATTCAAATAAAAATTGCATTGCCATCTTCTGCCTGCCATGGAAGTTCATGGCCTTTGCGTATCAGTCGATAGTGATTTCATTCCAAAGGACAAATGGATGAGACTCAGAGGAGGGAAGAAGCTCAGAAGCCACTGCCTGAATAATGACTTTTTCTTCTTTGTACCAAAACTTTTTTATAATATTTTATGTTATTGTAAAGGTGATATATGGAGGGGTTACAGTTCCATAGTAAGGTAATGAGTACATCTCACATCCAACAGTGTGACCCCCTCCCTTGTTTTCCCCCTCTTTCCCTCACCCTCAAGTTGTGAAGTTCGTTTCCAACATGGTGCCTCGTGAGTATCTCTGTTGCAGTAGTTCCCCCTTTGTCGGTTGTCTCACCATTTTGTTATTCCCCTTTCCTTCCCCAAATTAGATAAATGTGTATACAAGACACAGGGCACTGAAATAAAAAAAACAACAACACAAAACAAAAAGCAATGACAGCAGGGGATAGGCCAAAACAAGAAAAATGAAAGAAAAAAGAAATAACTTCACACAGTACATTAAACAAACAAACAAACAAAAACCTCTGTTATTTCTGTATCTTGGAGTTCATTTTGATTAGCATTATTTTTATGACCATCTCTATAGCTATTATATTGAGCTACTGTGATTCTCTGGGAATCAATAGAGACCAAGGAAAGGGTCCTTAAAGCTGTCAGGGAGAAAAGATCAATCACCTATAAAGAAAAACCCATCACAATAACTACAGATTTCTCAACAGAGACCATGAAAGCCAGAAGAGCCTGAAATGCAGTGTGCTAGACCCTAAGGACAAACAACTAACAATCAGCAACATGTACCCAGCTAAACTCTCTTTCATAACCAAGGGACAAATAAAAACTTTCCACAGCAAAGAAAAATGGAAACACTATATCTCTACCAAATCCGCAATACAAAAGATACTCAAAGATGCCCTATATGTGGAAAGTCAAGAAGAACATGATAAAGGCAGAGAAATGGTCCCTAAACAGAGAATCAGATAATCATAGTAAGAATTGATGGGGTACAGCCCCTAAGAAGGTGGATAACATGGCAGGAACTACCAAACACCTCTCAACCCTAACTCTCAATACTAGTGGACTTAACCCCCCTATTAAATGACATAAATTAATTAGTTGTATCAAAAAGTAAGACCCGTGTATCCTCTATCTTCAAGAGACACACCTTGCCACACAAACATATTCCAAAAGCGGGAGGCTGAAATAAAATCTATCAAGCAAATGGTCTCCACAAGCAGGCCAGAGTTGCAACAATCCTAACATCAGATAAAATAGACTTCAAATTAAAATTAGAAGGAGGGGTAAAGAAGGACATTGCATACTAAAAGGGATCTCTCTTACAGGAGGATATAAAAATTCTAAGTAGCTATACACCAAATGCCAGAGCACCCAAATTTATCAAACAAACACCAGTTACCCTATAATCTCACATAGATCCGAACACATTGATTGTTGGTGACTTTAACACACCACTGCTGCCTCTGGATAGATCAACCCGGGCAAAGACGCAACACAGAAACCCCGGAACTGAACAATCGCAGAGACCAACTAAACTTCAGAATATCTAACCCAATAGCATCCAAATAATGATTTTTGGACCTTTTCGGAAGCCACCTTCCGTGGTTATAGAGTTAGAGAATATATCTTCACAGAAGAGACTCAAACACACAAATTTGTGTTCAACATGAATAAGCAGAGTCTCTGACTCTTGCTAATGGCATTTTAATTTGTGCATCAATCTTTGAGTCCTGTAAAGAAAAGTTTTGATTTTCCTCATTTTAAAGTTCCTTGAAATGGCCACTTTGAACTACAGAACTCCTGAATTTTAAATCGTAGCTCCTGGTGACTCAGGCTTTAATTGGACAAACTTCTTGACTCAGACTATTGATAATTACTCTTTTAAACATAAAGAGCTCTAGACCCCCCAGCCCTCAAAATAAACATCACAAGTAAGGGACAACGTGGAATTCATTACGATAACTCTTCCAGAGTTATCCAACTATAGGGATAACTAGTACAGACTTCTTCTCTCTAGCCTCACCTTCTTGCAGCCTTGATTCAAGTAACATTCCAAGTTATAATTTGGGCACTTCGTGTGGGCTCTTGCCATCTCCTAATCTTTATTTATTGTGACATTTTGATATATTGAGTCAAATTCATAGATAACTCATAAAAAAATAAAATCTAGATTGATTGGCATCATTAGTTAACATATGAAAGAGCCTCACCTTGCAGGTTTCATGAAAAAATAACACCTATCAAAGTAACACACACATATGCAGATGTGTGTGTGTGTGTGTGTTTGTGTGTAATGTGTATGTGCATGCTTCTAGAATGACATATTTCTAATTTCCTCTGGAGCACTATCCTATCTTTAGTGGTCTCCTCTATGCCACATCCCTTGAATCTGAAGCAAGCTTATCTCCAGAGCCATTGTTTCCTTCATAATTATTCTATACTTCTGAAGAATCCATTTCCCCATCCCGTTACTAGTTCTCCTTCAAGAACAGGTTTCAGTTCCTGTCTTCCACCAAACCCTCTGGGGTTACTGTGGTCTCTACTGAATTCCCACCATTGTCTGTAGCACTGAGCTCTACACATTGGCTTTCCTTTTTCTTCCATTTTTTTTTTAGCCATTTCCTTCTCTTCCTTTGTGATGATATTGACTAGTCACCTGGAGAATAAGCATTCACATTAAGCCTATACTTCATATATTCCTTACTAATATTTATACTTTAGAAAGGCTATCACTTCAACACTACTAATTCTGCATTTGGCATGCAATGATGGAGAAGAGGGATATTTTGTTTTGATTTTTATAAAATTAACCCAAATTTCTTTCTTCTCTACTAGTGAGTCTTAACAAGAGTGTACTTTTATATGTTATTATATTTCCAGTCTGGTACCTCCCACTTTGCAGCTTAAGATTTGCTGACTATCCTGAATGAACCTCACAATTTTTTCCCTTGATGTCCCTGGAGCTATGGGAACTCTCTCTGGTTATATGCACATTTATTCAAAATTCCCCTCAACAAGTTCAGGCATCATCAGTTACACTGCTGTGGAAATTTTACGGCTTTCAATGAACTGTGTAAAGAGCTTGTCTCAAATTACTTCCTGGTAAAGGAGACCTTCTTGCCTTTGCTATGGGATTCTGAATTTTCTGGCTCTTTTATCTGAGTACACTGTGTTCTCTGGCTGGCTTCTCTTGGGTTCTGACTTCATATGTTCCAAGTATACCATGGAGAAGAGAGGAGTTAAATTTTATTCTAGTTTATCAGGGTATAATTTTTCATGGGACTGTATGTGAAAATAGATTCCTCCCTTAGGGTTAATCTTACATGTCATGATTTCTACCTATTCTTTGAGCTCTGCTGGAGCCCTGGAAATGCCTATCCTGTCATCACTTTTAAGTTGTGTTTGACAAGTGTTCAAATGACTGTTTCCATCCCTTTGTGCCCTTCCTAAATGGGCACAAAATTTTGTTAGATGTTTTAAGAAGTTGTCAAATAGTTGATACCTAGTTAGCTATTTCTACTCAGTGAGTGTATTAGTAGATTACTCACTCCATCTTCTTCTTCTAGATCACAATGACTAAAACAATAAATATTGACTCAATGTCAAGGGTGAATTTAGATATGCTGGATACGCATGGAATGTCATCACTGATCTACATGCAGAAATTGTGATTTTGAAACTCTAATTTGGGTATATAATATGACCATAAATTTGTTTTCAAGTTGCAAATGTGTTTCTATAAATAGATTTAAGAGGATAGGAAGGTTACTTTAGGTCTAGAAGTTTCATTTTAGTGAAATATAAGTTAGCACATATTGTCACTCAGATTACATTAGTAAGAAGGGGCAAAGTTATGCAGTGGTAAAAGAAATAACAGTTCCAAACTCTAAATCTTATTAAAAAAAAAAAAAACAACTGTTTTTTTTTCCCAGTTACCCAAACTCCAAAGGGATATCAACTCTACAAGGTGATGAAAAAAAAAAAAAGGAGAAGTAGTGTACAAAACTGATCACTCCTTAGTTTGTATCCTGTGATACAATGTAGTTCATTTTCCTTTCCTTTGCCAAGGGAGCTAATGATTCCAATTCTAGGGACAAGTGGAGGAACCACACTAAGGAGGAGCCAGAAGAGCTAGGGATCTACTTTGAGAGTCTGTTGATTCAGAACACAAGAGATAGAACTCAAAAGATGCAGTTGGAGTTTAAATCTTCGGCTGGCTCCTGGTGGTCAGGTGGGTCAGAGATGGATCAGAGGAATTCACCCAAGTCAAATAAGCTCCAGACCCTGACAAATACAATCAATCATCAGAACAGAAGAAGAGTTCTAGGAAGCTCTCAGCACTACCACAGAGCATGCTGGATTTTCGAATGTGCTGTTTGGAGAGGACATAGAGAACTCAAGGACGTTATCAGAAGGTAGGCTGGAGAGAGGCTCGAGACTGCCTTGTGTTGCCATGATAACATGCAGAAAGCTCCTTAGAGGCTCTTCCATGTGAAACAAGTATTAACAGCCTTTTGAGTCACACACCATGCCTACACTCGGGTATTGCAATTGCAAAGAGAAAGAATAGCCTTTGCAGTGAGTAAATGGACTGGGTAGCTATAGCGGAAACATAAACCTATAAACACTTAGAAAAACAGGAGAAACCTTTGAGATCTGAGACTAGGCAAAGAATTCCTGGACTTGACACCAAAGGCATGGACGGCAAAAGGGAAAATGATAAACTGGAGATCATCCAAAAATTTGCAACTTATTCTGCCAAAAGCTCTGTTAAGATACCGACAGGGACATATTATTTAATGTACAAATAGAAGAATGGAACCGGGTAACTTGAGGGAAATGGGTGGGGTTCCAACAGATAGGGGAGAAGGATGAAAGGGGATGACACTGACCAAAGTGTCAGACTGACACCCTGTCAGTGACAGACTGACAGGGTGAATGGAAATGGAAGATAAGAAAAACGAAAGAGATAGTGACAGGGAGAAAACATCTGTAAGTCACACATGTGGCAAAGTACTAATTTGTATCTAGAGTATAGAAGGACATCCCCAAATTGTACAGTATGAAAAATCCAATTAGAAAATGGGTGATACAGAGAGTTATTTTGCATAAGAGAATATCCGAAGGAAAATGAACACATGAGAAGAGATTGAGCATAATTAGTCATCTGGGAAATGCAAATTAAAACAATAGAGAGCCATCATATTCATTTATCAGACTAGCAAAATATAACAATAATGACTCTATTAAATTTCAGAGGAAATGCAGAAGGAGAGATTATGTATGCATTGCTGGTAAGACTGTAACTTCGCCCCATCGCCTTCTAAATTGGGCTAAGACTATATATGCATGCCACAGATAGAGTAGTTTATGCAAATGTACATAAATGTATTAACCGAAGCGTGCTATTTGCTGGTGAAAAGTCAAACAATGGAATCCCGTAGGAAAAAGAATTCACAGTCCAACAAAACGAATACCAGGGACTGGTGCTTGAAAGGTGTGGTGGGGAGGCAAGTAGCCAAGTAAAGAGAGGAAGAGGAGAAAGTGGTTTTGTAATATTTAATGCGTAGCCTGTGAAATTAAGACAGCTGAGGGAAGGGGTAACATCAATCAAGATGCACTGCACTCACACAGATTTGTTGAATGGTAACTCCTCTGTACAGCTATTTAAAAATAGTAACTACACAGTCTTTAAAAGAATCAGACATTTTATTTTTGATGATTCTGGAGCCTAGACATCTAAGACAAAGATGATAACATGTTTCTTTCTTTTTCTGGAGCCTCTTTCTTTCTGTCTTGTTTGTCACACTGGTGGCCAGTTGCCCAAGATTGAGGCCACTCATAGGGCATAATCTTGATTAAATCTCTAAAGACATATATGATTACTGGATCTTTGGCAAATGAGTCAAATGAATCAAAATTAGGAAAGTGTAATCTCTTCATTAAATGTTATTGGAAAAAAATTGTGTATGAACATTCAAAGGGATAAAATCGTTTCTTATCTTATACCACCTACTAAAACCAACTTGAAATAAGTAGAAGACTTGCTTATAAGACTTGAAACCATTATAACTCCTAGGAGAAAGCAGATAATGTGTTAAACATTGGCTTAGCTAATAATTTCTTGCATATGAAAGAAAAAGAAGCAGAAATAGGCAAGGACCCTTACATCAAAGTGAAGTACTTCTGCATTGTATTTTGTGGAAGAAAACGGAATATTATTCATCATTAGAGAGCCAGGAAATTCTGCCATTTGTAACAGCATAGATGACCCTACACACATTACTCTAAGTCAACTGAACCTGACCCATAATAAACAAACCTGCAGCAAAAGAACAATGACGTGTAAACAAAATGTGTAGAATCAGAGAAAATATTTAGAAATCATACATCTCATAAAGAATTAATATACACAGAGTACAAGGGATTCCTGTAACTCAATAGCAAAATAAACAACTTGAGTAAACAGTGGAGAAAAGAGATGGATGGATTTTTCTCCAAAAGAAACACATGGTTAACAGAACCATATGCACACGTGTGTGTGATATAGAAACAAGTAATCATACATACTCCCATGCAGACATATACCGTAAGGACTGATAAAGTATTAATAAGGGAAGCCCCCTGTGTACTTTGAGTGTGGGAATATAAACTCGGAAGCCCCTATGGAAAGCTGTATGTCCATTTCTTTAGCCCTTCACTATGATCCAGCAATCTCACAGCTGGGTACAGTGTCTGTATCCAAGGGAATTTAAATCAGGATATTAGCCACCAAACTAGAAAGACAGCCAACCATATGGGAAAGGATCTTCACTAGCACTGCAACAGACAAAGGCCTAAAATCCATCATCTACAGAGAACTCAAAAAACTAAGCCCCTCCAAGCCTAGTAAACCAATTAGGAAATGGGCAAAGGAGCTACAGAGAGACTTCACAGGAGAAGAGATAAAAATGGCAAAGAAACATATGAGGAAATGTTCAACATCCCTGGTAGTAAAGGAAATGCAAACAAAAACAACCCTGAGATACCACCTCACTCCAGTTAGAATGGCCTATACTCTGAACTCAGGAAACAACAAATGCTGGAGGGGGTGCGGGGAAAGAGGAACCCTTCTCCATTGTTGGTGGGAGTGCAAATTAGTACAACCACTTTGGAGAACAGTATGGAGGTTTCTCAAAAAGCTCAACATAGACCTACCCTATGGCCCGGCCATACCACTCCTAGGTATCTATCCTGAACAACAGGTCCCAAGATATAAAAAAGACATCTGCACATCCATGTTTATCACGGCACAATTCACAATAGCCAAAATATGGAAACAACCCAGATGCCCCTCCACAGATGGATGGATCCAAAAACTATGGTACCTGTACACAATGGAATACTACATAGCGATTAGGAATGGTGAAATATTGTTATTCACAGGGAAATGGTCAGAACTTGAACAAATAATGTTGAGCGAGATAAGCCTAGAACACAGAGGACAAAGGGGCATGATCTCCCTGATATATGACTGTTGGGTGGGGAAGGTGGGGAGGACAGTAGAGACCAGGTCTGTGAAACCAAAACCTTCTTGTCAAATGGTATTTCCCACAGGTTTGGGTCAGCGACCCTACATTATGTATCTAAAACCAAACAACTACTCAACATACAAAGGTCAAAAATTGACCTCTCAGTGTATCACAATAGCTCAAAAGCTATGTATGTACGTTCATATAAGACAAGGATAAGCAAACCCTATTGTCGACATTACATTTAAAGCCCTAGGCAAATTTCCTTTGGTGTAGGCCACGTGGCTACTGTATATGTTTTTGGCACACTGTGTATTGTACATATATCTACCTGACCTAGGGAAGGGAAAGAAAAACAGGGTATAAGATATCACAAGAAATGTACTCACTGCCCTATTATGTAACTGTATCCCTTTTGCACAACACCTTGTCAACAAAATTTAATTAATAAAAAAAATCAGGATATTGATGCAATATCTGTACTGCCACATTCAGTAAGCATTATTCACAACAACCAAAGCATAAAAATCCTTGTAGAGTCTCCCTGATGTATGCACGAGTCAGGACAACATGGCACCTGTGTACACAGGAATAGTATTCACCATTACGAGACAAGGAAGTTCTGTCACGTTGTAGTGTCATTGGTGCATCCACAGCACATTGATTGTTCTGTCACGAAATGTCTGAGTCCAGCACCTTTGCCGAACTATTCCTACCACCTGCCTGATGGCCAAAGTCTGTCTTCTCAACGTGGGAAAGCCGTCAGACTCACACTGCCTTCCTCTTCGTTGTTCTGCAAGCTAGAGGTAGTTTCAGGGTTGTAAGGTAGTATTCAGAAGACTCGCCCTTTCCCTTTTCCTCCCTCTGAAGCGTCATCATCCTGTGTCGTCCTGTTGTCCGACGTAGTAACCAGGACCATTTTCTAATTATTGCCAGCAAAGACATAAGCTTTGGTCCATCATGGCTATGATCAGAAGGACTCTCATAGCAATGTATTACTGGTGTCTTCAAAATGTCATGTAATTAAGACGTTCGGCTTGAAGCTTACCATCTCTGGGTAGTGGACAGTTCTCCCCATCTGTTTACTTATTTATTTTTGTTTGTTTGTTTATTCCAGAGTGGCCTCAAGCTTGCAATCCTTAGGCCCTCAGCCTCCTGAATTCAGGGATTAGAGGTCTGTGCCACTACAACCAATTCTCTATATTCTCTTGATGTAGCTTCATAGGGTCTAGTAAACTTAGAAGCTAAAAGTTTGATTTCTTTCTCGTCTTCTGAGACTAAAGGCATAGTAATAGCATTAGGACTTACAAAAATGAATGAAGGTTTAAACCCCGTTCCAAGGGGAATACACTAGAGAATTAATGGAAAGTTAATAATGACTGGGAGTTATTTTACAGCTATTATTTTATTGATTGATTGACTGCCAATCCTGGGGCTTGAAGTAGAGTCTGGGCCCTGTCTGAGAGCTTCTTTGTGTTCAAGGCTAACACTCTACTACTTGCGCCACAGTTCCACTTCTGGCTTTTTCTGAGTAGTTTATTGGAGATAAGAGTCTAACAGACTTTCCTGCCCAGGCTGGCTTTGAATCATGATCTTCCAATCTCAGCCTCCTGCGTAGCTAGGATTACAGGTGTGAGCCACCAGGGTCCGGCTTATGTAGCTATCTTATGCAGTTATTATCCCAGTCAGCCCTAGGAAACTGTTTGATTACAATATTCCTAACTTGGAGAAAAGAATGTATTTACAGAGTTTATTTTTTTTTTCGTTAGGATAGGAATTTCTCCAAGTTGGATTTTTATTCATATGTTTCTACAACAAAAGAAGCAATTTTAATTTCCAAATTAGTCTTCTAATGGAGTCAAATATTGGCTTGGATATTTAAAACTATTATTTATTTCACTCCATTCCACCTTGTATTTGCCGTAAATATCATTCAAGTGTCCAAATGCAGACTACCTTTGTTCTGTGCACCATGTTTTGTGCCCTGGGTTCCTAAGAAACATTGTTGAGTGGATGGTAGCCTTGTTCATTGTCATTAGAGAGAAATAGGCTCCTGATTCTACCAAATTCTGAAAGGGCCCAGCACGCCACACAAAGTGTACTGACGTGGCTGCCTTGTGAGTGAAGCAAATCGGAGACGCACAGCAACTATGGCTGAAGACAAGTCAGGTGAGTGGAAGCACAGAGAAATGCTCACTCTTTTCCTGCCCATTATACCCGATCAAAAGTACAATGTGTCTCTAATCACTCCATGATTTTTCAAGCCAGTACTTTTTCAAACAACTCACTCATAAGTATATCATTTTGAACTGTCAAGAAAAAAATGTTTCAAATCCAAGTAGACTTACTCTAGATTTGAAGAGCCCTGGGGGCTTCTATCAAACCTACTGTCCTGACTAATCTAGCAAAGTTAGGAAACAGGAAGGGACCGCAAGAAAATCCAAAACCTCGTAAAAATCAACTGAAAGTAAAATTTATTGAATTTAAGCTTCAGATCCACATGCTTGTATAATCTGATCACTGCTCACATTTATCTATTTAATAGCAAAACTAACATTGTTGGGTTACAGCTGTTTGTATTTTGATACATGACAAACAGCATTTTTTCCTTCCAAACACTGGAAGGCATCAGATCTTATACTTTGGCAGGGGTGGGGGTGGGGGTCCAACTCGAGATTGAGGGAGACTAACAGGAAGCGTGTTCATTTGCTTTGGAATTCTGTTTGTAAACCGACCAAATCAGATGGACCCTAAGCCAGAGGGCCACATCTTGTTCCCATAAACACACACATTCTAATCACCTTGAAGCAACATCTTTTGGGCCTTTGTTTGGCTTTATGCATAGTAAAGTGTGTTAGCTATTTACATTTCTGCCAGTTGGAAATGATAGACCAGGTTTGTAGGGCTTTTTATTTGGAACACAAATGTTGAAATCAATTTATCTTGCCCTGATCCTGCTGTCAAAAGAAAAAAATAAAGAAAAAAAAAAAAGAAGCAGCAGAAGCTGTTACTACTGGAAAAGCTGAATGCATGAAGAGGAGACTACCCTGGATGCCAGTGGCCTGAAAATATTGAAAAAAAGAAAACGTTTTACTTCTCCTATTTAAAAACAATTTATAAAAGCACAAGATTTTTAAGGAAGCGAAGAGAAAAATATAGTATCCAAAAGGAATTGCTTTTTCACGTTTGAGCTTTTGAGATGAATACAATTACTTTCCTTTACCATTTATTGCTGGAGGTGATTTACAGATATTTTTAGTCATCTGATGTTTATTCCCACTGTTGTTTTTGGTGGTCCGGTTAGTGGTCAGAAGTCTCCATTTTCTTATGTGAGCCTATTCTCTGATCTCAACCTGAGACCTGAGAGGGTAAGTGAGCTGGTAAGGTAAATGAACGGTAAGTCAACCATTTTCTGAAAATGGTAAATTATCAGGATTCCTCAAGCCTGGAGATCACAGCAGGGTAGCTCCTCTGTGGGGGGCAGCGAAGGGGTGGAGGGGTGGTCATAAACAATATCACTTGAGTGGAGTTGGCAGCCATGTCTCCTGCCCCTGCTCAGAGAATGGGCTCTGCTAAAAGAGATGAAAGTCAACATCTAGTGACACAACTGAAACTGCACTTCATGTTTGGGACTAACTGTGTTTCCAGTGGTACAGGCTAAATTAACATTTTGTCAGATTTGGAGGCTACTTCAGTCTCTCTTTGGTTGTGATATAGCATGTCTAGGACTGGGTCATTTATAAGGATAAGATGACTTTGTCTGGTGCCGGCAGGGAACTCCTGGAAGGGAAAGTGGGTGTGGGTAGAGGAACCAAGACATGCTGGGCATCCTTGCTTTACAACAACCTGTTCTAGAGGAAGTACTCCGGTCCTACCAGAGGAAGGTCTCACTCCTATGGGAAAGACATTGAGCTCTCGCTTTCCCTGTGTTTGTTAGCAAATACTAGTTTTACAAAAGGATTTCACTGTGATGTTTCCATATATACATACATATATCCCAGTAAACCTCCACCTTCTTGAGACAAATTCAACAGGTTTTGTTTTTATGCATGTATGTAAAACATGCTAACAATATCCAGCTCAGCAACCTCTTCCTTCGCCCTCCCCACCTTGCAAACCCCCACAAGCAGAACCAGATTTTCATTTCTGCTGTTTATGTTTAAGGGGCTAAATTCCCTATGGATAGAAGAGAACACACCATCTTTAACCCTCTTAGGCTGACTTAGTGGATTCAACATGATGACGTCCTCTTGCATATAGTTTCCCAAATGACATGATTTCATCCTTCTTTCTGGCTGAATCCCATTTGAAAGAACTTGAAGATCACCTTTCAATACTACTACATGGTGATCAAGGTTTCACCTGGGTTCAGAGAAGACAAAGAACTGCAAACCAGACAAGTGGCTAACGACTGCAGAGTTACAGAGGGTCAGATCTTCCAGTTACGTTTTCAAATTACTTCTACTCAGCGTTACTGAGAAACTATTGTGAACCACTTATACAGCCATAAATATAAAAGGCCCTTAAAGAACATTGTTTCATTAGCTAATATTTATTGACCAATTATTAGGAATCAGGTTTTGTGTGAATAGTAACGATGAATGGGCTGGACAGTGTTGTTGTTCAAGGAATTTGTAATCTAGTGAACCATATAAGAAAAAACAAGTACTTTTTCTAAGTAGTTTATTACAGATAAGTGTCATATAAGAGAGACTTTGGTGCATAGTCTACTTTAAATTCCCCAGTTGTCTCTTCCTTACTGCAATTGCTCTGGCCAGTAAGCCACCTGTTCATAGAACTGAGTTTTTTGTGGCAATACAAGTTTCAACTCAGGGTCTTGCCTTCTTTTGATGCCGTTCTACCGCTTGAGCCAGACCTCCAGCTCTGGTTTTTGGTGGGTATCATTGGAGGAGGATTCCAGCAGCCTCCTCTGCCCAAGCTGGCTTCAAATCACCATCCTCAGAATCTCAGCCTCTGCAGAAGCTACAATTCTAGGCACAAGCAACCAGCACCTGCCACTGTGGATATTTTTGAGTGGGGGTTTTATACTATGAATGGATAATTCTATCTTAACTGGAGATCTGAGGTCTTTCCTTTTGATATCTACAATTAATCCCTTTATTCACCTGGAAATCAGTCCTATGAGTTGTCCTACGGAGGAAGCATCCGCTTTCTAGTTGTGAGATAGCCTGTCCTGCTCATGGCGCCTAGCTATCATCATATTCCACCAGCACGTAGAATGCCTGATTCACTGACATGGCTGCAGTTGACGAGGACCATTTTAGTTTCACAAGATAAGACAAAAGATACAAGACCTATGGTCCTCTTTACCTGCCACATCTTATAGGGCCCAGATATTGTCAAGCTGAGTTGGAAATTTTGTCAGTGATGCACTAACAACCAGGAATACCAGTGTTCCTTTGAAGATGAAGTTGGAGGTTTTTTCATGCTGACATGTGCTAGCTGGAAGGGGAAACAATTTTATCTCTGTGGTAGCAGAGGGAAAGGATGAACTCATTTCACTGTTAGGGCTAACTCTAGAAGTAAGACTGTAGTTTGTCCCATCATCTTTCTTCTTGTAACTTTTTGTTTTCCCGCCCAGATCTTGTGACCAATCACCATTCAGAAGAAGGCATTATAGTGTGGAGTGATAGGATTAGGGGTGGAATCCTACTAATGTTGTATTGCTTGATCAACGTGCTGGTTATACGGTGTGCTCACTTTACCAACGTTCATTTATCCATTTACTTATGATATGTAAAATTTACTGCGCGTGCATGGTTGTTCACTAGAATGTTTTTATTGTAAGAGAACTCACATAAACTTGCCACGGCCACATCTAGCAATGTGTATGCATCTGCCAACACTTGCTAATCTTGCTTCCTCAAGCTTATGTACAACACCTGCTAAGGTAGCCCACGTTCCAGGCCACAGAACACTCTCTAAGACGTTTCCATTGTCTAAAAAAACCTGTAAATCATAACAGATATGCTCTCAACTAGAAATCAAAAGTGGAAAGGATAACAAAGCACTCCCCAAATAATTAGGGATTAAACAGCATATATGTAATAATAGTCATCTCTGCTTCTACTTTAAGAAGATAAAAGAAAAGCACAATTAAATACAATATATGCAGGAAAAAGTAAATAATTAAATTTAGAAGAAAATCAATGAAATTCAAAGTAGAGTGTCAACAGAGAACACCCATGACCAACTGGCCCACATAATTAATCACTAGAGAGGCACACATGTAATCCACAATAATAGAGCATTTTATGCTCACCAGGATGGCTATCATCAAAAGGAAGGAGACCAAGAACGATTGGAGAAGATCAGAAGTCTTTTACAATGCTTGTGGAAATGTAACCTGGTACACCACTTAGGGAAATTATGGAAGCGTTACCCTGTGATCCAGTCCTACTCCTGAGTATGTAAGCAGCAGAATTTATGGGATATGCTCATACAACCACTTGTGAATACTCACAGAGCCATTATTTAAACCCAAACTCCAACAACCAAATGTGCATCAGCTCATGAATGGGTGCACATAATGCTGGGTTTCCTTACCAAGGAATGCTATAGAGACACTTAACAGCACCAAGTCCTGCTTCATGCTACAACACAGGTGAACCTTGAGAACAACGTGCCAAGTAGAAGGAGCCAGGCACAGAGGCACACAGGTTGTGGAATTCTAGTTACACAAAATGCCTACAGCCAGCCAAACGCATTGTGATGGAAAGGACAGCAGCGACTCAGGGTGCTTGGGCGTTTGTGTATGAGGGACTTGGATTAAAAATTATTAATGTTAATTCTAAAATGATACATATTTAGGGTAAAAAGGGTATGACTCATAAAATGCTCAGTTTGGAATTGTTAGTACATACCATTTACCTAAGTGAAAGTACACAAACACAACTGTCTCAAAATTGCCTGGTTGGAGATGACAGAGGTGTGTCTCCCAGAGAAGCATTTTTCTCAATGCAAAGGTCACCAGTGCTCGGTGGAATGAACTTGGCAGCTCTCTAGCAAAGCAGCCAGATAGCTGTCTATTTCTGTTTTGAATGCTTTTAGGAGATAAAGCCAGGTATAACCTATATCCAGTGAGTTGACAAGAGCGAAGCTTGAATCAACAGCTGTCCAAGGCAGAGCCATGGGCTGGCTGAGTCCAAGTTGAATGAGACGGAGGGAGTTTGAAGCCAGGCCCCACCTGTGGGGACCCTGTGTTCCACACTGAGTAAGAGCAAGTTAAAGGTTCCTCCAGCAGCAAGGAACAAGCGAAGGTTTGGGTTGGTTGAACAGCAATCAACTGGAATTTGTTTGCAAACTCCTTTTACTTTCTTCTCCCATTGTGGAAGTCGCAATGAATTTTACAGGCCCATTTCAGATCCGTCCTCCTTCTTTAAATCACAACCATTTCTCTGGCTTTCTTTCTGCCTGTTGTCTGCAACACCATTTTTGCACTTTACAAATGCACTGTTGCTTTTATCTGTTTATTCCAGGCCAACTTTCCTGGAAAGTGAAATGTATATTACTGTGGGAAGGAGATGTTATTACTTACACGTCCTATAGCCGTGTCAGCACCTGAAACTCTGGAATTTATGCTTACACCCTGATGAATTAACGTGATTTATTTGAACCCCTGAAATAATTTACTTTATCTTTTGTGAGTTGTAAAAACTAAGGAGTACACAATCGATAAATATCACTAGTTTGTGACATGCCCTTTTCTAGAAACTATTTGTTTGCTGGTTCTGGGGACTGTGTGCTGTCCCTCAACTTTTTTTTTTCTTATGGCTAGTACTCTACCATGTGAACCAAAAGTCTACTTGATGCTTTTTGGTGTTAAGGAGTTTTCATGGACTTTCCTGTTGCGGCTAGCAACAAATCATGATCCTCAGATCCAGCCTCCTGAGTAGCTAGGATTATAGGCATGAGTCACTGGCATTCAGAGAAACTATTTTTTCAGGAAGAGTTTTAACCCAAAAGGACACAGATATGTGAGCAGAAAACTGAATTTCCTCTACTTGTGTGGGAACTCTGGCGTGTGGACCTGCACGACGGTGGTGGAAGGAGCTGGAGAGAGCACATGGCAGCAGAACTTGCTAAGCATCCCTAAGCAGGGTAGTGCATTGAATTGGAGTGAGCATCTACTCCACGGAGGCAATATCTGAGGAAACTAGTAGAATTAGATATGGAAAAGAGATAATTTCTTGTAGGTGTGAACCTCGACCTTGCAATTTGTACTTGTCTTTTCTCTCTAAGGTAATAAAGAACTTCTAAATAAATTACCATGCTGAAGAAGGTACTGATTAAAGACTTCTGCCTGTGAAGACACTTTAAAAGTATGTAACCCATTTTCAAAACTCCTTTTTTGTTCATACATCACTTAATTTGCCAGTTTCAAGTTGTTTTCCACCTTGAAGCAAAGCAGGTGCTTTGGAGAAGTGGCAGGAATTCAGAATTAATGCCATTAGAGATCCATTCTACTTCTGAAAGCAGCCTAGGTATCTAAAATCTTTTTCTGTGCCTGCACCACACTTAAGTGCCAGAATCATCACACAGATGAGTCAGAACAATTGTATGATTGTTTTTAACATCCTCAAAGAGGACTTCAGAGTACTGTAAGCTGCTAATGAATTTCAGGGGGGCAGGTGCAAGACATACAATTACTTTTCCCTTTTCATCCCTTTTTATCATTTGAGAGCACTTACAGATTATTCACTAATTTCCATGGCAGAGGCTTTTGAGAGAGCAAGAAATATTGTCTAAGAAAATAGCTATTAGACATTGTTCACGATGTCTCTAATTGGGAGGAAAATAAAAGAAACAAAGGGAAATGACAATTCCTCAAACTTAAGGAAATGTAACTTGTGCTCATTAAAAATTGTAAGTGGTTATTTTGCTTCGTATTCCTAACATTCATGGTTGCCGGGACTCACATTAGACTCTAAAACCTCCCTCCCCAAGGAAATCAAATACAAAACTCTACAGACCTATCTCAGTAAATGTTGGCCTTAGTTGTCATATGTGCTTCCTAGTTTTGTGTGTGTCTTCTCCTTCAGCTTCTTCCTGGATTTTAACCTTCTGGTGCATGGAGTTCAAGCCTTCACAATTAATAACAAACTAGGTTTGGAACATAATCCTGAGAAAACTGCAGGACTTGAGAAATACAATCTTATTTCATGCGATTGCAGTAGCGGATATTTTTTATGAAGGTGGGAATAGCTGCCAATATCTTTTATACCCCTGCCCTTCTACCTTCCTATCATCAAAAATTAAAGACCAGGAATTGGACTTCCAAATAACAGAGGACTACTGGAATTTAGAGCTGCCACTCTGTCCTAAAAGGCACAGGAGGAGAACCATCAATTGAAGAGTCTGCCTGCCTCTCACCTGGACATTACAGCTAGAGAAATGGGCAGAGTGTGAGGTCAGTTACAGGAAGCACAGTGTCCTTGCAGGGAGTTTGGTTCTATCCTTACATGGTGGCAGGGAGATAGTTGGGCTTTCCTGAAGCCAATGCAAGGAAGTCTCAATCACCTGTCCAAGGGGTGCCTGTCATTGCTCTATTAGGCAACTGCATAGCTAGCACAATTACTTGTCTGTCCCAGGTCACCTCTCATGAAGAGTGCGACTGTGGATCTGTACTTACACTACTTAACATGGCTTTTTCAGATGGAGCTGACCCAACAAAAGATGACTGGGTCTGCTGCTGTCTGCCCTAAAGAGAGAGCCTTGAAGTGACCAAAGTGGATCATTAGTATGGAGAAGACCCCTAAGTGAGAGTTGAATGGTGGGTCAGAAGCCAGATGAAATCACTGCTGGACCCTCTCATTAGAAATAATCTACCAAGAAAATACCTGTTACATCCATGATACATATGTGTTAGGCTTAGGAGATGAGCAGCATCCACCTAGACATCTGACACACAAAGACTGGCAACCACTCAGGATGGACAAGACAAGCAGCAGCCAAAAACCAGGAGGAGCCTGCAGCCTGACTGTAGCAGCTCCCTTCGGGAAATCATCACTCCAGTTCCTTGTTCCTGACCATGCACCTGAGGGAGAGGGGAAGGAGGCGTGTGGGGAGAGCATATCTGTTTCTTATTCCTCAGACAGATCTCTTCCACACGGGTAGCAGGGTATAGGGAGAAGACTGTGCCTCTGACAACACTGTGACTTGAGAGAGGCAATTTTATTTCATGTTGTTGCAGGAGGTCCCAAATGAAGAGAGCTGAGTCATAGGTAGGGAAACTCATTCATTTGTCATACACATTCTTGTTTCCTTTATTAGCTGATTGAATTACTGCACCTTGATTCTTCTATTGTCTATGATTGTCCTCAATCAATTTATCAATCTTCAGCCCGACCGCTGGCACCTAAGTTTGCCTTCCACCACCTGATGTTGCGTAGAGGCCTTTTTCATGGGATCCCACAGACATTACTTGCCTTTCTGGAAAATTCTCCACTCTGTGTAATGCGATTGTATGCAACACAATTCTTGCTTTCACTTGCCCCTGAGATAAAGCCCAAATCGGTGGCAAGGTTTGCAAGGTGCTACATGACATGAGTCTGGACTTGTCCTCTGTACTCCCCACAGAATACGCCTCTCCCCGTCCATGCTCCTCTCACATGGAGCCCTGTCACCCTTCCAGGACGAGCACTCTTTCTCCTGGAAGCCGGGCCTTGGCACAGAACCGAGAATATTCTTCTTCATATTGCTCATTCAACCGCTTGCCATCAAGTCTCAGCTTAGGTGTTCTTTCCTCAAAGATGTGTTAAATCACCCATGATTCAGCTAGGTGAGCTCAGTACCCATGCTTATGGCAATTATGCTTCTTCTCTAATATGCTAGTCAAAATGAAACTATTATTATTTGAATTGAGTTATGTGTATGGGATTTCTAACCAGCCAAACCTCTGAAGGAAGGGAGATTATTGGTCAAATATAACACTGTATTCTCTGGACATGGATTACACAATATATAACAATATTTGATCTCTTGAAGTCCGTCCTTTATTGATTCTTCCTCTCCCTTTGTTCCTTTTTTCCCCCCTCTATCAGTTCTCTTGAAAACTGGAAAAAAAATCAGTAATTCCTTATATACCATTTATCTTCTCTCCTTCTGCTATGGTAACCGAGCTTTGATTTTGTCTAAGTTTCTACCTATATAGGTGAACAGGGATGCTAAAATTCCTCTGAAGAGATTCAATAAGGAGAAAGCTGTTTATACCAAGAATCCAAACAGAGAAAAGGAGAGACTAAAGTAGGAGTTGCTATGATGTGTTATATGGATGGATGGGCATTGTGTTCATGTTGTATGTGTTGTGCTATGTACAGACTTGTTAAATAAAGTAGGAAAAGAGCAGAGGTTGAGCTGGGTCTGGTAAGCTCAGTGGTCTAAAACATCCATTGAGGCAGATCATGAAAGACTCTGGATATACTAAGACATTTAAGAGCAATGAGCAGTTTTGGAAGGATGTGAACAAAGGCAGGACCACCTAGATAATGTACAGAGATTAACTTAGAAGGGTGAGAAAGGAGGCAGAGAAAATGGTAGGCCCCTATGGAATGTCATTTAATCTAGTCTCTCAAAGAGTTTCTTTCTTATTTTGTTTTCATATCCATTTAACAAGCAGGAACGTGAAGTCCCAAATAGGCTTCTGCCTTGCCAGGGAATGAGCTCAGGATCCAGGTCTCCCAGGTCAGTAGATTGTCCAAGGATTGATGAAAGTCAATATCTGGGCAATTACCACACTTGTAACCATTTTCCAAATACTTGTGGGAAGCTTACTTTAATCCTATTCCTGTTGTTCATGTGCTCTCTCTCTCTCTCTCTCTCTCTCTCTCTCTCTCTCTCTCTCTCTCTCTCTGCCAGTCCTGGGGCTTGAACTCAGGGCCTGGGCACTGTCCCTGGCTTCTTTTGCAGGAGGCTAGCACTCTATCACTGGAGCCAGAGCGCCACTTCTGGCCTTTGCTGTTTATGTGGTGCTGGGGAATCGAACCCAGGGCTTCATTATGTTAGGCAAGCACTCTAACCACTAATCTACCTTCCCAGCCCCCATGTTCTCTCTTTTAAAACATTAATGTAACTATTAACAATGTCAGCACTAAGGAGCCACTGGCTAAACTGCCACTGAGCTGCCCTCTTTCAAATTTGTCCTACCTGCCTGCCTCTCTATTGCCCTTTCTTGTTAAATTGTGGCTTGTTTATCACTCAAGGTAGCCAGATAATTGTGACTTCTAGATGACTTTTCCTTGTCTCAGGGCTCTACTTCTAAAAGATGCCAGTGGATAAAACAGTGATAAAGTCAATTAGTTCACTACTGTTTACATCAACCACACATTACTCCACCAGAATAATTGCCCACATGTTGTGCCAAGGAGGTAGTTAAGGTGGAATTATACTTGTGGGATTTTCTGATAAAACATACTGAAACAATTGTGGGGAGAGAAGTAGAGAGGAATTAGTAAGGACAACCACTGAGCTCCTGCTGAGCTTTGCCTTCTCAATGGTTTGCCATGTAGATTAAGCTAGCGCCTAATTTGTATTAAAGAAGAAGAAGAAGAAGGAGGAGGAGGAGGAGGAGGAGGAGGAGGAGGAGGAGGAGGAGGAGGAGGAGGAGGAGGAGGAGGAGGAGGAGGAGGAGGAGGAGGCTAGGTTATACTGAAGCCACATTAAACAATTCTTTGTACTTGGAAAGTTTGTTTCATCAAAAGACTTTATGAAGATCTTAAATAAATAGCTAGTCATTAGGTCTCAAAACACCCCTATATAGGAAGCAATGAACTATTTTTCTGCCTCATTCAGAAGGAAACTAGGTGAAGTATGAAGAGGTCCAACGCCTTGTAACAGGTTACTCCTCAGGAAAAACTGTCTTTCCATCTCTGTTTCACTCAGCATGGGCCTGAGGGATTCAGCAGCTAATCTCAGTGAATGTAAATAACACATCTGAGTCAAGGAATTGGCTAAGCAGACTGATGTCTTACATTAAGTCTGTAACATTGGAACCAGCCGTCGAAACACTAGCCTGTTTTCACATTTTTTTCATATTTCCTGAGCCCTAATATCTAGAGATTCTCATTCAATTTGTGGGGGGGTGGCGGGGGGAGTGGGGCTACATATCCTGAAAAAAATGCCTCCATAGAAATGGCTCTTTAAATAGATGTATGAGTTTGCTACAGCGAGTATAACAATTACCAGAGACTTTAGGGCTTAATCCAAACGTCCATTCTCACAGCTCTTTTATAGGCTGGAAGTTTGAGATCAGGTGCAGGCTCCAGTGGGTCCTCCCAAAAACCAACCTTGGCTTTTAGATGACCATTCCCTATCTTTCCTTTATCTCTCTGTGTACTTAACTATATCCACATTTCCTCTACTTGCATGAACACCACTTGCATTGAATTACAGTCCACCCCAATAACCTTCTTAAATTTAATTACCTCTGTAAAGAAACAACCTCCAAATTCCATCCCATTCTGAGGCTCCAGGCACGAGGACTTCAACACGAGTCCTTGGGGGAGGGCTTACCCAATTCAGGCCTAGTACAAACTCAACGTTTTGATTTGCTGCTGTAGACTGACTCACAAATGATACACAGTAAAAATAAACTAAGCCTTAAGACCACAAGTCCTTGTTCCTCCCTTTAGGGCTCAAAGAAGCTCAAAGATCAATAGCTTTCAGAACAGAATGATGATAACTAGCAACATGCTAACAGGAAGGCAGGAACATTCAGACCTGAAACACTGTTTATCCACAGAGGTTTTAATAGTGCTGGATACTGAGACAATATAGCTGGAAGAATAAGTAAATGTGTGAATGAGCGAGCTATGATTCCCCCTGTAGTACCTGTCCTCCAGACATCAAGAGATACCCTGGTCAAGTTGGGAGAGAGGGAATGCAATGAGGAATTTGAAAAAATAATCTCTTGTCTTGCGTGGCCGACTGAACAGGCTCAGTGGAAGGTGGAGAAGCATTTGTTCTCAGGAGCTCATGTTTCTTCCAAGACACTTTCGTTTGGCTGGGTTCCTGAGAAGGAAGCTCCTGTATTCCACGTCAGTATGTGGGCCCCTCCTGCAGTAGCCCGCTAACTGAACAGCGGCATAGATGGCACTGGCCAGGGCCTGGGGGCAGCGACTCGTAGACATGCCCTTGTCTGGGAGCAGGGCCCTGAGCGCAGCGCTCGTGGCTGTGAAGGAGGAAGGAGATGCCCCACTAACTGGGCAGCTGGGCCCAACCAACCCTGGCAACTGATGCGGGTTGGCCCGGTGCAGCTCGATCACCCTCCTCTCCAGACGAAAGGCTCCTTAGGTTGCCGAGGCGGGAGAACACGCTAGCCTTTGCCCATGGAGACGTCTGATAGGTGAAGAATGGAGGCCACACAGGCATACTACCAATCGCTGTGAGGCAGCTGGGGCCTTAGAAACAGGAAAAGTGCTAACTAACCCTTTGATGCAGCCCTGAGCAACGCCAGCACACAGCCAGCTTAGTGCTCTTTGGGCTTGGTTCAGAAACCAGAGCCTTAGCTTCTTTTGACTCTTCCTGTCTTTGTCCCTAAGAAATTCCCTGAGAACATGCACCTGCCCAGAGAGGCCTGGAACCCTCAACATACCCTTTATCCTGTAGCATGGGGCAGATGGCCTCGGGCTCCGAGCAGGCTGCAAGAGCCTCCTTGGTGGAGCCTGAACCCCCTCCAGACCTTTTGTATGTAATATGAAATGCTAGCAGCTACAACAACTTACCAGAAACATCTCACAAGGCTTTGAGCTTCATGAATAGATGACATCATCTTATAAAAGCAGAGATGAATCAGCGATAGAATTTAGCTCTTTCGGCCTAGGCACCAGTGCCAAGGTTTTGTGAGGTTTGTGACTACATTTCTGAGGAGGCCGTACAGGCTGGCACCAGGCTCTCCGATTCTGCTCCTATAGCAGGTCCCTGAAGAGGGAGGGGGGATTTCCTAGAGGGTTTAAAGGTCATCTTCCACATTCTATACAGTGCCCTTAGTGTTTATCCCAGTGACCCGCATGTGTGTGTGTATGTGTGTGTGCGTGTGCATGCGTGAATGCACAGATACACACACACCACAGTCTTCTCCTCCCCTCCTTCTCTTCTGTATCCTCTTCCTCGTCTTCTCTCTCTCATACTTGAGAATCCAGGGTCTCATATATGCTAAGCGATCAACCAACTGGTTTGCAGTTTCTTTTTCTTTTTCTTACTAACGTGGCATAGACTGGCCTCCGACGGGTGATCCTCCGGCCTCTGCCGACCAGGGAGCTGATATTGGAGCCCCATACCACCACGCCACCTCAGCATGTTCTCTTTCCTCTAAACACGCTGAGCTTTCTGAGATTTGCGGCTCTGGGACATAGCAGCAGCTTCCTCCTCACCGCGGCTCTATCCCAGTACGTTTGTGCTTTTACTGTTCTTTGTTACAAAGGAATCTTGTTACTGACATTGAGAGGGTAGAGGTCAAGGATGCTCACAAGGTGGCCCTCCATAACAAAGAGCTCTCTAGCCCTTCACACACTGATATGGAGGGGGATCGTGCTGTAAGCGGTAACAGCTTTTTGTCTACAGGTGGTAGTCTAGAATTCTACCCAGCTCAGCTGTTTCTAAAAATCCTTAACTGATCACGTCCAGAAGAGTTCTTTTCTAATGCAGTTTTCTTGCCACATGGTGTCGACAGCAAGCCTCAACATCTGATGTGTGAATAGTAAATTGGCACTAGGTTTTGGGTATCAGTCCAATAAATCTCTTCCCACAATATCTTTGTACATCGCAGCTACCATCTTGACCTGGAGCCTCAGTTTCCTACAGTAAAATGGCGAGGTAAGGGGGTTCCTGTAGCTGTCTTCTAGTCATGCTTCTTCCTGTGGGGCTGGCTGCCCTTGCTCCTTGGGATTTTCGTTCATTATCTTCACTTCAGTTACTGTGTGTGTGTGTGTGTGTGTGTGCGCACGTGTGTGCATGTGTGTGTTTGCCAGTTTGGGGGGCTTGAACTCTGGTCCTAGATGAGTTTTTGTGTTCATGACTATCATTCTACCACTTGAGCCACACCTCCATGTCTGGCTTTTTGACAGTTAATTGGAGATAGGAGTCTCACAGACTTTCTTTCTTGGGCTGGTTTTGAATCTCAGTCCTCAGATCTCAGCTTCTTGAGTAGCTAGGATAACAGGCATGTACCAACACTCAGCTCGACTCTAGCTACCTTTATATGGCCCAATTTCTTATCCATACACCCAATCGTATCTTTCCTCTTGGACTCCTAGCATACACCTACATTGTTTTCCCTCTGAACTTGGGATTATCTTCTATAACTATGCATTTGGTGTGACCTTCAGATTTTTGCTCCCAGAGGACCCAGCCTGGCCTGACATTTGATTGCAAATGATCTGGCTTTTGGAAAGTTCTCCACTCACTCCAAGAACCTGATCTTAGAGACATCGTCCATTCCTCTTTGAGTCTGTACCTTTTAAAAGTTCTCTGGAAACTGCTACACTTCCCAGGAGGCTTCCCAGTTCTTCCTGGGCTCCGTTGTGCCCCATGTGAGCCGCGTAGACTTAAATGCTCTCACGTCATCTTTCTTCCTGCCACCTCGAGCACTGTCACTCCTGTCCTCTGCTGCGATGGTGAAAGCGCAAGGGCTCGTCTTCTCTGTCACTAGAAAGGTAAAGTTCCCACAAGGGCATTCAACTACTATCTCTAAGGAAGGTCGCTGTCACACGTACCTCACACATACCAAGACAGGGATTAGGGATGTTGAAACGGGGGCATCTGATTTAATCCCTGATTTTCCTTTATGATTTATTCATCTGTCACTATGTCAAGATAGAGGAAATGATCTTTCCTTGTGTCTGTGCTAATGTGGTACAAC
Organism: Perognathus longimembris pacificus; assembly: GCF_023159225.1. Lineage (NCBI taxonomy): Eukaryota > Metazoa > Chordata > Mammalia > Rodentia > Heteromyidae > Perognathus > Perognathus longimembris. Next base: position 45,329,652 of record NC_063179.1, on the reverse strand, counting down.
AATCTCCACCCTCACCTGGAGGTAAGCTCATGGCGAAGGAAGACAGGACTTTTGCACTATTCATCCATGTATTGCTAATTGCACTATTATACTCGCATTCCACGTTTAAGACTCAGCTGGAAGTTCCACGAGGCCTGCAGACCTGCAGACCCTGTCTGTGGTCTGTGCCCTCATCTCCTGGCCTAGAACTTCTAAAACCCATGGAATTTCATGAGTTATAAGAATGATTTTGCTCTCGGGGTCTCTGGAAGACCTCTGGCCTAAGAATGAGGCCTGCTTGCCAAAAACAAAACAAAAATAAATCAAGTGATGATTAGTGAGTTGGGACTTTGAACACCGATCCTCAGCCTCCAGAGAGGGGGAGAGGGAGGAGAATGAGTTCATCAGCAGTAGTGAAGGATTTAACCAATCATGCCTCTGTGGAAATCACTTTCATGCTCTTCCTCTCCCCCTAAAGTGCCCCAAACGTAAATGATGGGACCCGGGAGCCCTCCGCTTAGAGCAGCCCTCAGCGAGTGAAGGGCTGTGGGTTTGGAGAGGGCAAGGCAGCTCCGGGCTGCCACTCCACCTCTCGTCCAGTCGGCTGTCACCGCACTGCCTTCTTTGGAATGGCTGGAAAGTGCGCGTAAGGCATGTTCCTGGGGTCTGGGAACCTTTCTAGAAAATTATGGAGTGTGCAGAAGCAGTCATGAATACCACCGCTCTGTGGTCGTTCTAGGAGGGGGTAGGAGGCATTGGACCTGTGACTGGCATTAACAGAGGAGGAGGGGGGGTGCACCCCTCTCCCAGCCTGTGAGGATTTCATACAGTCAGTGTGAGAACGGAATGACAGCATTGAACAAGCACTTGGTATCCAGAGGATCAGATACTTAGTTGTTGCAAGAAAACAAAAAGGAAAATAAAATCAGACAAACAAAAAACCCTTCTCATTTGCTGTCAGGAGCCCTGTGAATCAACACAGCTCACCGCTATATGTGTGCTTCTGTGTTCCTAAGGCTCGGGAATCGTCCTGACGTTTGAGGGGTTTTGACAGATTCTCTGGTGGTGTCACACAGAAGTGCTCTAAGTCCCCATGGCAAGCTAGGGAAAGGCATTGTGATTATTTTGAATTAAATGTCAACAAAACCCACTCCACCTTTTTCCCCCATGGCATTCTGACACACACACACACACACCACACACACACACACACACCCTGCATTATTGGGGGTGTTTAATCCCTCTGGTGGCCCAGGTTTTCATCTACCTCGATTCCTCATGTGTGGAGTCTGTGGGTTTGGTGTAAATAATTCCATTTCACCTTCTCCTCGGGGTTCCCTTCGGCGTGTTGGACCCGGGTTCTCTGAATTCACTAGAAACAGCGCACAGTGGCCACCTGTGACACGCGAGGCATAGCTCCCTCCGCCCGCCGCCTCCCTCGTCATAGTCAAGCATCTCTCGCACCATGGATGCCGGAGAGGTAGCTTCGGCATCACCTAAGAACTGGTGCAGAATCCAGATCCTCAGGCCCCACCCCGTACCGACTGACTGGGAAAATCTTTAACTCCTCTAGTGATTTGAAGCACAGAAACGTTAGATGACCGCGGCCATCCTCGGCATCGCCCGAAGGGCCATCGGCTTTCCACCGGGGCCTCACCGGGGGGCTTGTCAGAGATGTAGACTCTCTTCTAGCAACTGAATCTGAATTTTACAAAATGCCTGGGTTATTCTATTTAAGAGTAGAAGTAAAAACAAAATGTCCACAGAATCCTCAAAGATGGAAAGCGATTTTCTTTTTAATTTACTTTGGTGGATAAAGACTGTATTTTGAATCTTGAACATGGGTCTTTTGTGGGCACAGTGCAATCCTTTCTCAAGATGCCGGGCCGTGAGCCACAGCTTCGCCCCTCTCGTAATCACGAACGGGAACGGTGCATTCTGCACAGTAGATGATCTCTTGTAAGTTCCGTGGTTTAACTTTATTTCCCGTGTGCATGTGCACAAGTCCTGGGGCTTGGATTCATATACTGGGCATTGTACCTGGGCTTTTGTGCGCTAAGCTAGTGCTCCCCCACTTGAGCCACACCTCCACTTCTGATTTTTCTGGTAGTTAATTGGAGTTAAAAGTCTCCTAGAGTTTCCTGTCTGGGCTGGATTTCAGCCATGAATCTGTAGACCTCCGCCTCCTGAGTGGCTAGGATTACATACATGAGCCACCAGCGCTCACCAAGTCTATGTTAATTTTAGGATAATTTGAACTTACAATGGGTTTATAAACTTGCAATGGGTTTGTAAACATCATTGAACATCTTCTCATCTTCTCATCTTCTCATCACATCCCTCCCAAGGGAGTCACAGATGTGAATCAAGTCATGATTATAAAATGTTGTGTGCTGACACTTGCTCTAATCAAGTCTCAAACACCCTTCCCATTTGGTGTCCTTCAATGTCTGGCAACGAAGCAACATGAAGTTGATTTTTCCTCTGCTCATTTTCTTTTTAAAAAAATTATTGAAAAGGTGATATACAGAGGGTTTTAGTTGTGTAAGTCAGGTATCGACTACATTTCTTTGTGAGCAGACTGCTTATTTTCAGGGTTAAAATCAAACATTCTATGACTTCTCTTAATAGTTTTATATCCACCAAATAAAGAAGACAAACTTAGTTAAAAACACAATTTTAGTTTCAAATAATACTTTTTTTTGGGGGGGGTGAGTTATTTAATTTCATTTTCTAGGATAGATTCATATATATATATACACATACGTATACATACATACATATATATACATACGTATACATACATATATACATACGTATACATATATATATATATATATATATATATATATACACACACACATTGTTTTTATAATGTGAGTACCTGAATTTTACACAGACTTCATGACTGGTCTCAATTAATACAAAATGAAATTTGACTTTTTCCCCATCATTACAGCCTTCTTGAATCTAAAATTATATACATTTTTTTTCAAATAATACTTCTTGATAGCAAAAGCCTTAGATAACAAAACCTTCTCTAATCTTTCAAGAATGCTTCCTCCTCTTCTGCCTCCTCCTCCTCCTCCTCCTCCTCTTCCTTGTTACTCTTTTTGTCAGTACCAAGGCTTATATTCAGGGCATGGTTGCTCTTGAGCCACATCTCCAGATTAGTTTTCCCCCCCCTAGTTAATTGGAATTTTAAGATAGATTTTTGTAAGATTGTTCTACCCAGGCTTGTTACAAAGAGCAATACTCTAGGATCACAGCCTTCTGAGTATCTAGATTTACTCCCAACCCCCAGCTCGAGAGTATTTTCTCCATACCAAGGATGACACAGGCTTTAGGTGTCAGCGACAAGCAGGTCTGAGGGAGCACAGAGGAAGAAAGGAGAAAGGGGAGGGTGATTAGAAAAGGAAAGCCTCAGGACCATCAAAGTGTAATTACAGATGCCCTGTAGATATGAGATAGGAATTAGCTTCAGGCACCAGTCCCGTATTTTAGATACAAATTGCTGCTTTGGATGCTCCCTTCCATGGTCTCTGTGGGAAGTTCCTAAAGCATTCCCCAGGCCTGTTTCGAAACGCCCTTCTCAGGCCGCAGTTGCGGTGGCCACTCTCTCTGGGATTGTCACATCGTGACTTAATTTAAAGAAGCAGAGTAGACAGCACCAAGGAGCCACGCGTAACAAGACGGTGCCAAGTGCCTTTTGTAGACTAGCTCATTGCCTTTTCCAAGCTGGACTCCACTTACTAGCCAAGAAGACAGAGGAGATGGTGGCAGATAGTTTCTTGCTCAAGATGCCACCTTTGCTTTCCTTGAAAAGCATCTGAAAGGATAACCTCATCGAATTGCAGCTCTTCTCCTGGACAGAGCTGGGGTATTGCATAGTTAGGCTTGGCTTTAGGAGGGAAGTAGGAGAAGGGACTTGGCAGTCTACACTGGATTGAGATCATCGTAATCCTTTGTGTGTGTGTAACCAGTCTTGGGGGCTTGAACCCAGGGCCTAAGTGCTGTCCCTGAGCTTTTGTGCTCAAGGTGAGTGCTCTACCACTTGAGCCACAACTCCACATCCAGCGTTTTGTTTTTGTTTTTGGAGATAAGTCTCATGGACTTTCCTGCCCTGGCTGACTTCAAACTGGGATACTCAGACCTTTGCCTCCTGAATATCTAGGATTACAAGGGAGAAGCCATCCACTGCCAGCTATTGCAGTCCTTTTGAAGCCAAGATTTTCACTGGAGATATATATATGTGTGTGTGTGTGTGTGTGTGTGTGTGTGTGTGTGTGTGTGTGTGTGTGTATGTGTGTATATATATATATATAGACTATGTTTGTACATGGTAAGTAAGAGCCAAATGTCTTGAAGAGTTTCACACACACTCTGACATGTAGATTTTCTTTCCTATAGCATAGGTATTATTCATATTTTATTTGCTGTTAGTTTTATGCTTTCTTCCTTCACTAGTTGTAGAGGTTTGTGGTTTTCCTTTTCATTTTGTAAAACTTGGGTACAAAGGAAATTTTCGAATGCCAAAACATTTTTCCAAATGATTTCAAAATGAACTGTCTCTCCAAGTAATTTGATTTGTAGGAAATAAAGAACAAAGCCTTGTTAATGGAGAGCTTTAAAATATAACATAATGAATCTCACGTGCAAACATGTTAAACTGTAGGTCTCAGTGAAGGCATATCATGCAATACTTTCATGCTCTAACTGTTGCTCATTAAAACAATAAATCCCACACCATACGCAGGTGTGATTATGCAACCAACTGCCAACTCTGACTGGCTCAAGGATCTTTCAAAATGTCCAGATGGATATGAATGTCAGATTTGGCAATCAATTATAGAGTCCAATCTCTCCCCTTTCAAGTATAAACACACTGAAGAGGAATGTTGATATCCCCTCCCACCACACACTTCCAGAAAGATTTCAAAAGAATACTTTAGCTTTAAAACAAGAGTTATAACTACTCATTTCCCTTTGACTAGCAGAATAAACTTGGTTCTGACTTTTATCACTTTTCCTAAGTCCAAATACCTGATATAATAAACATCAAACCTATAAACAAAAGTTGGTTAGTAAGCAAAAAATGAGTGAGAAATTAGAATTTGGAATGATCTAGTATCTTTAAACTAATGTACAATTCAATGGAAATAAATAATGGCATTGTAGCTCTTCTGGGCAGTTCCTCAGAGCCTGCCATTGGCCGAAGAAGGACATTTAAACACAAAAGAGGGGAAGGAAGTTATCTCCTTGATTTCTGATGTTGTAAATCAACAGAGGCACATATGTGCCCCTTCCAAGAAGAAAGGGCTAAGAGGAAGCTTGCCACCAGCAGCACTCTGTGGGATGTCCACAAATACCATAGGGATTGTTTCCTGTTTTGTCTGATTTAAAGTCGTCAGTAGTATTCACCACCAAACTATCAATCACGGTTTCACGTAAGTTGTGTGGTAGACTGTGCTCAGACAAGAGCATCTGCTGCACGTCTCTAGATCGTCCAGGGCAGCCCCTCAAGATGACGACTCTCTGGTCCTTGATTGACTCAGTACAGCGAACGCAGGCCTCCAAGCTTGTTCAGGACATAAGGAAAGGAGATGGTACTTTTAGAACCATCTATATTTATGATCAGAAGACACCCCGGATAGATATACTGTAATCATTTCAATTCAACATTGTTCTAAAAGCACTAGACAAGGTAATGTGACCGAGATGAGAGAATGAATGAATGAGCGAATAGACGACTATAAAAGGCACCAGACTGACAAGGAAAAAGTAACTTGCTCCTTATTCACAGATTTCATAGATAAGACGCTCCTTATCTACATAGCCTGACAAAATACACATAAAAACACACAGACATAAATAATCTACTGTGGCTAATAAGTGAGTACATAGAACAAAAACAAATAGGAAACTTAGCCACTTACAATGGCATCAAAAGTATGAAATACTTTCGTACAAAAGCATGAAAGTCTAACAGAAGATAGGAAAGCTGTATACCCCGGGAGAGATTACAGAACACCTCAGTGACTAAAGTGATATTCAACAGTCATGACATTTAATTTAGAAATTTGTCTGTTCTTTCCAAATTTTATAGATTCAATTCAATCTTTATCAAAACCTTGGCAATTTGTAAGCAGATTCTAAAATTCTTATATGAGGGCAGACTAAATAGTAGTAGTTGGGGAAAATGGTAACAAAGTTGGAGGAATGAAATGACCTAATCTCAAGATATTGTACAACAACTATAGTCATCACATCCTTGTGGTATTGATATGAAGATCAATGGAGCAGAATAAAATCCAGGAAAACTTGTCCATACAAATATGGACAACTTGTTTTTGATGATGTATAATGGCAGTTTAATGTAAAAATGGTCACATAGCCTTCAGCAAATGGCAGAGATTATATAGTCATATGGGTGAGCAAAGTTCAATCCACCACTCACACCATACATCAACTTTAAAAACGGAGTCTTGGCCTAAACATGGACCAGGAAAGAAACCAGGGAGGTGATGGTTCACCTCCACCTTAACGGGTGAGCCTTCTTTGTGAGAAGTAGAAGGAAGACAAGCAGGGGAAAGAAATGGCGGATCCCAGCGGGGACGGGATGAAAGTGCACTGGGTTGCGGTGGAGCCCGCTAGCACGCGGGAACAAGTGGAATTCACGTTCTTCCTTCTGCCGTTGGCCATTGCAGGGTGAGTAGCCTGCCACGAGTAAATGCGGGGTCCGCAGAAGCCACCCCAGGCAGTGGGGTGTTCTGACTCTGACAGGGACAGTGTGACCTGAAGGATCTGAGTGTGTCCTGCTGGAAACCAGGTGTGTGGCGCTCACACTCACCGGGGAACAAACAACTGGGGCCGAAAGCTGTCCTCACGCAGGCTTTCAGAGGATGTGAATGTCAACCCAATGCTTTGTGCTCATAGTCAACAGACCGTCCCAAGGTTCCCTCTGGTCGGCACTTGCACAGTCATCCCTACTAAACAATTAATCGACCTTCCTGCCGAGTAGTTCTGATTGCTTGGAATTATATTTCCTTCCCTCTCACTGCCTGGCTGCTGCTGGACAGTGCTTCCTAGCCAGACTTGGATTTGTACGATGAAGGCTCTTGTCTTTCCTTCCCGTGTTTGCCTGGGAGGATCCCTGCTCTGTGACCCATTATTTATTCTCTTGAATCCTGAGTTACTGAGGGATTAAGATGCATTAGCTTATTATTTTTTTCTTTATTGAAAAGGTGATGAACAACGGGTTGCAGTTATGTAAGTAAGGTAATGACTACATTTGTTTCTAATCACTGTTGACCCATCCCTCATTATCTCCCACTTACTCCTCCCCCAAGGTTCTTACCCCACGTATCAGTGGGTATCAGTGTTTGTATCGGTTTATCCTTCATTGTGCTGTTCCTGTGATTCCCTTTCCCTTTTACATATCGAATAATCGTATATACAAGGCACAAGGTACAGAAAACTAAGAGAAATGAAAAACAGAGAGAGAGAGAGAGAGAGAGAGAGAGAGAAAAGAAAAAACAACATACAGGACATAATAATAACCTCTTATTTCCATATATTGGAGTTCATGTTGATACTCTTCATTATACAAGGTCTTAATCGCAAAGCAATTGGATAATAGAGATAGCTTGTTCTAGTCCTACAAATGAGGGAAATCATGTGATCTACTTTTCTTTGGGTTTGACTTACTTCACTTACTATAACTTTTTCCAAGTCGTTCCATTTCCTCACACATGGGGCAATGTCATTCTTTCTGATGGAAGCATAGAATTCCATTGTGTATATGTACCACATCTTCTTGATCCATTCGTCTACTGAGGGGCATCTGGGTTGGTTCCATATCTTAGCTATGATAAATAATGCTGTAACGAACATGGCTGTGGTGGTAGCTTTAATGGCCTTGTTTGTGGTCATTTGGATACATTACCAGGAGTGGAATTTCTGGGTTGTAGGGGAGCTCTATGTTTAGTCTTTTCAGGAGCCCCTGTACTGCTCCCGAAGTGGTTGGACAAGTTTTCACTCTCACCAACAGGGTAGCAGCATTCCCCCTTGCCCACATCCCCACCAGCATCTGTTGCTATTCGTTTTCTTGATAATGGCCATTCTAATGGGTGTAAGGTGGAATCTCAATGTTGTTTTGATTTTCATTTCTTTCTTTTTTTTTTCTTTTGGCCAGTCCTGGGCCTTGAACTCAGGGCCTGAGCACTGTCCCTGGCTTCTTCCCGCTCAAGGCTAGCACTCTGCCACCTGAGCCACAGCGCCACTTCTGGCCGTTTTCCATATATGTGGTGCTGGGGAATCAAACCAAGAGCTTCATGTGTAGGAGGCAAGCACTCTTGCCACTAGGCCATATTCCCAGTCCGATTTTCATTTCTTTTATAGCCCAAGATGTTGAATATTTTTTCATATGTCTCTTGGCCATTCATGTTTCCTCTTCAGAGAAATCTCTCTAAAAGTCTTTAGCCCACTTTTTAAATCAAGTGGTCGATTCTTTGGAGGTTTGTTTTCAGGGAATTTAATGTGTTGAGCTGTAGGTATATTTTAGATATGAGGCCTTTGTCCGTTGTATGGCCGGTGAAGATTTTCTCCCAGTCTGTGGGTCTTCTATAAATCATGCCAGTTATGTGCTTTGCTGTGCAGAATCTCTACAGTTTAATACAATCCCATTTATCCAGACTTTCTTTGATTTGTTGTGTTTCTGGGTCTTTGTTAAGAAAGTTTTGACCTCTGCCAAGGAGCTCTAGTGTTTCTCCTATTCCTTCCTGCAATGTTTTCAGGGGATCTGCTTTTACTTTGAGGTCTTTGATCCATTTGGAATTGATTTTGGTGCAGGGTGATATATAAGTCTCTAACTTTAGTTTTCTACATATGTTTAGCCAGTTCTGCCAGCACCATTTCTTAAAGAGGTTTTCCATTCTGGTTTTTTGTTTTTGTTTTTGTTTTTGTTTTTTGCTCCTTTGTCAAAGATTAGGTGGCCATAGGTCTGTGGGTTCATTTCTAGGTCTTCAGTTCTATCCTTTTGGTCCTCAGGCCTGTTCTTGTGCCAATACCAAGCTGTTTTTATTGCAATGGCTTTTTAATAGAGTTTAAAGTATGGAATTGATATTCCACTGTTCTTCCTGCGAAGGATTGGTTTTTTGTTTTTGTTTTTGTTTTTTGCTATTCAGGGTCTTTGGTTGTTCCATATGAATTTTTAGATTGCTTCTTCTATTTCATTAAAGACAGAAATTTGGATATTGATGGGTATTGCGTTGAATTTGTATATAACCTTTGGCAATATTGCCATTTTCACAATGTCAATCCTCCCAATCCAGGATCATGGAAGATTTTTCCACTTCCTTAGATATGCCTTAATTTCCTTTTTGCATGCTTTTAAAGTTTTCGCCATAGAGGTCCTTCACTTCTTTGGTTAAGTTGACTCCTAGGTTTTGTTTTCTTAGGCTATTGCAAAAGGAGTTGCTTTCCTGATTTCAGCCTCTCCCTTCTCATTATTGGCATAGAAAAAAATCTACTGATTTTTGTGGATTAATTTTATATCTTGCTACTTTGCCAAAGTTTCGAATCAGCTCAACTGACTTGAGAATATTGTCTATGGGAGTCTCTAAATATAGGATCATGTCATCTGTAAAGAGAGATAGTTTTACTTCTTCTTTCCCTATTGGGATCCCCTTTATATTTGCCCCTTATCTTATTGCTCTAGCTAGGAATCCTAACACTGTACTGAAGAGGAATAGAGAGAGTGGATATCCTTGTTTTGTTCCTGATTTTAGAGGAAATTGCCTTAACTTTGCACCATTAATACTGGCTGTAGGCTCGCTTTTTACTTTTGCAAACCTGAATTCTAACTTTCTGGAGAATGAGCACAGAGTGACGGCATTCCATCTGGAACTCTTCCGGCAAGGAGTGTTTCTTGGATTCCTGAAACAATGAGACTCTGCTAGGGAAGATGCAGGTCACAGGGACACACGGCTTCCCAGGCCGCTGCTGCCTCTGCTAGGACTGGAGCCACCCGCCTCCTTTCTTAGATTTCACAAGTGCCAGGAAAAGCTACCCAGTCCTCAACACACAAGGGAAGCGGGGTCAACTGGTGCTTATTTTACTTTTGTATTCGTATACGTAGCAGGATAATTCCGTTCATATGCACAGGGATAGAAAGTTTTTCCATGAAAATACCTTGTTTCAGCCAACGGAAACAAGTTATTTCGTGACTACGAAATGAACCGAAGTGAGGTTTTGAAGGAGAAATGGACACTTAAAAGCTAAGACAAATGTAGAAATCAGGCTTTTCTTTCAGGCATACTTTTCACTATGCTGACTTGTCTAGCATGGAAAGAAGCCCACAAGTAGTTCTACAAAACGGTCTCAGGCAAACAGGTCAGTTGATGAGTTCAGTACATCTCGAGCAGTGTGACCTCTGCCATCATGCTCCCCGTCTCTCTCAAGCCTGCCCGTTCCCTCCTGGTTATTTTTCACCTATGTACATAGAACATGATGGTTACCTTCTGCCACCCTTCATTTCTTTGTTCATCTACTCTCTTCCTGTTGACCTCATCTCCCTTGGACACCTCAAATTTCAGCTTTCTGAAATTCATTTTGTGAAATTGTAGGTTGGGTGTTCAAAGGAGTTACGCCACTGGAATTCTCTGCACATCCCATACTTTAGTAGTTAGTACATTTGTGTATATATGCATATGTATATGTTTACATATATATTTATAAATTAGATCTATCTTCCACCTATAAGGAATAACAAACACTTGAAAAATAGTTTGTTCTATAATTTTTTACTTTGGCACTGAATTACCAAAGCTGACAAAAAGATAACTTTACATCACTCAAAGATTCCAACAGTTATTAGCTCTTGTAAGATTCTCTTTCAAAAACCAAACAAACAACACCAACCAGTACAGTTTCTCACATCTCATCTTTCTGTATGTCGTGAGCTAGCCACTTTCCTAGTATTCCAGGGCAGAAGTTGGGATCTTATTCTTCAAGTTTTGATTTAGGTTAGCAAATGTTTTCTGTAAAAGAACAAGTGGAAAATATTTAAAGGCTTTGCAGGACAAAGAAAATGCTCCCTGTTTCGACTACTGGTGATTCATAATCAAATGAGCATGGCTGGGTTCCAAACAAACTATTTCCAGGCTGGGTTTGGCTTAGAGGTGTAGCTGGCTGACCTGTTCTATAGCTAACCGTGCATATGTTCTTGTTCCTTGTTGTCATAAAGACTGCAGGCTGTAATAGGCTCAGTTATTTGGAAAGTTCCCTCGTGCTGGCCGCATCCCTTGTCCAGCGCCTCTATGCTTTCCACTTGAGATGTGTGTCAGCAAGGCATAAAACTGCTCAAGGAGGTTTCTCTTTTCACTCTTCTTATTATAGGGAAAAGTACTATCAAACCTTTGAGCCCAGCATGAGTGCCAATTTTTCTTTTCTTCTGTCTTCCTTCCTGGTGTCAGGGCAAAGAGAGGGAACAGCCTTCCTAAAGGAAGTGACTACTTGACCCAGGTAACCTCATGTTAAATATTTCTGTCGTGTTTTGAGAAGAAACAGAGTTGATTGGGCAGTAGTGTCTTCTTTCTCTTCCAGGTAAGTTTTCTGGCTGTTACCCTTGATAAAACCATTTCCTTATCTAGATGGATGAAGAAGGTTATGTTGCAGAAAAGATTTTAGTTTGGGGAAAATGCGGCATGGATGAACAAATTCTGAGCCTCTTCTGAAGATGTAGAGGATTTGTAGGAAAATATCTATTGCTATTGGATTGAAGCCAAGAAACAGATGCTATTGGTATCATTGGTTTTGAAAAATCATCTTAAAAATGACATCAGTCGGGAGTCCTATTGTTTTAAGACTCTAGAAGAATATTTAAATGTAGGAAAGCATATGAGGAAAAAGAATAGAAGAAAAGCAAAAACAATAAACGAACCTTTCCTTTTTCTGCTCTTGACTTCATAGATTTTAATTTTACAATTTCTCCACCCTTTTAGTTTACAAAGTGGGAACTGTACCCTTTGCTCATGGACGTCACTTATAAGCTGCTCTTCCGCCACGAGAGCATGGAGTGAACCCGTTCCTTGTCTTCTGGAAACCTTGCATGCCGTCCTGCTTAATGGCTACAGAGGCCTCCAGAGGGGGTGAGGACACATTTGCAGACGGAGCTTCCAAGATTGCCTTCAGGAAGTCTCCTGTCTCCGAACCTCAGACAGAATGAGAAAGAGAAAATAATGCTCAAAAGAAGCTGAGACTCGGCAGGGCAGTTTACTGGACTCCTTCATGAAGTGGTAAAAGATTAGATGCGGAAGGAACGTAAGGCAACAGGATTGTCCCGTCCAGCTGGGTCAGAGCCAAGGGGCAGGCATTTGGGGCCGGTGCTGTGTGGTTGTGGGAGATGAGGACCCCCAAATGCACAGCCGACCTGAGCTCTGGGCACCGGCTCAGGCCCGGGCCGTGCAGTGATAGTTCAGGAGTCAGTAGCATCTGCTTCCATTGCATTGTCAACACATGCGTGCCCTGTCTTGATTAATTATTTCATGGTAGACATTCTCCCGTCACAGAACATTCTGTGCTTGTACCAGTGATAATGAGTTACCCCAGGGATAACCTCTTGAGAACTAATAAATCTGCACCCTCTCCTGGGACTGACTGCATCAGCACCCTCTAAAGATGCAAAGCTGCACAGCAGGCCGTTAATAACATTTAACATGATTGTGTTTGTTTCCGGATGGTTAGGACGGTTATACTTTAGCAATTAACCCTTTTGTCTGTGGCATTAATGTGTGGGATTAGAGTTGGATTTAAGGATTTTGTTCAATGACAAAGTCCAGTGACCTTAATTACTCTCCTGCCCCTCCTAATCGTCTCTGATGTGTGTCATGGAAATGCATTTCTAGCACATGGAATCGTAAAGGCTGTTACCACACCAACCACAAAGTGCTGGCCAGGTCTCTGATGTTAAGAAAAGCACAAAGAGAATTAGAAATAATAGGAAACACACTCATTCTTTCATAAATCACCAAGAACAATCTGAACCACATACTATCTCCTTGTTCTTACATCAAAATTACTTTCTTGCTTCTCTTGTTAGATGTGTGTATACATATGTATAAACATATATGTGCCATATAAATTAGCATTTTACCCATTTTTAAGTATAGAGCTCAGTGGCATTAGATACACTGACAATAACACCGTCACTATGGTCTATCTTGAAAACACTTTTATCCTCCCATAGTGGAACTTTGTGCCTCTGAAACACTCTCTCCCCAGACCTTGTACATATGAGAGAGACACCCTACTACTGAGCTTTGTCCCCCAGGCTTAGAATATTTTCCCTTTTGAAAGCTGAATAACATTCCATTCACATTTCACCCATCCATTCTTCTGTGAATGGACATTAGGTTGCGTTCACCTTTCGATTATTGTGAATAATGCCCCCATAAACATGTGTACACAAATACCTGCTTGACAGCTGCTACTCAGAAGTGGTTCCTCAGTTTTTGAGAAACCAACGTACTACTTTCCCTAGTGGCTATACTGCTAACGTTCCCACCAGTGACGGACATGGGTTCCAATTTCTCCATTTGGACTTACCGTCCCTGCTTTTCATTTCCTTGTTTAGTTAACTGGGTGGTTTTCATCATAGCATCCTAATGGGTGTGAGGTGGTATCTCATTGTGCTTTAGATTTGCATTGCCTTCATTATGGCATGTTCCCATGAGTTTATCTTTTTCCGGTCTTTGAATATTTGTTTGTTTTGCCTTATTTTGTTTGTTCACTTCTATGACAGACTTACACTTGTATAAAATATAATAAAATTATTACCAGTGAATTATTAGATACAAAGACAGAAAATTTCAAAATGAATTCTTATGTTTGATTCCAGATATAATGAAAATAAAGGGACTGATTTATTGTTCTATATTAAATAATTAGGAAGCCAGAAAAATACATGGTGATTTTCATAGAGGGGACATTAAAAAGTACAGGAGTGCGACCCCTTTAGAGATGCTGTGACTGTTTGGACGCCCATATCCCTCCAGATTTGCAACACTGGTACTGGCACTTGAGTGAGGTAGTACTAGCGGTGTGGTCTTGAGGTGCTAAGTCATGAGGATGAAGCGCCTGTGAAAGGGATTCTTGACTTCAAATGGGCTGGTGGGAACCAGCTACACTACTGTTTTGCCTTCTGTCTTCCACCTATTCTGCCGGGTGGTGGATATAGCATCTATCCTGAGGCTGTGGGAAGAAACTCTCACTGAACACAGAACGCCAATGCCTCAGTTTTGCACTTTCCGACCTCCAAAACTGCAAGAAACACATTTCTCTTCTTGTGGATTACTCAGTTAAAAGTTGTTGTCAAAGCTGGTGCACTGGTAGCTCAACACTTGTAATCCTAGTAACTCTGGAGGTTGAGATCTGAGAATTGTAGTTCAAAGCCAGCCAGGGCAGGAAAGTCCATGAGACTCTCATCTCCAATTTAGTACCCAAGCTAGAAGTGGAGCTGTGGATCAAGTAGTAGAGTGATAGCCTTGAGCAGAAATGTTCAAGAACTGCACACGGGATTGAGTTTAAGCAACAATAACAGCACACACACACACACACACACACACACACACACACACACTTACTGTCAAATTCTAAGTTTCTCAGTGCTCCAACCTACTTAAACCAAATTCTGTCCCTCTTTCCCAGCAGATGGACGTTAAGGTGTAATGAGGGTAAACATTACGTCTGCACGTGTGGCCATCCAAGAGTGAAGCACTGCATTTGCAGGATTCGAGTCCACGTGACTCTCATTTCAGTAAGCTTCCTTCTTCTCCCTCCAGAGGAACACATGAGTAAAGACCTGAGTCCTGCAAGTATAGTGTAGCAGCAAAATTTATGAGAAGCCCAATTAGCACAGTCCATTTACGTAAGTATAGACTCAGGGTTTTCAGTAAAACACTCCCAAAAGCCTAATTACTTCCTTTTCAGCATAGACTTTGGAGGAAATTGCACTAAATCACTGGAAATAGTTAATGAGACACTGAGAACTAATTATTTAATGAATTGAATTTTGTACCTGCAAAGTAGACGTGACTAGGAGTCCCACCACAGGACTCTGAGCCAGTGACTTCTTTCTCCTAACAGATGTGCATGGAACCCATTGGTCCAGAAGAGAACATGTTATTTATGTCCTGTTAACGAATACCAGCCTTCTCTTGAAGTCCTGAAGATTGCTGTTCTATTTTGTCTACGTTTTAAATTGCTTTGTGTGAGGGTAGAAAGAGGAAAAAAGACGCGTGTTATTGATTATGTTCTACTTGTTACTTTCATTCCAGAATGCATTGCGACCTGCCATCCATACCATTTTCTGTTTCTTTTATTTCTCATCTATAAAAGGTATATAATGATAGTACTCCCCACAAGGTAAGGCTTAAGTGAGCTAATATGTATGTGTGTGTGCATGCATGCAAGCATACATGAATATATGAGTATGTATATGTATTCAGTGCTCAAAAATATTAACTCTATCTGTACATCTATGTGTGTTTACTTATTCTTAATTTCAATTAAAAAAACCATTCAGGAACTCTCTAGTATCTAGGGATTCATTACTATTGAGTTAAGTTTGCCGGTTTTCATGATTTCTTGTGGCACAAGCACACCTCGCCCGGACAAGGCCCCCCTTCCTGAGGTGTGAGTGGTACAATCTACCTACAAGGGCAGGCTCCTCGACACCTACTTCATCCTCGAACAAGTATCTGTCATCACCTTTAGTTTCTCTTTAGGATTATTAGTAACCGTGTCCTTATGACTAGGCTACTATGGCTAAAACAAAACCAAAAACAAAGGAATTCCATTGCAGAGCTTTGCGAGCTACCTGCTTTGGCTGGGTAAAGCTGCATGAGCTCCTGAGTGCTCAGCAGGATGAGAAACACAATGTACTCACAGACTCGATTGAAGCTCAAGATGGGAAATAGTCTTCTTTACTTTTCACTTCAAGTCCATATTATTATCTTGCTGTGCAAGATGGGCTGGTGGCCATTACGGAAGGGTTATTGGGGACCCTCTGCCATGGCGTGTAGAGAAGAGCTTGTGGCCTGCACATTTGCGTCGGAAGCTGGCCTGGTTACAGATAACCATGAGAAGTGTGCACACTGCAACGTTTCTGTTTTCAGTGTGGGTTACCGAGTTTCTGCATGGGTTTTCATGAATGTTCTCTATTGGGATGTGGAAACTTCTTGTAAGTTGACAAGTGGGTCACAAGGGATGAATACTCTAATTACTTCTAGTGATAGTAAATAAAATTATTTAGAAATGGATAAGAGTTCTCATCTCTGGAGAAATGACTCTTAACTTGTCTTTATGCTTGGTTAAATAGGTTTTCTGAAATGAGAATGTAGTATTCCAGAGAGACAAAATGTTCAGAGTATTGAATTATTTTCTTTTTAAAAATAACCATTTGGGGATGTAGGACTACATTCTTGTGCTAAACTAGGTGACATAAAATCATGTAATTGGAACTTATTTTTTGTTTTTCTACTTCCTAACTTTCCTGTTTGACATTCTGTGAATTATTCTTTTACCCACATTTAAAAAACTTTCCTTGTTCTCTCAATAACCTAATCTCTCTTTACAGCCATGGGAATTCTTCTCACAAAAAATGATAAACCTCTATCAGGACATTTTGGTCCAGCACTCTGTTGTCCTGAAAGAATTTTGATTCATTTCTCTCTCATCAGTAATGGAAAGAGAATCATTCCAAGCCCAAGTCATGATCATGTTACATCTATGCTCAGAAATCTGAAGTTGTTTCCACTTCCTACATGCAAGAATTTCCCCGTACATGGGTCTTAACTGTGAGTTTGACTTTGAGGTGGTCTCTCATGTTTTGAAAACCTAGTTGCCAACATAGGATCTAACTCTTTGACAACTGCTCAGAGGATTAGAGGTGGGGTGTGCTCGGAGGAACTGGTGGGTTCAGAGGGCCACCACTATGGATTCCTTCAAAGATCGGTGCCATTTCCTCAAAATAACCTGGCACAAAGAACACTTCCCAGGGGGCATGGAGATCAGAGGACAAAGCTTTCTTGGCCACCTACCAACCAACCTCATAGTTCAGCTGGCATAGCGTTGACAAGCCGGGAAGGAGCAGGGCTTCCGGACTCCCCTGTGGAGCTGAGAAAGAGCATGCCTTCTCTGTTGATAGACCGAGATCTGTGACAGTCTCTACTTGAGTCTATCTGCCTTCCATGATTCCATTTGAGAAACCCAGGCGGAACCTGAAATAGTTCCTGCGAGAAGTCTTAGACCAGAAGCAATCTGAAGCCCCAGATCCCCCAGATGGGTGGTAACCAACCCCTAGGATGACCCTCGCATCAACCAGCATGCAGAGAGGTCTCACTGGCCTTTGTCACACAGGAAACCAAGTGTGAATGCTGGGTGCTGAGGGCAGATTGAAAGGGAGGAGGTGGAGCCCCGCATAGCCCTTCTTTGTTACACAGCAAGGCTGAGGACGTTTGGGGTTCCGCGGAAATGTTCTTCTCAGGCGTGTCCCTTGGGCGTGCCACCCCTGGCACACACGGATCCTCATCTTCACTCTCTGCTCTGGGCAAGTGTCCTCCCGCCAGCCCTCTCCTCTGTTCCTCTCGGGCACTGCTCTCCGTGGTGGTTCTTGGGGGACGTCAGGCAAGCGAGGCCTCGGCTTCATTGTCCTTCCCGGCTTCCTCCTGGCTTGCACGTCCAGTGACAGCTTTCTCTCAAGAACTCTTGAGCCTCGCTCTTCCTGTTTTCCTTTTCTCCACCGATCAACTCCCCTCTGCCTTGGTTTCCTACTCTACGTTTCCCCCCTTTATTGTCAGAGTGAAGTGCAGAGGGGGTACAGGTTCACGTGTAAGGCAGTGAGTCCATTTCTTGTTCAACCTGTTACCTCCTCCCTCATTCCCCCCTCCCCCTCCCCCTCCCCCTTTGCCTCTCCCCCCCCATGAGTTGTACAGTAGTTTACACCAAATGGTTTTGCAAGTATTGCTTTTGTAGTCGTTTGTCTTTTTATCCTTTGTCTCTCGATGCTATGTGAAATGGTAACTTTTCCTCCTCCTCCTCCTCCTCCTCCTCCTCCTCCTCCTCCTCCTCCTCCTCCTCTCCTCCTCCTCCTCCTCTCCTCCTCCTCCTCCTCCTCCTCCTCCTCCTCCTCTCCTCCTCCTCCTCCTTGCCCTCCTCCTCCTCCTCCTCCTCCTCCTCTCCTCCTCCTCTCCTTCCTCCTCCCCCTCCTCCCCCCTTCTCCCCCTCCCCTCCCCTCCTCCCCCCTCTCCCCCTCCCCCTTTGCCTCTCCCCCCCATGAGTTGTACAGTAGTTTACACCAAATGGTTTTGCAAGTATTGCTTTTGTAGTCGTTTGTCTTTTTATCCTTTGTCTCTCGATGCTATGTGAAATGGTACCTTTTCCTCCTCCTCCTCCTCCCCCTCCTCCCCCTCCCCCTTCCCCTCCCCCTCCTCCTCCTCCTCCTCCTCCTGTTTCTCTCCTATTCCCTTCCTGTGGTTTTACCCCTGCTATCCCTGGACCTCATCAGAGTACCCTGGAAACTGTACCTCAGGACCCCTGCAGAAGGTACTTCACTCCTAACTCAGAGGCCTCATTCATGGCTTAAGTCCCAGGCCCCCTGTTCTATGCTGTGACTCAGCAAAGGTCTTTCCCATTGATAGAAGCTGATTGGGATCTATACTTACATCTTTGATGGTCACCTGCATGTCCATTGCTGGCAACGGACTTTGTCATTAAAACCAGACCCCTAGGTTGAGGGAGCTGCACTGTGTTATATTCTTTACTTACTTGGATACACTAATTGGTATTAGAAATATGCTTTGGTTAATCCTGAAATGTGCCCTTTTTAAACAAGATAATCTTAAAAGGAATACAGAATTGTGATTTATTAGTTAATTTTAAATTAAAGTGTTCACATCTTGTTGAAAGAATTATATGTGAATCAAGATTCAAAAAAAAAAAGAACTAGGGAATGGAAAGGGAATATCAAAATCGAGAGACAAAGGATAAAAGGACAAACGATTCCTACTCTATTTTTATTTAAGATTCCCAGGTGACTGTTTAAAATTTTTATTTTTATTTTTATTTAAATGCAGGGATAGAAAAGAGGGTAGGAACGTTATTTCAATTTTTAGAAAATCTTATGGTTACTTCCTTTTCTTTCCCATTCCACACTGAAAGCCTTCTATGGGATTGCCATGAAATTTGGTGGAAAACCATTTATTGGTGTTGTGATGTCACGAAAAGAAAAGCTATTTTTATTAAATTTAGAAAAGCACCTATTCAGTCTCCAAACAAGCAAACAAACACAGATATGATATTACTCATCCTCCTCTCCCCAGGAAGAACAAATATCACTTTCCTTAGAGAATCTCATCTCGGCCACTTTCTTTCTTCCTTTCTTTACAATTAGTACACATCTAGGATAATCCTAGCAGAAGATCACAATAGCTCAATAGCTATGTGTACATATGAACGCGTAAGATGATGCTAAGCGAAACGAACTCCAAGTATGGAAATAAGTGCTTTCTCGTTGTTGTTATTTTCGACATACCATGTGAAATTCTGCCACTTTCCTCCTCAGGGTTTTACCCCTGATGTCATTGTTACTGATTCGGGTTCCCTGGGTATTGTATATATGTTCATAATACACATACTTTTGTATTCTATCTTTCTTATAAATTGTAACGGTATGAGGGTTAGAACTCAGTTTGATTCAACTTTAGATACTCTGCAGTTTCATACACAGTTGTTCATTGTTTGAATACTATGAATAAAGTCTTTCTGTCACCACTATAAATTGTACCTAAATGTGGGGAAAGAGGGAAAAGAATGATGAAAATAAACCTCACATTTATGAAATTCGAAAACAAGGAAACTTGAGGAAGAAGACATAACCTGAGCCAGAAGTAGCTTCAAAAGACTAAGTAGCCGATGTGGGTGGCTTAAATGAGGTTGAAGTGGCTGAAAGGAAACACATTGAGTCCGCCAAAAAGAAAGGGAAGTATAAAAAGTCAAGCTCGAAGAGCCTCTGTTCAGAGAACAGAACAAGTCCCACTTCTGACACCCAACCTCCCACGTACCTGTTAAGCCTGCATGTTCGGGGGATTTTAATTTGGAGTTTAATTAAATTTGGATGTTACAATTGTTTATCAGATT
Organism: Perognathus longimembris pacificus; assembly: GCF_023159225.1. NCBI lineage: Eukaryota > Metazoa > Chordata > Mammalia > Rodentia > Heteromyidae > Perognathus > Perognathus longimembris. The sequence continues at coordinate 45,309,477 of NC_063179.1, read as the reverse complement.
CAATGTCGTTAGAAGGTGGCTCTTCAGTGGCACCCCAAAATCAGTTTCTTATTTAAGTAAGAGATTCCTTCTAAAGAACAGAACTAGCAGGGATGTGACGTTCCTACTTTTGTATATGAATACAAAAAAAATGAAGTCAATTTATTAAAGAGATGCTGGTGCCCATTGTAGCATCATTTATGCTAGGCAAGGTGTGGAATGGTGCTAAGTGGTCATCACAAGATGGGATGGGCCAGACAAACCAAGTGCAGTACAGAACCCATGGGGTATTATCCAACTTTTAAAAAATGGGTGGAGGCCGGGTCCGGGTGGCTCACACCTGAAATCCTCGCTACTCAGGAGGCTGAGATCTGAGGATCGTGGCTCAAAGCCAGCCCAGGCAGGAAAGTGTGTGAGACTCTTCTCTCCAATAAACTACTCAGAAAAGTCTGAGAGTGGCGCTGTGGCTCAAGTGGTAGAGCACTAGCCTTGAGCAAAAGAAGCTTAGGGACAGTGCTCAGGGTCTGAGTTCAAGCCCCAGGACCAGCAAAAAAAAAAAAAAGGAAAGAAAGATAGGAATTCTGTCATCTGCGACAACATGAAATCAGTCTAGAAGACATTATGTTAAGTAATAAGTCTGACAAATGCTGCATGATCTCTTCTGTCTGTGGCATTTATAAACATCAAACACATGGCGCTAGAATAATGTGGTCTTTTGGGGGGATAAGAATTGGAGGTAGATGGAAAAGGAAAGTTAATAAGAGTATAAACCTTAAGTAGTCTACTGCATACGATGGGACTATGGTTAACAAATGCATATTTCAAAGTTGCTGAAAGAGTAGATTTTAGATGTTCTTAGCACAAAGAAATCTTAAGTGTGTAAGGTGAAAGATATGCTAACCTGCCTTATATATTCTTTCTGCAGTGTATACATATATCATATCACATTTATATATATATAAATGTATACAATAAGTATATACAATTGTCGTTGTAAATAAAATCACATTCAAAAAATGTTTCTGTTTAAACTTTCTTAGTTTTCTTTATGCTATTCTTCTGGAAATTATCGTAGGTATCCAGGTGCAGTAAGAGTGTGCTTTTAGGACAAGAATGCCATTTACAGGATTCCTAGTTTCTTAGCTTCTAAACTCAGTATTGATGAGCTACTTCCATGGCTTTCTGCCGCAGGCATAAACACACGCCACAGATGGTTTACCAGGAATTTTGCCACTCTCCTGAGCTTAATGTTCTCTTATTTACTCACAGGTACACTCTGCTTTATGTAAATCCAATTTAGGAACATTTAGGCTTGCCAAATAGCAAAGCTGGTAGAGTGATTATCTGCTAAGGAGAAGGTCCCTTTGCCATATGAGTATTTCAAACAACAACTTGCTTTAGAACGACTTTAAAGTTTGAAAACATGTATTTCCCAGGAACTCTGGAGTTGCACGAAACGTGATTGATATGTCTATAATCTTTTCAATGCTCTAGTGATACAGGCAAGGGCTGAAGCCAGCTAGAAGTAGGATAGACAGCTTATCATCTCTGTGGCATGCTGTTTGGTTCTTGAGTCCAGACTGGGTTGCTGAGGAGGGATAAAATAACTGGGTTCTTGCTCTTGCTGAGATGATTTTGAACCTAAAAAAAAAAAATCTCATTTTGTTTGCAGAGACATAATATCAAGAAGCCGATTCCATACAAAGTAGCGTGGGTGTCAGGGATATAAGACAATAGGCTTGAGTTTGGCAGGACAGTAGATTCCATATAGGGAGCATCAGATCATGGGAGAGCATGGGAGCTTCAGTAGTCCTCAGCCTTCTTCTGGCTCATGACCTTCTTCTTGCAGATGCAGAAGCTATGGTGGGCATGTTTGTTGTCTGTCCATTCCCTTCTTCATCTAGGAAAAGCGAATCTACTTCTAAGGAATTGAACCAAAGGGCGATAGCACCACCAGCTCCAGGTCTTCTTAAATTGAGTCCTCTGAAAGTTCACATCCTACATAACACTAGGGAGGAGCTAATTTTTTGGCATCTAGTTGGTACCAAGGGGAAATCCAGTAATCAGATGAGTCAAACGTTCCACATTTATTATTTATTATACTCATCCACTAAAGAAAGCTTGCATTTTAATTTGTTTTCCTTTGGCCCATGGTATGGTAGAAGAGAGGTTTAAAATGAGGAAGCATCATCACATATCAATAGACACACAGATTTAATTGTAGTCCACTCTTTGCCTAAACCACAGAGTTCCTTCTCCTGTGCATAACAGAGCAGACAGGACCGACTCTGAGCTGTGACCTGGCTTTGCACTCTGCCTGGTTCCACTATGCTCTGTGAGGACTGTGGGTTTTTCTGTGGTAGGACTGTATGGTGGCACACTCTGTGTTGAAAGTCAGCAGCAGAGTTCCGTTAAAAATAGGTGCAAGATAAGTCTCATTAAATTCAGAATCTAGGTTGACTTCCTGTGAGGTTCTGAGAATTCAGAGGCTTGATAACAAATATCAGACATATGTGGGGATTGCAGAACTCACTGAATCTGGAAACACTGTGTACCTTTAAGGACTTTCCATGTCCTCATGCACACATCCACACACAATACTATATCATGTAGGATATAGTTATATATGTATGTATATATACATACACATGGGCATATATGCATGAGTATATGTGTATGCATATATATGTACATATATATATACATATATATATATATATCTTGATTTATACCCTCTACAGCAAGCAGCCCAACAGGAAGGAACAAAATGGTTTCTCAATGGCCATACTAAGAACTGGGTTCTCTCATGGATTTATAGGCTCCTGGGCCTGGGTTCAAATCTTGTCTCTCTCTATTTTAGGGGCAGTACAGCCTATTTGAGTTATTCTATCTCAGAGAATCCCTGTCCCTTTGAAGATGGAGTTCGTTGTACAGAATCAACTTTACAAATTAATTCTATTAAGAAATAAAAATGGAAATCTACCTTTGTGTTGGCAGTATGCAAGGCCATTCCTATACTCGAGGTCCTGCCTAGTTACAGTTCCAAGAGTTTCCTTACTGCGCTGGATGCTACAGTTGCAATGAGTTTTAGATCAGGCAAGTTGTGGTGTTTTAACTCTTCCCATTTGTGGATGGAATTGAGCTCGAAATCTGACTTCTCCAGTAGCACTGGCTTTCAGCGTCACTTTCTCATCTATAAGATGAGATGACAGACTAAACATGTCTCCCCAAAATTTGTACAACGCAGCGGCATTTGGAAATGGGGCTTTGGGGAGCTTATTGGGTTAAGTGAGGTCATAAACCCTCCACATTCGAATTTGTGCCCTTTACAAAAAGAAAAAGGAAGCGAACAGAGCTGTGAGAGAGCACATTGCAAGAGGACAGTTGCATGCAGTCAAGAACTGACCTCCGGGAAGTGAACTGATGGTGAACTGGAGGTGAATGACAGGCTGTGGTCCTGCTGAAGGAAGAATTGAGGGGTAGGCACACTGAAGACTGTAAACTGTGGGAGGTTAAACCTGATGCTCTTATGCAAATAACTATGCCGTTTTCTTAGAAGGAGGAGGACTTTACTGGGAACTGGGGAAAGGGTACCCTCAGAACCAACATGGTGATTTGAGGGGAGGTAATGAGGGGTGGATGTAGTCTTTGGATAACCTTTGGGTTTAGGAAAGTCCCTGCTGAGCTGCTGTACCCAGACGTGGGCCAATGGTGTTACAAAGTGGTTCGGCTGGAACAGCAGGATTTTTTTTGTAAAATAAGATGTTTGGCAAAATACACCCAGATGTGGTTCTGTTCTTGCTCTTTTGCTTTGTGTTGTTTTGTTGCTATTTTGCTCCCCTTTCCACTTACCAACCCTACTCCAGCTGACATGATTTTGTATTTCCCATCCTCTGGAGCGGTGAGACATATGTCTGTATCTGTCGTTTAAGCTACTCAGTCTATGGTATTGTTGTACCATAGAGAGCTCAAGCTAAGACATGAGCAAAGATACTCACTTATTTGTGATGGTTGATCTTGACTGTCAACCTGATGGGGTTGGGAAACGCCTAGAAAATTAGGATGCATACCTGAAGTGCGTCAGTGAGGTTGTTTTCAAGGATGGTTTGCTTTTAAAGGTGCTGATATAATGAACCACTTAGTCCACTGATAGATTCGAATTTTGAGTGCAGTATTTGGGAGGAGCTGATGTGGGGTCTGGACAGAGGAAGTCGTTTGCTGTTTGCCTGTCTGGGGATCCACATTTTATTCTGGCCCCTGCTTTTGCAAATCCTCCCTGTCTTCCATCTGCCACTGCAGCATTCTCTCTGTGACATGTTTCCCTAACCATGACATTGATTCTCACCACGCATCCATAGAGCCCAGAATCAACAGAGCCCAGCACTTGTGGCCTGAAATCTCTTAAACTATGACCTAAAATAAATCCTTCCTCCTTTAAGTTATTGAAACATCTGGAATTTCTGGCGCAGCAAAAGTAATGCTGACTAACACATATTTCATTGAGTTTTCAGGTCACAAAGGAGACATTGTATAAAATCAGTAAATTCTCAATCACCAAAGTACTATATGAGACCCTAGAGAGATGTAAGCAAGAACTAGGCACTGATATTTACCCTTAGAAAGTTCATAAGGTCTGAGATAAGACTCACCATGATACAGCAAATAAATTACCATAGTCATTCAATAAATATGCCCTGAGCATCTACTTTGTGCTAGGAGTTACTTTACATTTGAGGGAGATACAATGAAGTAAATCACCTGTTCTTATAGAGCTTATTATACCTGTGTCTGAAAAAAAATGATCTAAAATGAAGCAAGTGAAAGTAGGAGAAGTAACATAAACACTTCCGGGTCTTTATAACACAAATAGAGTTTGCATAGATATTAATCTTCCTACTTTGAGAATAAATCTATAGGCTGTTACTCATCTCTGTTGTACAGATCATACACAATATATATATAAACTTATGTAAGTTGAGAGATGGTAGCTAAGGTCACACAGCTTGTAAGTGGCAAAGTCAGAACTCACATTCGGCTCTTCTGCAGGGAATTTCCTGGCAGTAAATACTGATACAATTAGTGCCCAAGACATCCTTGTAAGACTGGAGAAGAAGCCAAGTGCTTAGCCAAGCTGGTTGCATGATGGGCCTCCATCTTGCTTCTGGATTCTGCTCTCTTATTAAGGATTATTAAAGAAAGTTACTTAAGCCTGTTTACAAAGCTCCAGAAATCCACGATTATGTGTTAGTTAATGATGCACCGAAGAGTCCCTTCTAGGCAAATTCTGGAGGATCTAGAAGGGAAGCCCTCCATGGAGCACAAGATCACGTAGCCTTGCATTGGCCGGGCTAGTTCCATGGCTTCTGGGGGAGCTCAGGAAGGGAAATGACCGCACCTGACTCATCCCTGCACCCACCGCAGCCCAGCGCCCGACAAGCACCGACGCGGACGCACTGAGTACAAGGCCCACCCGCCACGAGGAGACGAACACACGCCAACATTAGGAGTTAAGTTCCGCCTTGGTGGCAGGGAATAGACCAGGACTCAGCGGTAACTAAAATGTCTTCCTTTTCACAAGTCCTGTCTCTTCTTCCTCTTCCTTTTCGGACAGTTTCTTTTGTCCTAGCCAGAGCCTGACCCAGAGCCTCAGAGTTGGTTTGCCTCCATGAGAACAACGCTTTGCAAGCAAGGGTGCCAGGTTGTCTCCTGCACTGAGTGGATTAAGTAGTACCGTTGGGAGAGGAGGGCACTGTCCTGGGACATGACATGAACAAGACCCCCGGGGAGCAGCCTTCCTCCGCTTGTCTTTGCTCGGTGACTTAGTGATCTTCACCGAACACCTGCCCACCCCTTAGCCTACCCATCCCTTCACGCACCTGACTCTAATCCCCGTGAAAGACTCCTCCTGTGAATCCCACTTTTTGGAAGAGGAAATTGGAGCAGAGAAATGAAGTGGACTCTCCAAGGACCTGAAGCTTGAGTGGCATATCCGAGATGAATCTAAGCTATCAGACTTCACAACCACGCTCTTAACTTCCTGTACTCTGGCGAGTCTCTCAGCAGCTGCCAAGTCCTTGAGAAAATGAGGAAAAGCAATGCCTTCTCCGGACGGTGAGGAACAGTCATTGAGATAATGCATGAAAACACGTGACACCTAGTAGGAGCTTAAATCTTAAGTCTGACAAGACCATAGAGGACTATGTAGCCTGTCTTCTGTCCAACATATAACCTGAGTTCAGAGAGTATCACTTCTGAAGCAACCCTTTTAGAATTATGAAGTTAAAATGAATACAAGCCATGCCCCAGCCAATGATACCAAGGCTGATTTGCTCAGAGTGACTATTTTGTTCCAATAAAAGGCTTGTCTCCAGTTTCCTTGTTAGCTCCACAGAGCCAACCCAAACTGAAAACACATGCAGGGGTCGCAAAGTCATTGTGGAAACGTGACAGACGTGTCCAGAACCAGGAAATTCCTTCTGAAAATGCCTCACTTCCAGCCAAAGCAGGCATGGGTTCAACTAAAGAGCCGTGCCTCTGTGGCCTCCGGGTACACAGTGGGGCTTCACTCCTCTGGGGAGAATGGAAATGCAAGGTCTGCTAGCCAGTTGGCACAGGTGCTCTACGGACAAGATACGCATGGCCAGGCCATCCAAGTTGGAGCAGTTGTTGGCAGGACACTGTGAGCATGTCAAGTTAAGGGAATATTTTTTGAGGTCTATCACTGTTTTTCTTTCTTTAAATGGTAGCCACCAAAAAGTTATGCAAACACTTCAGCTGTAGAATACTTAATCTGACATTTGGCATGGTTTCCTTGTTGATTCAAGACATGAAGTATGCAGTATATGCTAGCATTTGCTCTGTGACTTACTCAAAAAGAATAGGGTGATGATGATGAATTAGATAAAATAAATTCATTTTTGTGCTCCTTAATTCTAATGGGATATCTTCCTGAGCAATAATTCCCTAGTAATAGATGATGACTGTGGATCACAGAGAAGAAGGTAATTATAACCGGGTAGGTGAATTTGATACTTTTTCATTTAGAGGTTGATAAAAATCTCTGGGTGTCCCTGTAACTGGGCTTTCCTCCATAGTTGGAAACTCTCTTCTTTGGGTCTGGTGTTCAGGGCTTTCCTTGTGAAAACATCATGAGAATGGTTCCCTCAACCATCCCCAGTCACTGGTTTTTCATAAGAAGAAAGCAAGAATCACATGGGATGCCTTCTCCTTACTAGCATTGGATTTGTGCACCGACTACTTCCGTTTTATTGGGAGCAATTGACTCAGCCATCTCCTTCTGCAATTGATTCGTTTGTTTCTCTAGCCCTAGAGCCTTCGGGGATCATCTTGGTGATTAACCACATGGCTTCTGACTCTACCCAGGTAAAGAGGAAATGATTCCCTCTTCAGAAAACAAAGGGCTGTGAGTTCCGTCAGGTGGGCAGTCCTCCATTCTGAGCACTTGGTGGAAGGATGCAGGAGTGAGCAACATCCCAAAGAGAAAGGAGAACCTTTCCAGAAGTCTCTCTACTAACGTGTGCAAGAACAGTTGCTACGTGTAAGCAAACACAGCTCCTCAAAGTCCCACCCTTTGTGCAGGTGGCCAGTAATGCTGAGGAGTATTGGCAATCAGAGACAGATGAGGGTGACCTACTCATTCACATCTGCTATGGCAATGCTCACTTTGGTAACAATGCAGGCCTAAACAACCGACCGCCATCATCCAGCTTCTGGTAATGGCACAATTCTGTTCCAGAAAAATCCTGAACAAGGGCTCCTTCTTCCTAAACAATGGGTGGAGATAAGGAGGCAGAGAAGAAAATCAACTAGAAGTGCTCAATAATAACAAAAATAATAACAAGGACCAAAAAACAAAGACCCAGAAACTGCCAAGTAAACTGGTAATGGGGCAAACCTAGGTATTTCCTCAGTTCTGACTTGTGTTGTTACTAAATCCTACTCCAAGTAAACATACCTTTATTTCTCATGTGAAATTCAAACAACAGAAATTGGGGTTTTGAAAGCCATTTCCCAGTTTGTTGTCTAGTGGTTTGAGAGTTCCAGGAGTTCTATTTGAGAGGAAACTTCCCAACCTCAAAAACTTTTAATTGCCGGTCATGTTTGGGCTCAAGGGAAGGAATAGTACTGTAAGAATGGGCCTTCCTCGCAGGTGTAATTTCCACTAAGATATCTATACATAATTAAGTTAGTTGAAGAACCATTGAGTTTCTTTTACTTTCATACTTTATATATTTTTCTCTTGTCCTCTCACAGGGTTGACATTGAATATCTGCTTCATATATAAATAGGAAAGTGGTCATTAAAAATTTATTCTTCCAGCTTTTTTCACTTACATAGGAGAAATTGATACCAATGTTCTGCAACAGTGAATGATATAGACTGAAACATTTTATTATCTGTTTCAAAATAATTAGAAAAATTGTTTCGAATAGCGCTGCTGGCTCATATCATTGTCAGTTGACTAGCAAAAATCCAGAAGAGGGGCTGTAGTTCGAGTGGCAGAGTGCCAGCCTAGCACCAAAAAGGGAGAGCAGCCAGGCCTTGAATCTAAGCTCTAATATCAGTGTGCATGGGCACACACACACACACACACACACACACGAAGAGAATAGTGGAGAGTGTCCAACACAAATAAGTGTTTGAAGGGTAGAAATACTAATTACTCATTATATATGGTAGATACATGTATCAAATCATCATAGTGTACCTTGCCAGTATATGCATATATATTTATATCAATTTAAAATAAAAAATTAATGCATTCTTACTCAAAGCATCGGAATGTATATTTTCTTAGGAGGTAATAGCAAGTTATAAAATGAGAAAGTAGAGTGTCCTTGCTATAACAAGGTCATTCATGTCAGGAAACGTCTAGGGAGTATTTCCAGCAAGTCTTCTCAAAAGGGCTTAAATAACCTCTTTATATTCTTTTTCTGAGCTTTACCCATGTTAGAAGATCTTAATGTCATGTTCTTCTGATAAATCAATTGTAGTTAAGTAGTGATAAATTCAATACGCCAAGAGCATCCCATAGAAATAGATTTCCAGGCTGGGGATATGGCCTAGTGGCAAAGAGTGCTTACCTTGCATACATGAAGCCCTGGGTTCAATTCCCCAGCACCACATATACATAAAATGGCCAGAAGTGGCGCTGTGGAGCCCCAGGACTGGCAAAAAAAAAAAAAAATTTCCAGCATTTCTCAACGTGTTCCCATTGGCCCAATGCCTTCCAGAAATAGGGCACCGCCTTTCTCCATAAATGGCTGGGAGGCGCTCTAGAGCTCAGTGAGTCCCCGAGGTTTCTGTGAAGTAGAGGCTGCTGTAGATAGATAGAGAGTGACTTGTTTGAGGGCAGGAAGGCAGAGCTGGCATTTCACAGGCTGGCTCTCCAGGGGTGGGGGGGGGGGGGGACAGCTTCTGGAAAAATCCTATTGAGAAGTAGTACAGGGAATGTAATCAAACGTGTTAGAAGTGCCTGCCACTCCAGGCCCCAGTGCCCCATGCCTGTAACCCTAGCCACTCGGAAGGCTGCCATCTGGGGGTCACACTGTGGAGCCAGCTGGAGCAAGAAAGGCTGTGAGACTCTTATCTCCCACTAACCACCAAGAAGAAAGAGAGAGGGAGGGAGGGAGGGAGGGAGGGAGGGAGGGAGCGAGGGAGGGAGGGAGCGAGGGAGGAAGGACCAGCTAATGTGGAGCTGTGGTCCCAGTGGTAGAATGCTAGCTTGGAGCACAAAAACTCAGGAACAGCACCAAGGCCCTAAATTCAAGCCCAGTGCACGCGCATGTGCATGCGCGCGCGCGCACACACACACACACACACACACTGCCATTTGTGTTTGCAAGTAAGCAATTATTTTATTTTTGACATAGTAATTTTTTATTTACTGTAGCGCTTTTAGGTTAATCTTTTACCTTTTCAAGTGAGATTCATTTAGACATGTTCAAGCACGCAGACAAGCCTCAAAGTAGCTTGATTGAATCTACACACTGATTTCTAGAATCTGCTTTAATAATTTAATTTAATAAGTATTTAGCAGTTTGTATAAGAATCAAAGTATCTTTCTTAAGGTGTTCTGATCTCTTTCTCGCTTGTCCGTGTTCAGGAGCCGTGGGGCCGTCTAGGGGCTGTATAAAGATTTGGATCTACACGGAGGCTGCAACACACCAGGGAAGAAAGTCCTCACAGCTGGGCATCAGTGGCTCATGCCTACAGTACTGCATCTTCAGGAGACTGAGATCTGAGGATGGAGGCTCAGAGCTAGGCTGGGGAAAACAAATGTGAGACACTCTTTTCTCCAACTAACCAGCAAAAAGCCAGAAGTGGAGGTTGGCTCGGTCAGTAGAGCACCAGCCTTGAATAAAAAAGCTAAATAAGAATGAGAGGCCCTGAGTTTAAACCCCATTACTGGTATTAGGGGGAGGAGGCGGTAGAGAAGGAGGAAGAGGTAGAGAAGGAGGAGGAGGAGGCAGGGGGAGGGGGAGGAGGAAGAGGAGGAGAAGGGAAGATCCTTAGAAAACCAGCAGTGAAGGATATTGTTTCCTTTTGAACTTAACAAAATAAAAGAGGCAGAGATATGACTTATCTTTACATCTGTCTCTTCTCTAGCCCCATACCACTTCACCATGAAAGGAAGCTCTAAAGCAAGCTGATAGTAGGAAGGCAGTGAGTGCTAAAATGTCGGATGGCATCATCCTTGCCATTGGATTTCAACAGCTTGCCTGTATATATATATAGATAGATATAGATGGGATTGTAGTATACTTAATATATGCAGTGGGAAACTTGGGGAAGTGAACTACAGCCGAATTCCTATGGAAAAAAATACTTAAATTACTTCCTGCCATATTGCTGCAACAGAAATTTTACTGGCAAAGTTGGTTGCAATATTACTCCCCGCAGAAGATTTCTGCATATGTGAAAAAGAATATAATTGCCTTATTCAACACACAAAAAAAGAGAAGGGAAAAGTAAGCCACTTGGGAAGTGTGTTTCTATAACCATAGTTAACCACCATGTTTATTAAATCTAACTTATGAAAAACCACGTTTATTAAACATATAAGGAAAGTGGTGAATTATCTCACAATATTGCACCCTATAAAGTTAGGTCCATAGAGGATTCATTAAGAGAAAAAGGAAAACTAGTCAAAATCTTCTCATAACAAAAATGCAAGGATTTAGCAGACAAAATTGAAAACACTCTCAACAGTCCTTCCCTACAACCAGCAAACTAGTTTTAAGAAAAGACTACGAAGGGATATCTTTATATCTAAGAACATTTTCCAGCACTGGGTGGGTCTTGGTGAGAGTGTCAATCTGGTACTATAAACCTTCGGAAATTTCTATCAGAGGAAACTCACTTTTGAGTCAAAGCAAAGAACGATCCAGTGAGCCACCACTTAATAGAAAGTCGTGGTTCAGCAAAAACTGAGAAGGGTACATTGTGGAAAATTCCCCTAATGCTGCCTCGTTTCTGAAGGGCAAGGACTCAAAGAGCTGGGAGGCAATGGGAGAAGCCACCTCAGTGGCTGTCCAGCTCTGGGCTGCATTTCAATGCTGGGCGTCCCTTGAGGAATTCTGGAGTCGGGCTCAACAGTCCACCTGTTGGCGTTGCTTCTCCTCATTACCATGGGACAGGGGACTTGACTCGCTTAGACTCACTTTAATTGCTGTGTATTATAGCTGTAAATACATTGCAATGTGTAAAGTGACCAGCTGGTAGAAGAGAAAAAGGTGTATGTCTTCATGCTCCCAGAAAGAAAACTGTCAGCTGGGTGCTGGTGGCTCATGCCTATAATCCTAGCTACTTGGGAGTTTCAATTCTGGACGGGGAGGGTGGCTTAGTGGTAGAGTGCTTGGCAAGCATGCATGAAGCCCTGGGTTCGATTCCTCAGCACCTCATACACAGAAAAGGCTGGAAGTAGTGCTGTGGCTCAAGTGGCAAAGTGCTAGCCTTGAGCAAAAAGAAGCTCAGGGACAGTGCCCAGGCCCTGACTTTTCAAGCCCCAGGACGAAAAAAAAAGGAGATTGAATTCCAGGATGCAGTTTAAAGCTAATCCAGGCAGATCAGTCGACGAGAGTGGAAGTGTGGCTCGAGGGCTAGGGTGCCAGCCTTGAGCAAAAATATCAAGTGAGTGTGTGAAACCTTAAATTCAAGCCTACGTACTAGTACCAAACACCATGGGGAAAGCCCACAACTGTCAAGTTCATGAATCCTATGGCAATAATGGAGCCGGCGTTCCCAAGTATCTCCTTGGCAAAGGCTCCTGAACGGTTAGGGTAACAGAATTGTCAGTTGTGAGGAAGAGGATGAAGAATCAGCTAGGCGGAAGGACAAATCAGTGCTATGGAGACCGGCAGGCACCACGCGCTCTAATAGCTGAGAGAGCCAGGGAAATTTGGAGGGAAGGTAATACATGCATAATACAAGACACCAGACCTGGCACATGAAGGCTGACTGTGAATCAAGTACTGAAAATGGGGGTAAAACATAAAGGAAGAAAACCCTGTGATCAAAGAGAAAGCAGCTGTGTGCAGAGAAAATAAATTATTCCATTAGGTAAAAAATGTTGGACCACGCCAATTTCTGATGACATTCTGAAATTGAAAGACAGAATTTTGTAGCGGTTGAGATAGAAGAAATCGGTGGTCTGAAATGGGAGGAAGTGAGCAGAGACAATGGAAATAGGCCCTAGCCGGAAACTCCTCAAAGGCCTGGCAAGACTGAGGTGCATATAGAGGCTTTTATCCACACAGTCAAATTGTATTCTATGAACTGGTAGACCCAAATATGGATTCCTTCAGGTAATAGTGAACATGCCATTGCCTACCGTTGAGTTGGATTTTAAGTTCAATGATGGAAGCAAGAGATGGATGTTTTTCAAAGCCAAACATCAAAGAATCCCTAACTAAACAGAACTTTTAACATACACAAGAATATAAGAACTTCCCGTACCTGTTACCCATTGTTCATTTTCATACAAAAAGTCTTTCCTTTCAGTAAATGCATCTCTATATTGTGCAACTGTTAATTGTAATAATACCAATATTAATATTAGTATTCTAATTAATACTGATACTATTAATAGCTAATTAATGATATTAATATTATTAAATATCTTCAGTATTTGGCCAAGGAAAAATGCCTCTTTTCCATTGATTACTTGTGAGTTGTTTATAGTTTTCCTTTTGTCAGTTTCTGTCACAAGCCACTTACAGAATTTATAGAAATTTTTGCCGATTTTATCATATATTAAATTTTTCCTACTACAGGGCTTCATTACAAAATTTCCATACATGCCTACACTATATTTTGATCATATTCTCTGCCTCTGTTTTTTATTACCCCTCCTCCCTCACCCCTTTTTCTTACTCTTGTACCTCACTAGTAGTTACCCTTTTTCTGTCATGATCTTGAGTTGTTTTTTTTTTGTTTGTTTTGTTTTCTTTTTGTTTTCACAAGTGAGAGGAAAAATGTGTATTTGCATTTGTAGGAACTGGCTTATTTCACTTAGCATTATGATATCAGTTCTACCCATTTTACAGTACATGATAACATTTTATTTTTCTCTACAGCTGGGTAAAACTCAATTGTGTATGCAAACCACATTTTTCCTTTCTCTGTTTGTTGATGGGCACCTATACCATTATGTGTCTACAAAATGCAAAAGAGTCCATTTCTTGGTCGCATTCATTATTCTCATTCCTGTCTGTTGCGTCATTGTTGCCAGAATTTCTTTGACTCACACTTTCAAACACTTCTGGTTATTATTGCACGTGATATCTTACATTCTAAGTCTATATCTCTCTTCTGCCATGACTAATAGTGGGTTCTTTAGGACATAGTTTACATACCATAAAATTCATGTATTCAGTGGTTACATTTTCCCCAAAGTAATTTTTTTACTGCATAGGTCAGAGTTGTGGACCCATCCATCATGCGTTTTAAAACATTTTCCTCACCACACAAGAAATTCCACACCCCGTAGCAGGTCATTCATCCTCGCCCATCAGTCTTCTGCCAACTATCATGTCAGTCAAGTCCACTTAAGTAGAATAGGACGATATGAAACGTGTGTAACTGACACTAAATATAATCAATATCGGTTCAGCAATGTTGTAGTAGGTATCATTATTTCATTTTAATGCCAAATAAAAATCCACTGTGTGTGTGTATATATATATATATATACATATATTATACTATATATTTTTAGAAACCAACTCAATTGATAAGCATATGAGTTATTGTCACCTGGATACTTTTAATGATGTTACTATAGACATTAAAATACAAGTCTCGTGTAGACATATATTTTTATTATCCCTGACTACATACCTAGAACTAAAGTTGCTGAATTATATGGTAAGTCTAGGTAAGTGTTTGTTAAACCTTTTGAAAAACTACCAGGCTGTCTCTAAAGTGACTACATTGTTTAAAATTCTAGCCGTTTATGAGGGCTTCAATTTTCCCACTTCCTTACCAACATCTGTTATTAAAATAATAATCATCTTAAAGTGTCTAAAATAATATTTCATTGTTGATTTGTATTCTTTCATGGTTACTTTTTGACTTTTTAATTGTGCTAAAGTATACACCAGGTAAATTTTCCAAGGGAAACACAAACCCCAAAGTGCCTTTTAGAGGGTGAGTTCACATTTTTTCTCTGTATTATCATCTGATTCCTGTATTTAAACCATGTTACACATGCCTTCCTAATTACTTAGCACATTTCCTGTTGAATAACTATTTTCTAACTAACTTGATATTTGCTATAGGGTTGTTCTCACAAAGAATTGGATGGTTTAGAGAAGCATGGAATGCACAATGGCAATACTGGCATTAGAGCTTTGTACATTTCTTTTGAAATCGTAAAGCCAAGATGAAGATACATCAAAGGAGGATTGGTGATTGAAAAAGAAAAAGTATAGGTCCTGGAATATTCTAGAAATACAAAGAAAGAAATCAGAAACCAAAGCATAGTAGTTACCTCTTAAACAGTAATGTATATTGATGGAAGCTGTGTGAAGAAAGAATCCTCACTACAAGAGCTATTTCAAGACAGGTCCACTGTTTCCTGACAATTACTAAGCACATCTCTCCAAATTGTCTCTGCTGAATGGAAAACTGACCATCAACTGGACTCCATGTGAACTGAGCGTAAGCTAAGACTCCCCTTGCTCTCAGGCACTGAGATGCCATCACTCTAGCAGGGCTGTGACAGTGCCCAAGAACTCAGTATCAGTGTTAACACAGATCCTTTGCCAACAAATCTTCAGAGTGTTTGGCTTCAGCTTTATCCCTGCTAGGTGGTTACTTGAGGAGAGAGAAGCTGTTCTCCTCTAACTGGGGACTCCTTCCTTTATGCGATTGCTGTGTGGATTCAGAATGCATTCCCTTTATAACACGGTTTTCCTTTCCATCAGGGAGTTCGAATCTGAGATACAGACCCACATGTACAAATGGACCCTGGTGAAGTGAAGCAGTGGAGCTGAAATGAGAATTCAACCTTTAATGGCACTCTGCTGCTCTTATTATTAATATATTTGGTTCTTTACTCAGTTGTGGAAGATGAGCTTCTTCCTATGTTTGCAATAAGATCCTCTAACTTTCAGGTTTGTTTGCTTTTTTCATGTTTCACTCTCCCTCAGAATATTGTTGTCTTTCTCCAGCATATCATAGTATCCAACAATCATTCAAACCCGCAATCTTCATAATTACTACTTTTACCTTAGGTCTAAGCTCTGCTGAAACATTATACCAACTTGGGTTTTGATTTCAGCTGGTGTCCCATTCTAGGTCCCTGTGGGTGACAGCAGTATCACAAACTGGACCCGTTAGTGGGTTGCCACTCGGGACAGGTGTCTCGCTGCTGTCTGTGGGGGAGGCAATGGTGTTCCGGAATTCCAGTTGAGAGTCTGCTTCCTAGTATCATTCACAGAACAAAAAAAAATTCTTAAAAAATAAATTTACTAGGGGAAAAAAAAAGGCTCTGAGTTGGAAATTGTATGGAAGAAAACTTACATGGGAATGAGACAAGCAGGGCTAGGTGAAGAAAAATATTGAACTCTACAGTGTTCCCAGGTCCTTGTCTCCCTTAGAAAATGAATCCACGAGCCTGGAAGAAAGCCCTTGGCATAGGGAAAAACGACTCTGTGGGTGAATGAGGTATTTTCAGAGTGGTGCGTGCTGATCATTTTGGTGCATCATGCTTCATGGACAAACTCGATGGGAGGAAGAATTCTTCAGAGGCCTAAGTGGAAGGGAAAGGAAGGAATATCTGAAATGGAGCAGAGAATCTCCAGAGTAGGGACTGGTCTCTTGTCCAGTCCTTACATATGATTTTTTAATGTGTCCTTAATGGAACACAGCCAAACTAGCAATGCTAAAAAGAGGGAAATGCCATTATCATGGGGCAGAGGGTAAGTCGCCTGGGTAAGTCACATCAGCTCGACTTGGACGTAGCAAGGTCTTGTTTTTCTGAGCTGGACCAGTCTATGGCTTGGACAGTCCCAGCTCTACGACCGCATCCACCCTTCCCCACCCCAACAGCCACCTCACCTGCCTCAGCACGAGCCCGGAGCAGCCTCCGAACGCCCCGGCAGAACCTCACCGTGCGGTGATTTCCAAGCAAAAAGATCACCGAATACCACAGCAATTCAGTATGCCGTGGAATTCGGAAACACAGGCAGTTTGTTGAGAAAATAGACCAAAGGCAAGGAACCTAAAATGTATGAAAGCAAGAAAAGGTCCTACTGGGCAAGGTAATCAAAATCTCTCCTCAGAGACAGACCGAATTTCTTGAGATTATTCTAAGAATTAGCACTCACTGTTGAAAAGGGAGATGTGCTTCTGAACATTAAATAAGTAATCTTCAAGCCCTGAGAATAAAGGCTGGGAGGAAAGGTTTGAGATTTCTCTGGTAAGTACACCCTGCTCCCATTTCTACCCAGCAGAAGTTCCAACTGTCTTTGTCAACCATGTCCCAAAGTTTCTGTGAAGGAGTAAGTGTTTTTCCTTCATGTGTACGACTCTTACTTTTCCTGTCCCACCAGGATTTTTCTGTCTGAGCCTACTCAGGTACCTGTAGGATCTGGAAAACTTTGACCTGCGACTAGTCAATAATGGGCCATTTTCATTTAACTCTCATTTTTAAAAAAAAACAAAACATGTCAGTAAACAAACTTAATGTATGATGGACACGGAAAATGTATACGTTTGTAGTATTTAAATGGTCAGTGAAATGAGAGGATGTGCTATTCCAAGCGCAGGAGGAAATCACGGTCAGGGAGCCAGGAATCGATCTGTGGCTCTCAATCAAACAGTGAAACAGACATTTCTGTCAACAAAATTTTGAAGACTAGAGGAAAAAAATCTGAAGTATATCAAATCTCAACTCCATGGACACACACACATATACACAGACACACACACACACACACACACACACTCACACCTATGGTAGCTACTAAAAGACATACATCAACCAATAATACAAAACTCTAAAACATATTTAAAGTTATAAAAATAAAAGTAGTTACCAGGTGGCTCACACCCGTAATCCTAACTACTCAGAAAACTGAGACTGAGGATCACAGTTTAAAACCACCCTTCGTAAGAAGGTCTATGAGACTTTTATCTCCAATTGACCACCAAAAAGCCAGAAGTGAAATTGTGTCAAATGGCTGACCAAAATAAGTTAATGGACAGTGTCCAGGCCCTGAATTCAGTCCCAGTACTGGCACAAAATAAAATAAAATAAAATAATTGGCTTTTTCTGTCGGTAAGGTACAAGAGGCTTCTGATATTACAGATTTCACTTCGAGTACCATGGCCTTTATTGAATTTAATGACAGTTATGAGAAACTGAGGTTGTGGCAGTGCCTGCTTGTAATTCCCTCACTCAGGAGACCAAAGCAAGAAGATCCTGAGTTCTAGGGCAGCCCAAGATACACAGCGAGACCTTGTCTCAAAGCAAAAAGTTAGGGATGAATTATGTTGTTGTTTAGATAACTCAAACAAATGTTACCCAGAAAAACAAAGGAAATACAAACTATGCTGCACAAAGATTCACAAATAACTTGACCAGCCACCTTGTACACATTTAATAGTTCAGACAACTTATTAAACCAAGAAAGGCAGTGCCTACGCAACATCTTTGGGAAACCTGCCAATAACATACACAGCTGTACGTCAGGCTCAAAAAATATATGCTCTTAATGCCACCAAGTACATAAATAAGAGCCAAAGTTCTCATAAACAAATGGAAGCAAGTTCTTGCCGGTGGTGAGGGGTTGCGCTGAACACACGAAGCACGCACTGCAGGGACACCCACTTCACAATTACCTTAGGAAAGCTTCGTACTTAAAACAAACTCTAAGGAGGAACATCAGGAACCAACACAACTAACCTAAAATGACAGCGCTATACTTATGGGAATGAACTTGGGAAACCTAAGCTCTGTTGGACGGTGTGTGGCTAGAACATTCAAGTCATTGCCTCTGAGGGCCTGGGTACACTTAAGCCACTGGTGTTGTGTGTTACAGAGGTGGCGTCGGGTTCCTGGGGAACTGGCCTGGGATGAAGGAAGCAATTATCTCATGACATTTGCCATGCCATATGGCAGGTGGAGATTTCCCAGAATGCTACCGAATGTCGACTCAGCACAGGCTCTCTTAATGACAGGCACTTGGAACATAAAGCTTATAAAGGGGCTCAGATTCCCATGGACCAATATATTGTCCTGAGAAAAAGACAAGACCACAACCCTAGAAGTCTGCAAGAGCCAAGCCAAGCGAGAAATGCAGAACTGAGCAAGAATGGACTAGCTAGCATCAGAGACTCACTGTCAATAGTCACTATTAACTGAGCTGGAAATGAAGGGAGTTTCTGCATGAGACACTTACAATGCGGGATGGTGTTTAATATTACTTTTCTCTCTATTGTTGCTTTCACCAAAAAAAAAAAGAAGCATGATAATTACTACTATCCATCACATACTTACTATAACCAAGAAGTGTTTTTCAGCTTCTTTTAACATTAAAACTCTTTAATGTACATTTACTAAGTAAGGGACTGAGCAAATCCTCTGGTCATCCTGCAGGATGGGAATTTATTCCTTTTGCTCAAATGGTTACTACTAAAATTGGAAGCCAGTTCTGTCTTATTCCATATCCATTAATTTTATTCTCTGTTGCTTTGGGTGTAAAGTTGATGAAAGAGTGAAGTTGTAGGACTCTCATAATCACTCTGAAGAAGTAAAGGAGGGAGAGAGAGAGAGAAAGAAAGAGAGGGAGAGAAACAAAAAAGGGGGAGTTTGAAAAAATGCCTGCGGACATGGGAGTTTCCCCAGGGACCGTGCGTGAGAGGTAAATGCCCAACGTGCCAGGCAAGTTGCACTTGGCAAGCTGCTCTCTGACCTAGGACACGAAGAATCTGCCCGTCATGAGGATGGTTTTCTCCACGAAGCTGCCCGCTGTTCTCCTGCTGTGAGGCTGAGAAGTTCAGAGGAAATCAATGAGAGGCTTTCTCACTATGATTTTGGACCCAAGCGCAGGGTTTCCCAACAGTCCACGTGTCCACGGTTGTGTTTCTTAAGTCTAGGATCCGGACAACGTGTTCTCTGCTTTATGCACAGAATGAGCTCGCCCTCTGGACATTTGTCTCTAGCTAGTTGTTGGAATTATCACGTCAGTGGTGGGGGACTGCCTGGCATCATGTTTTCTAACTTACCACTATTCCTACCCTTTGTCTTAAGAACTTTCAAACATGTCTTCTAACAACAGCTTAGCAGATCTGAATACTCTTCACAAATGATGAGCCTATTGTCTAATTTGCCTCACCCAACCCAGTAAAGGCCTCCCTTCAGAATATATAAATCACCATGTCAAGGAGGTAAGCGACTGGGCTATTGGGTACAAGAGTTGATCTGTAGCCAATGCCATCATGCTAATGCCATCAGCTACAAAATAAGATGCAAGAAGAATTCGAAATTCCACTAGTGGCCTTTATCTTACAAATCCAGCTGGCTTTCAATTATCCTGACTAATGAGGTACACACAGAGACTATGGGAGAACAGTGACAAATAAATTTCAAGCTCTCTCTTGCAAAACAGAACCACAGAAAGAGAATGTATCCCACTGAATAAAGTGAAGACACCTAGGTCACATTTTGAACTCATTTTTAAGTCATATTGATGGTAAAAGACTGAGCTGTAGCCAGAGCAGATGGACTTAACTCCAGAAAATCAAGGAGATTGCCAAAGGGCCCCAGCTAACAGATTGCAGTAGCCATGTAAATAGGTCAAGTAGGATCTCATGCATGCTTTGAGAAAACGGAGCTAGATAGATGGAGTAAATAGCCAGATGATAGAAGAGAGATGTACACATATGTATAATAAGCAGAAAGTGGCTCGTATGTTCCAGTCTTGTGCTGCAGAAACTGTTCTTTATTAAACACAAGCTATGTTGCACAAGCTATGTTGTAGGTGAGGCTGTGTGTATTGAGTCTTCTAAGATTTACAGTAACTGAATCCTTTTGGAAGAAATCTCAATTAGGCTCTAGAGTCCTGAACTCCACAAAAGTGGTGTTAGGGTTGTAGAAAAACGGTTACTTCGGTTACTTGGACTCCAGACTCTACCCAAACTAAAAGGCAACATGTTAAAAGCAATTCTGGATGCAATTCCAAACATGGGGGCATTTCTGTCTACTTCATCATGAAAATGTGTTGCAATTGTTAGCAATGAAATCAAGTGTCTTCTGTTAGTGAAGTCTGTTCCTAAGAAACATACATTGTTTCCAAATTGCTGTGGCTTCCTCCAGTCTTGTAGCCTATTATAATTTTTTCCACAAGGGATATTAAGTAATTTTGTCTGTCTGAAGATGCCCAGAAAGTGTCCTTTCCAAATACTATTCTGTCAAATTTTTATTCAGGGTAGGGCATGTTGAAAGATGTCTCATTGTTAGGCCAGCTTTATTAATCCCATTAAATAATGAAATAACAAGCAGTATTTGGGACTGGAGACAGACGTGTGAGAGAAAGGATGTGCAGATACTTTCAGTTGTGCAGTATCATTATGGCGGCTCCGAGAGGCTGACTTGTGCCTTGGTTTCACCCAAAGTCACATCTGTGCCCTAGCGTGGGTCCACGCCCAAGCTCTGTGTCCGTGGGGAACTCTGCAGACTCGGGTCTCATTTCAGAGCTTGAGAACTTAACCACTTAGAGCTCTTCTTTCTCGAAGAACAGAGGTTGTCTGAAAGCCCAAACCATGCCACACATTCTATGATTGCCTGCTACTAGGCCTCCATTTTCCTTATCATACTCTCTTCTAAACCGCGACTTGGAATATAAAACAGAAGTGCTGCGAATCCACTCAGAAATGCCTGATGGAACACGAAGCCTAATGGAGGATGGCTATTCATCCAAAGGTTGCTCATCATTTCCTCCTCTACGGCTTTCTTAAATATATAAGAATTTTAACATATGGAGAGTTGGCTATGAAGATAAGAATTACCCTCAAAATTGGGAGGGGAAGTAGAAAAATGTCTTATTGTTATTTGTTTTAAATTTTCATTATTTAACACACAATAAAAATTTGGCATATTTTTTATCCATTTTCCTGGCTTCCCGGGATCTAAGCATTATTGTTTGTTAACCACAGAATATAACTTTGCCAAGTGAAACAAATTTATTGAAGCATAATGAGTATATGTAAAATAATAAAATGTGTCAGAAGTAAATACATGTTACTTTATATACACGTATTTCACACATGACTATGGGGCTAAGATAAGGAATACATTTTTCATTGTGGCCCAAAAAACTGAAAATACAAAATAAACGTCAAGGTTTTACGTTAAGATTCGACCGGTCAGAGGCAGGTGACAGGAATTTGTACTCAGGCCAGGTACGCATGTAAACAAGGATGTAAGGCCCTGGACGACTAGACAGGGCCATGAGCAAACTGGCCGTTCAAACCACAAAACCACTGTGCCTGCCAAAGAGAACAAAGTGGCAACACAGCCCTTGCTTTCTTCAAGGGTCTGTCTGCATATCACCCCCTCAGGAAGACCTTGCAGAGAGCGGCTGAGGATCCCACCACATGGTAGTTCAACGGCACACACTGACACACTGTCCTTTGTTACAATGCAACCTAATGATCTCTAGGGCTGTTTGGTGATGCTATCTACGGAACCCTAAAGAACATTACTAGGTATTATTTTATAATCAGCAGTAAACATGTTATTTTCAAAAGTCATTTCATATTTTAGCAACTCATATGGCAGATATACCTTGAGTACCAACCTGGTTCTAGGTCTTGCATTAGACATTGGATATAGAGAGCAAATCAGGTGGCAGACATCATTTTTACTATTCCATATTTTTACCATACTTGTAATATTTAAATATAACTGAGTGAGGAAATCAGTGTCTTTCTTCAAATGAAAGAATATAGTTTCCAAAGAATGTATAAAATGTGGCAACTAGTTTATGACCATTTTGATTATCGTCTTTGTGCACAATACTATTCTCATTAAGATTTTATTTCTTAACATAATCTCATGGAATCTTGGATAAAATTAAAGAACACAATTGGAACCATATTTGGGCCATACCTGCCAAGTCAAAAGACAGTAAAAAGCTGATGGGGATTTATGAAAACACCCATGCATTTGCATTGTGTGTAAGAGGCTCTAAATCTCATTGGCCTATGAGGAAATTGGCATGGGAAGGGGCCAATAAGCCCATTGCCTTCTGAAGAGCTGCAGTTGACCCCAGAGGGGGAGAAAGAGAGAGAGACAGAGACAGAGACAGAGACAGAGACAGAGAGACAGAGAGACAGACACAGAGACAGAGACAGAGAGACAGAGAGGGCAAATGGAAACTTATAACATCCAAGAATACTTGGAGCATGACTCGGTGAGTGCGAAGAGTGTTGCAGAGGACAGAGGAGAAAACGTCAGGAACCCAGGTCATTTTTCCTTCCCCAAGGGAAAAGAGTACGGTAGAAATAAATTTGGGCCTTAATTCTAATGCTCTATTTTGTATATGATGTTACATAAGCTAATTAGATAACACACAGTTTCCACCTTTGCAAATTGAGAATTATAATACCTGCTTTATAGTATTAGAAATTGTGCACTTTAGACATGCAACACACTGAATAAACCATAGTGAGCACTTACTGTCACTGTATGATTTTCATAAAAATACCATAGCTTTAACTAACTTTAAGAGTTAAGAAGTACATTCAGAAATCAAATTATAAAATAGATCTTATTTTTATCTTGGCCTCTTATAAGTCCTTTAATATTTTAAACAATCATACAATGGAAACGTACATAGTAGTTTGGGCGAGATATTTGAAAATACTTAATACTTGAAAAAACATGTATGATGTTTTAAAATTTTTTAAAGAATAAAATTACAAAATGTCTACCTCAATTAGAGTAGGATAAAACTGTAAATGAAAAAAATTCATTAATATATAAATAGTCAAATAATCCACGAGTTAATAAAATAAAAATTAATAGGAAATATAATGTGCGAATTAAGTATTGACAAAAAATGCCAAAACAAATAGGGTGCTATAAAATTTACTTCTTTTGGATACTGATGTCTGTAGACAAATAATTACAGAAAAGAAATATTCCAGTTGAGAATTAACCATCAACTTTAAAACACTGAAAGAAGACCAAGTTAAAACAATTAGAAGAGATGAAATGATCAGAATTGGAGTGGAAATTAATAAAATAAAAGACTTCTGATAAAGAAAAAAATCAACAAAGTAAAAATTAGTTCTTTGATAAGCTTACAAAATTGGCGAATTTTTAGCAAGATTGACCAAGAAGAACAGAGGGAAGGCTCGAATTACTAGCATCAGAAATGAAAGAGTAATTCTAGAAGGTAGGAGGATGAGACAGGAAGGTTGCAACTTCAAGACCAATATGTGTCACAGTGACGGTCTAGCTTACAGAAAACGGAAGAGTAGATATTATTACTGACTTTACAAAATTAAAGAGGATTATGTGACACTATTACAAACATCTGTATTTTAAAAGATAGGTAAGTGACATGGAACAGATGTCTTGATAACACATTATGCAAATAAATAGGCTCTGGAAAATAAAACATGAATAAATACATAGTAAAGAAAGAGTAATACAAACATTACTTTGGGGATTCAAATAGTAACTGGAAGCATATCCACAAAGAAAACCTAGACCCAGATGGCTTCACTGGTGAATTCTATCCATTATTATTATTTTGTATGTTTTGTTTTGGTGCTGGTCCTGGGGATTGAACTCAAGGCTCAGTGCTGTCCCTGAGCTTTTTTGCTCATGGCTAGCACTCTACCACTTGAGCCACAGCGCCACTTCCAGCTTTCTGATGAGTAATGGAGTTAAGAGCCCCACCGACTTTTCCTGCCTGAGCTAGCTTTGTTCCACGGTCCTCAGTAGCCTCCAAAGTAGCTAGGATTACCTGTACATGCATGAACCACCAGCATCTGGCCTATCATTTATTTAATACTTAAGTTATTTTTCACAAACTCTCCGAAAAGAGGACAAAACATACCCCAAATTATTTTACAGGCCAGTATTAAACTCATACTGACAAAGATATCAAAAGTAACAAGAAAGAAAATAAAAGAAGTTATCTACCTAAAAGAAAAACATTATCTTCTGAAAATACTAACAAACTGAATCCAAAAATTAATAAAACCATCCCATGGATAAGTGAAATTTCTCTTAGAAATGCAGGTACATTTAGCATCTGAAAATAAATGAATGTAAAACAACATATCAATAGAAGATATGACCATCTTAATATAGAAAGAAAAGGCACTGGATTAAATCCAACACTATTTCATAATAAAAATAGTCAACAAACTAGGCGGAGAAAGATATATCTTCATGCTGATTAAGGCCATTTGTGAACAACCCCATTTGACATTATACTTACTTGTGAATATCAAAATCTTGCATATAGAAAACCCTAAAGAACAAACAAAAATACTGCTCATAAATGAATTGATAAAGGAAGCAAGATAGAAAATCAACATGTACAAAATCAATTGTATTCCTGTACACTTGTCATACAAAAATAAAATTAAGGAGATGACTGACACTGAAAATAGAATCAAAATAATAAAATACTTAGGAGTAAAATAAACAAATGGCTATAATAATAATATTTTTTAAAATATTGTAAGTAAATGTAAAGGCATGCTAAGACTATGGACTAGATGATTATGTTATTATGATTAATAGAGAATGAGTTAAATGCTTTAAAATCTTGTATCTGATGAGAGCTACGTCTAGAATATATAAAATGCTCATGTTTCATTAGTATCAATATTTATAATAAAAAAAAAAGCAGACAATCTGAATAGGCCTTTTTCTGAGAGTATCTACAAAGGGCCAAAATATAGGTTTTCCTATACTCTCAACATCATTAATCTTCATGGAAATGAAAATAAACATAATGCTATGACAGTTGTCACCTACTAAGATGGTAAGAAAAATAGTTTAAAGTAGATGATAACAGCCGTTGCTCAGTTTGAAATAGAACAGTGGAAGTTACATGAGGGAACTTTCACATTTCCCTCTAGTAGCTTCTACATTGTTTGTACATTTTCTGCAAGAAAGCATGTATATATAGCCTACATAAACCAAATATAAATGCAAAGTTAGTGTCATATAATTCAGGGCATAAGTCTATCCTACCAAATTGTAGCAACAGATTTGTGGAACCCAAACAAATCACAGACTTAGTGCAGGATTGAGATGTCAGAGCAGAACTGTGTTCTAGTTGACGTGTACTGGCCCTTGTATTTGTTACCTTGCCATTTCTTCTGCTTGGGAGCTCTGCTGCTAAGATCCACATCCAGTTCATCCTCCGTCCTTCAGATTCTTGCTCAACTATTTTCTTGGCCTCAAGTCTCACTTGTCTATTCTGCAAAAGTTCAACACTCAGCTTGCCCCTACTCCTCGCGCACCATTTCTGCTTGGTTTTTTTGCCCTCAGCCATCTGTAACTACAGCATTCACTTACCAACTCCTGTTATTCATCTCCTCTCTCCATAGGGAAGTATATGAAAGTAGGTATATCTGTAAAGTGTTTCACAGCTGTCATTCTGGACCTAGAATGATAGCTAGTGCACACTACGTGCTCAATAAATGTCTGTTTAATTAAGGGAAAACATGTAATCAGCACATTTGGGGGGTGAGGATTGATCCTGGGTCTTGAATTCATGACCCTGGTGCTATCCCTGAGCTTTTGTGCTCAAAGCTAGTGCTCCACCACTTGAACCACGGTTCTTCTTCCAGCTTTTTAGTGGCTAATTAGAGATGAGTCTCACAAACTTTCCTGCCCAGGCTGGCTTCAAACCACAATCCTCAGACCCAGCCTCTTGAGGAGCTATGATTACAGGCTTGAGAGACCAAGCCCGGCTTCTAATAAATGACATTTAAATCAACAACTACTTGGGAGAGCTGAGATAAAAAGGGCTTGTCTCCCTGAATTCTTACCATCAGATCTTTTCCCACTGATGGAAACAATTAAAAAATTAGACATGGGTGCAGCAGGATCATTTCAATGTTCTCTCTAATTGGCGAAAACATTGGTGGAATTCACCTGCCATCGTTCATGTACACACACAAATAAGCGGGACATGAGGCTAGAGACCCAGACCTTGCATTCCTGGCTTTTCAAGTCAAGCCAAAACCAGTCACAAAGTCACAAGAAAACCTGCAACTTAATTGGGAGCAAAACAGTTGCAGGATTTCAAAGTCTCAATTTGGCCTGTCCTGAGTGTCTTTTATCGCCCTTCCAAGGCTGGGCTTAAGATCAAGACAGCTTCGCCTCCACACTCAGCTGCTTTTCCTATCCGTTGGTTCCTTCTCAGAAAATGAGCCCTTGTGGCAGTGCACATTTCTTCTCCCCGCACTGCCTCTGGTTATGTCTGTACACGAAAACGCTCCTCCCAACACAGAAGTCAACAAGCTAAGGGTAAAGCAGAAAAGTGGGCGATTCCCTGGATCTTTCATTCCATGGGAGCGAACTAAGCTTGGAATTGCACCATATTATTTTTGTTTATTGTGTTTTACTTTGTCTTGTGGTGAAAACATAGCTGTAGTCAGCTTAGAGGGCCCCGACTTGTCAACAGCCAAGGAAACACAGAAACCAACTGAGCGGACGCTTCTGCTCCGACTCCGGCCTGATTGGGGCGCGGAGCGTGGTTGCATGGATGACCTGGAGCTTCTCCACGGCCTGCATGCGCTCCACTGTTGGCCTTGGCGTCCGCGATGAAGCTCAGCGCGCTCCGCTCTTGGCTTTTGTCCTCCTGGTGGTATACTCCCCGGTCAGGGATGTGCTGATAGAGGCACGGTGGTCACACCTGCTTCTTGGGAATGTTCTGGACTGCTTGTGGGCCTGTTGCTTTGGGAACCACTGGCAGGCAGGCGAGGGGAAGGTCTTGTTGCTTTGTGATGGTGATAACTTCTAGCACTGCCTCCACTGCCTCCACAGCCAAGTCCTTGCTTTGGTTTTGGCTTTAGAAGGGGCTAGGGATTTCTATCTTCACTTTTGCACCACCATGATGAAGAGTTAATTTTTTAAAAAATTGGTAACAAATTGTACAAGAAATGTACCCACTGCCTTACGTATGAAACTGTAACCCCTCTGTACATCACTTTGACAATAAATAAGTAATTGTTCAGAAAAAACTTTTTTTGGTTCTTTGCCCACAAAGGGACTGTCTAAATATAACCTGCAGAACCGGTTTCAGAATACCAAGCACAGGAAAGGAAGATGTGGCTCGTGGATTGACAGCAAAAGCAATGGAAGAGTATTCATGAGTGAGATGTGAACCATGCCTTGACCAAGAGCTGAAGAGCAAAACAAAACAAAAAACCCAAAAAACTTCCCTGAGACGTATACAAGGAAGATTTCACCACAACAGCACACAGGAACAGTTCCGTAAGCCAGGAAAGTACTGTACTATCTTAGTCTTTCTCATTTCTTTTCTTAAGGTGCCCTGATTTGGGTATTCCATTATTTAAAACTCCTCAAGGGGATACTGAATTCTGCTAGATGAACAAACCGTTGTTTTTCACAGATAGCCCTCAGCTCCTCAAATCTCATCAAATACGTCTTGTTCCATTTTCCGTCCCATGTCCCTTTCACGGTGCTCAACATAGAGACTGTTCCTCTTGGGGGGAACTGGGGTTTCTTGCTGTGTGAGCAGCCCCACTATGGCTGCTCACAGCACAGTCTCTAAACTCCTGAAAACCACTATAAAATAGTAGAGCCGCTCTGCCGATCAGATCCTAGGTGAACGGCACACTCCTCCCGTGGCGTAGCTGAAGAGTCGTTGCCTGCCGTCTAGGGAGGAAAACAGCAGATCATGGACGAGCAGGGGCCCAAGGATTCGCCCTTCAGTCAGGTTCCACGGACAGGCTGTGGAAGCAAAGCTGCTTGAAATCGGGCGTGAGAGCTCTATGCCACGTTGCTCTGTTCGTGCCCATTGCTCAGGTGTCTTGGTTCACATGTCTGGGTCGGGTGGAGGAGGTGCAGTTAGAGAATCTCCCGCCAGAATCTTCAGCGCTCCTTGGTCAGCTCCTGGGAGCCCAGTGTCTCAGTGAGGGGACGTTTCTTAAGGACAAACTACCAAGTCAAGGTTAGAGAAGGAGACTGGTTTTGCTTGGGCTTGTGGGTACATTTTAAAAGAACAAATAAAAAAATTGGTGTTTTCCTATCATTCCTCTTCTTCCAGATGCCACTATACCAACGAAGGGGAAGAAATATACTGACTGTGATCCACACTCCCAACAGGAGGGATTTTTATTCATATCAGAAAGAAGTAATTATTTCAAACAATGATCTAACATCACTAGAGATTAAATTGTGAGACTGGTGTCACCAATGGCCATTTTAAAAGGCTGTTTTTATTTTAATCTCCATCATTGAAGTATATTATTCCTTGTCCAAGACCGCAGGGATAATTAAAATGCAATGACTACACAAGTGCCTCATGAAATGTGATAATTCAATTGTTTTCTGATTTGCAGAAATGTGACATGGTTAGTAAATGCGTGCCCCCGCCCCCCAACTATACAGAGTGCAACTCTGTCTTCGTCTATCGCCAGAGGAGAGTAGACAGCATCAGAGTAGAATGCATAATCCTGGCTTAATTTTCATGTCTGATACTGTAGTAATGTGTGAGGCATTAACTTAACAACAGGAATAAATATCTGTTCGCCATGTGATTTCCTTTCTGCAGCATCTTGGGAACTATGCCTTCCTGAAGAAATATTCCTTCAGTCTCCTTGGAAAAGTAAGCACGTGTTTGTATACACTCCCCCCCCCCCCCCCCACCGCTTGTTTTCCCTTCTTCCTGGTGATGCTTTCGATGAGGACGGCACTTTTAGTCCTGGAAAGTTAAACAAGGTTTTACTTAAATATTGTGACTAGTATAATTTGTGTCTGCCCTATCTTTGCATTGGTTTGCTAAGGTTACTACAAGAAAGCACCATTGGGCAGCGAGGAAGATTGCAGAGAGTTAGCAGGGCACCCACCGCGCTCTCTCCTAAGAAGCAGGGCAGCAGAGCTTTCGGTTCCCATCCAGGGCCAGGCCTAGGAGCACGCCAAGTAAGCCACAATTGCACAGAGGTTTATACCCAAGAAGAAAATTAGAAGCTGCCTGCATTCGAAGACAGACTTGAGCACCTGGCAGTGGCGGCGGCGGGGAAGCAGTGGCAGCAACGGAGGAAGCATGCCCACGGGCTTCCCACTGTCCTTCGCCGTGGAGTGAAAGCCGGGAACGGGAATCCACACCCACCGGGCCAGGGGCGGACACACAGACAACTGGTCACAGGGAGGGCAGTCTGAACCGCCCAGGGAAAACATGAGGACCCCACGGAGACATCCGCTCTCACGCCCGGAGGACAGCATCCGGAAGGAAACAGAGCCTTGGCCTGAAGCACTTCACTGGAGACGCGGCCACAGTGTTGAAGGGGACAAAGGAAGCTGATGTCCTCGCATAGTGATGAAGGCGTCTCTCTCACCGGAGGATAGGACCATTCTAAATATCTACCTACCAAGTGCTAGAGCACCCAACCTCATAAACAGACAAAAACACCACTAAGCCTAAAAGCATGCATAGACCCAGATTATTGGTGAGTTAACACACTATGGTAGCCAATGGATAGATCAGCTTGATGAGCTAGACTTAACGGACATTTACATAATATTTCACCCAACAGCATCAGAATATACATTCTTCTCAGCAGGACATATTTTGGAATATTCTTCAAAATAGAGCACATTTTAGGCCACAAAGAAAATCTGCAAATTCAGAAATACTGAAATTATTCCCTACATCTTGTCAGACCACAAAGGAATAAGATTAAAGCTCACTACCAAAAGCCATCACAGAAACTTCTCTAACTCGTGGAGACTGAACAACAGATTGTTGAATGACCAGCGGGTCAATGAAGAGTCAGAACAGAAATCAAATGCTTATGGAATTTAACAAAAACAACACACAAAATATCAGCTCCTCTGGGACAGCAATGGCAGTGGTATTCTCAGGGGAAAATTTATAGATCTGAGTGCCTACATCAACAAATTAGAGAAATCTCAAACCAACAGTTGAAGAATAAACCATTAGCTCCTTAAAATAGAGGAGCTGGCCAAAGCTCTAACCAATTGACGGAAACAAATAATTAAAATTAAATAAAAAATAAATAAATACGCAACAAAAATAGAGTCAAGAGTTGGTTCTTTTAAAAAAAATGAACAAAAATTGACAGAGCCTTAGCAACTCTGAACAAAAATGGGAAGAGAATACACCCAAATAGATAAATTTAGAGATGAAAACAGGAACATGACAAAAATAAACAAGATTCGGATCATTATAAGGTAATATGTTGCAAATGGTTATGGTAATAAATTGGAGAATCTGGAAGAAATAGAAGAATTTCTAGCAAGTACTGATATACCCAAGCTAAACCAGGAAGATATAAACCAACTAAATAGACCCATAACAAGTAATGTAATACAAATGGCAATAAAAGATTTCCCATCTAGGAAAATCCCAGAACCAGATGGATTCACAGCTGAATTCTATATGACCTTCAAAGGAGAAGTCATTCCAACATTCCTCAAACTCTTCAATGAAATTGAAAGCAAAAATAGATCACTAATGAGGGAGGGGTAACAAGTATGACAAGAAATGTACTTGGTATCCTGCGTATGCAACTGTTACCCTCTGTGCATCACCTTGACAATAAAATTAAACTTTAAAAAAAAAAAGGATCACTACGAAACTCATTCTATGAAACCAGCATAACCCTCACCACAAAACCAGATAGGGACTCATCAAAGAGAACTATAGATCCATCTCTTTGATGAACATTGATGCAAAACTTCTCAATAAAATTCTACCCAAATGACTTCAACAACTAATCAAACAAATCATTTCTCGATAGTAGCCATTCTTCCTGGGGTGAGGTGGAATCTCAATGTTGCTTGGATTTGCATTTCTTTTATGGCCAATGATGTTGAGCACTTCTTCATGTGCCTCTTGGCCATTCTCATTTCCTCTTCAGAGATGTCTCTCTTTAAGTCTTCAGCCCATTTATTAAAGGGGCTGTTGTTTCTTTGAGGATTTGCATTGGGGAAATTTAATTTTTTGAGTTCTAAATATATTTGAAGCCCTTATCTATCATATGGCCAGTGAAGATCTTCTCCCACTCTGTGGGCTTTCTATTTATCTTGCAAGCTATGTCCTTTGCCATGCAGAATCTCCACAGTTGGATGCACTTCTTTGCAACATTTTTACCACATCCCAATTATGGAACCAACCCAGATGCCCCTCAGGAAATTAATGAATCAAGAAACTGTGGTATATATGCATAATGGAATTCTATGCTTCTATCAGAAAGAATGACATTGCCCCATTCGTAAGGAAATGGAAGGATTTGGAAAAAAATCATCCCAAGTGAAGTGAGCCAGACCCAAAGAAACATGGACTCTATGGTTTTCCTCATTGTGAATCACTTTGACAATAAGAATTGAAAAACAATAATTATGAAACTCAGTGAAATATACATTGAACTGTAGGTTCAAAACATAATAGAGGAGTTGTTTTTCAAGATTAGCATAACATTTGCAATTCAACTCCTAGTAACTCTATAGAAATTCTTGTATTTTGCTTTATCAGGCACTAGGAAAAAGAATAATAGCTAAGGGAGTGAGAGTCCCTCCCAAAGAACATTGGTCCAGTCTTTCTTAGCACAAAATATGAAGAATACCTTATTATTAAGTTCTCAGTAATCCCAGCCCCTACTTCCTTTACTGTTTCTACAAGTTCTGGTATACACACACACACACACGCACACACACACACTTCTTAATCATAAGGCACAATCTTTACTGGGGCCTGACTCGAATTAATCACAAGAAATGTATTAAATCAGGTCTAGAAACCTTTCAACGTTTGCTAGTTACCGTGAAGATTTAAAACTCAGTTCTTGAGCTCTT
Source organism: Perognathus longimembris pacificus (assembly GCF_023159225.1). Classification (NCBI taxonomy): domain Eukaryota; kingdom Metazoa; phylum Chordata; class Mammalia; order Rodentia; family Heteromyidae; genus Perognathus; species Perognathus longimembris. The sequence continues at coordinate 45,276,929 of NC_063179.1, read as the reverse complement.
CTCATTTAGGAAATGCCACGCTGAGAACTTCACATAAGTGTACTCGAGTGTCAATGAGAATCTTGGGGCACATGCTAGACATAATGACAACCTATTTCCACAGACTTATATATCCATAACATACACAGAAGAAGGTATCCCTGCATGGATGCAGAGCTTTCTCAAGTAAACAACCCAAAGCGGGTGAGAAACTAAACAGACAATGACTAGCAACCAAAGATCATATTTTCATAACATAACATGCTCTGGGAAACAATATAGAATGATATTCACATCATTAAAGATAATGAGAAAAAACCCAACACTGTAAGCAATATTGAAGAAACAATGAAAATACAAGTTGATCGTAACAAGTCAAATAGAACTTCTTAAATTCAGCAACAAATATATGCCGTAGAAAGCATCTTAGAAGCAGCTGAAGCAAAATCTTGAGGAAATTCAGTAAATGAGGTAAAGATAAAGAGCTTAAAAATCTGAGAGATTTGGGGCTGGGGAGGTGAAGGTCAGATCTAATATAGGATACTGTGAGTTCAGGAAGAAAAGAAGAAAAAGGGATGAATACAAGAGGAACAAGATGACTACCAGGTGCCAGGGAGGCTCAAAGCCCAAGCAGGAAATTCCAGGTGACTCATCTCCAGTGAACTACCAGAAAAGCCAAACACGGAGCTGTGGCTTAAGTGACAGAGCACTAGCAAGCCTTTAGCAAAGAAGCTCAGAGACAATGCCCAGGCCCTGAGTTCAAGCCTCAGGACAGGAAAAACAAAAGATGATAGTTGAGAATTCCACAGAATTAATGAAAGACATGACTCCTTAGATCCAAGATGAGAAGTTATAAGTAGGATAAATAAAGGAAACATAAACCTACAGACAATAGACTTCTTATGGGAACAATAGAGGCCAGAGGCCAAGTACCGTCTTCACAATACTGAGAGAAAAAAATAACTGTCAACCTCAAATTATATTCCAGACAAACCATCCATCAAGAGTATAAGCATAATAAGGACCATTTTAGACCCCTAAAAGAGACATACAGACTTTACCACCCATGTATACTAACTAAAGCAATTATTACATGACTTACCTCAGAAAGAGGAAAATTGAACACAGAAAGATTTCAAAAAGACAGACTAGAAAACAATTGGAAAGCACAGGATAAGCTTAAACACATGTTAACACAGAAATGAGAATAATCATGAACAACGTGGCTTCATAACAAAAGCTTGAAATGAACTTAGAAAAAATGGCATAAGAGAGGGTATAATCAGGGTTAACACTCCCTTAGAGTGCGTGAAAATGTGATAGACATTATCAACTGTGTTCAGATAGCCATGCATTTTTAGAATGGATAAGCAAACTACAAAAACATCAAAATTAAATATAGGGCTTCCAAACCAAGAAAAGGAAAGTGATAGACTTAAAAAATCAATTTCATAACAGTCCTTGAGAGGCAGAAAGAAAAGAGACAGGAAAAATAGTCAAAAAATCTATTTGATATTTATAAAAGCTATATACTTAGTGAAATAAAAAGTGTAAAATAGCTGCTTGCCAGGGGCTCATGCCTGTAATTCTAGCTCCTCAGAAGGCTGAGAGCTGAGGACGGCTGTTTGAAGCCAGGAAGGAAAATCTATGAGACACTTGTCTCCAGTGAATCACCAAAAATTTTGGAAGTGGAACTCAAGTGGCACAATGCTAGCCTTCAGCAAAAAACGTTCAAATACAGTACCCATGCCCTGAGTTCAAGCCCTAGGACTGGCATACATGATCATAAAGCAACAGACATAACAACTAAATTGAATAGAATAAGCTGAATTCAATCAACTTCTGTTAAAAGGCAAAGATCACCAGATTGAATTAAGAAAGAACAAAATCTTGCTATTTGATATTTATAAAAGATATACTCCATTTTATTCTGTTGGTGTCAGTCTTCTTGGGTTTTCATAACAAAATATGTACGTTCTCCCAGTGGAAGGCATAAAAATCCAGATACTGATGTGTTTGACTTCTGCTGTGACAGTTGTGTTTCTAGTCTATACAGACAGATACCTTCTTATTCCCTCCTCATCTGGGCTTTCAGAGAAAGAGAGAGAGACACAGACAGACAGACAGACAGACAGAGAGACAGAGATAGAGACAGAGACAGACAGAGTCAGAGACAGACAGACAGAGTGAGCAAGCTATGTCTGTAGTCTCTTCTCTAAGCTCACACAGAAATAAGAACAATCATAAACAACGTGGCTTCATAACCAAAGCTGGAAAGAACTTATATTTATTCTTAATGAATTTCTTAGCATCTCCAATTACAGCCTAGTTAGCCTAGTAATTTTCATGGGACATGAACATTCAGTCTGTAAAAGTAGAATTCTACAAAGCAGAATCTGTGGCAAGAATTGCAGATCTTACATGTTTTGTGGTCAGTGCAAGCATGGAACGCATTGGAGAATTCCTACTCCCTGAAAGCTTCTCATTCGGTGACAGTTATCAAGGCAAACACATGAACAAGGCAGGAGAAAGGCTAGAAGGAAACTTGCACACTGCTTTAGAAAGGGTAGTCTGATTGCTCAGCAGGTGGTGTTGGATGTCAAGTGAACATCGATCTATATACAGACTCTATACCTTCTCCAGGTCATGTCTGAAGACGGCTCACAGAGCTAAATGCAAAATGAAAGCTACACAGTGTAGAGATGAACACGTGGAAGGGGAATCTGTGAGCTTGTATTTGGTGATGAGAATTTGGTTGCAAAACCAAATGTCAGTACATGGCCCATATTACAAACTCCATTCCTCTGTTGGAGGGATGAAGCCCTATTCATGTTTTCACTGTAAATATTCATAAAGCCAAAGAGATAGCGATGTTCTTCTCAGGAGTTCTGATCCCCAAGGGAAGAAGTGCTTCAAGGAGAGTCTTGCATTCACCCAGCTCTGCCTACAGACATGTTTCAAGCTAGGCTGCAGGGAACCAGGAGCAGTCAGAGAACAACGGGAAGCGAGACAGTGGAGTTGGAGATGGTGGCTACAGGTGTGTTCATGCAAGCAGAGGACCAGGAGGAGAAAACAATTCAGAGAAACAATCCCGGAAATCTCCAAAGGTTCCACTAGACTTCTTGACTACCTAACTACTGAGCTACACATGACCAAAGCAAGACTGTGGGCCTTGCCCAAAAGCAACTTGTTGGAACTAAGTAAAACATAATTCCAAGAGTAATACACAACTGGGAAATAAGCCAGAGTAGAAAGAGCTCTCAGACAGCCCAGACACTCAACATGAATGCTACACCTTAGGAGGAGAACTACTCTGGCCTCTGGACTGTTCTAGATTCAGTCTAAAATGCCTAAAATCCATCTGAGCATGGTGGTACATGCTTATAATTCCAACACTTTGGAGGGCCAGGCAGAAGAATTGCAAGGCCCAGGTAGTCTAGCCTATGCAAAGAGAAAAAAAAAAAAAAAAAAGGCCTGAAGTCAGTCTTACCATAGAAGCTAGACAAGCCAAATTCTTAACAATGCAGCATCAATAAAGTTGGCTCTACACTGAAAACAAATCACACAAAAAAGGAGAAAGTGTTATTCAAGAACAAAGAGAAAGAACAATGAGACTTATCTAAGCATAGAAACAAAGCCAACCAGAGATAAGACATATGATGGAATTCACACACAAAAGTTAAAAACAGACACTAGCTGCATATTCAGGGGCTTAAAGCTGGATATAGAAGAGGAGAGGCAGGCAAGCTAGACAGAAGAAAAAAAACCAAATTATCTTAAAGGTACTCACCAATCAAGATACATTGTATTCATAAATTGATTTGTTGAACGTTAACTCCCTTGTACAACCATTTAAAGATAATAAGACAACTAACGAAAAGTAGTGTGGAAACTAGAAAAGAAAACATAAATGAATCTGAAAATAGATTAAAAAGCATTCAAATGTAGACAGAGAGAAAATAAAATTAAGTAAATCAAATCTTATGGGACAATAAGTAACTGCATTTACCAGTGGTGAAGAAGCACCATTGAGCAGACATGGAAAAAGGCAGAGATTGGGGCAAGTAGAAACACTTGAAAAAAAAAAAAAACAATTGGAAAGATTTCCAAATGTGCTGCAAATTACAAATGCAAATTTTCACCTGCTTCAAAATCCCAAGAAGAAAAAAACACAAAGAATCCCACACCTGGGCACATCGCTAACAAGGGGCACACTGTGTCTTGTACATTTATCTGATTTGGGGAAGGGAAGAGGAACAACAAAATAGTGAGATGAAGGCCAAAGGCTGAACCAATGCAGCAGCGATCATCACAAGACAATAGGTTGAAAATTAACTGTACAACTTGATGGGGGCGGGGGGGGGGAGAATTTTGAGGAGAGGGAAAGTGGGAGAAAAATGAGGGAGCAGGTAACAATGTTCAACAAGAAATGTACTTCATTACCTCATGTAAGCAACTGTAACCCCTCTGTACATCACCTTGACGATAAAATTAAATAAAAAAAACAAGGGATAGAAAAGTAAAATTCAATGCAAATCTTAAAGGCAGCAGCTAGAGGAAAAATTTACAAACAAAATTACTTTTTTACAAACACTGCCAACATCTCATTAGAAACAATGTAACCATAGGGAACATTTTCAAGTGGTGAAAACAAAACCATCAACCTACAACTCCATATCCAGTACAAATTTCATTCAGAAATAAAGGCACACAAACTTGGGTAGAAATGAGAGGGAATTTTTCACTAGCATGCTTTATTAAGGGAAATATTAACGGAGACCCATCCAGGCTCAGGAGAAATGATGCTAAGTTGAGCACAGGCCTTCATGACAGCACGAACTCAGCTCAGAAGGCTCAAGCTGAACTGCTGCAACACTGGAATCTTCTCAGGCTGCCCAGCTGCTTTGTATGCTGTTGAATTTGACTTCTGCCTCAAGTCATGTACAGACATTAACTTCCGGTGGATTGATGTCTTAGATTGACGGAGCACAACTTTCAAACACATGGTCTAATCTGGTTTCTTCTCCTAGTGCAGCACCTAAGAATTCCCTGAAGCTCAAGGGAATACAAAAAACTTGGCAAATTTATCTCTGATGAAGAGAGAGACTAATTCATTTCCGACGAGAATATTCTTCCAAACTGGTGCCCTGCCCTTAAGTATTTTCAAGTTTAGAACTGTCTTCTTCTTATAGACAAATTGAAACACTCAGAAACCTGAGAAAAATCTCCAAGCATAAAAGCTACTGCCCTTCACTCCTGCGTGACTTTTACAGAGCCTCCATTAAAATAGAAACTCCAGTTCCTTCATTGTTGTGGAAAAACCACTAACAATATACACGTGATTCCTATACCAAGAATACAACATCCTATGCCTAACATTGGTGACTCATGTCTGTAATCCTAGCTACTCAGGAAGCTGAGATCTGAGGAGAGTGTTCAAAGCCAGCCTGGACTGGGAAATCTGTGAGAGACTCTTATCTCTAATTAACCACCCAGAAGCCAGAATTAGAGCCGTGGCTCAAGTGATAAAAATCTAAGGGACAGTGCCCAGCCCTTGAGTTCAAGCCCCAACACACACACACACACACACACACACACACACACACACACACACACACACCCTCCAAGAGGAGGGATCTGTTGTAAAAGGAGGTTGTATTATAAAACAAATCTTCCCATTTCTTTTCTAACTAGCATAGCCATACCTTGAGGTAAAAAAACCAAAGCCTGGCTCTCCTGGTAGCTCAGGCTTCATTGATGGTTTACAATGCCTTTACTTTTCTTTCTTTTACTATCTTTTGCTTTTTTTTTTTTTTTTGGTAAAAGATGCTAGAATATGTTGAAGTTCAGCATGAAGGCCCATCAATATTATTGCTTCGTTTTTCAATATGGAAGATTTTGATCTAAGAAAAAAATCCTCAGGTTTAAACTGTGCAGACAGTACCTTCTGGTGAGTTAGGTTTTTGTGGCTGAAATAAAGACAAATGCTGTCATAAAAAACATTTTCTTTTCCTTCAGTAACAAGCCAATATTTTCCATAGCAGCAAAGAGCTGAGGCAAAGTTTTGAAATAGAAATGAACATTCAAGCATTCTTGAATTTTACTTTTCTCCTAGTACAAAGAAAATTTTCAGAAAAAATCGAAATATTATTGTCAGGTTAAAATAAATATATTCATGTATCTCAGTTATCATTTATATCCTTAGAAAGGAAAGGAGAACACATGTTTTTATAGTACACATTTTTTTTCTTTCCACTAACACCAAAAGGACAATTTAAAACCAAAAGGTCCTTTTGAATAAGGAAGAATGTATTTTCAACAGAGTTGCCTATGTAAAAGGGCCATGGAGTCTCTAAAATAACCTAGTCATTAAAATCAATCAAGTAATCAGTGAGAATTTACTACGTGCCTTGAACCACGCTCATCTCTGTAGAGGAAAACACCCAATCCTTTGTCCACGAAGGAAGTGGGGAGGAAATATGACACATATTATAAATAAAGTAATAATGACAAGTCAAAGAGTCAAAGACCTATACACCCAGACAGCATTGTTCTAACCTAACTTACTTTTCTTGAATTAGACCCTGGCCTGATGCCATCAGGGATTTGTCTAAGAAACACTGAATAAAATTCACTGGACTATGTAATTGTGAGGTTGTTACAAACACCATCTGCTTTCAAGAAAGAAATAAGCTAAAAATCAAAGGCATAATGAACCAGGAGAGGTGAGATCAAGTCCAAAGTACCAAAGAGGTCACAAGAAAGTGACCTGCCTGTTTATATGTGCACATGTACCTGTATCTATGGATAGAGAAAGGGCCGTGTCAGTAAACTATAACGTGATGGTGGAAACACCTGGAAATGTTTGTGGCATAAAGAATGGCTGCTCTCAATATTTCCAAACCATATGTAATTATCAAAATAACCTGGCGTGCTTCCCTGGAAAGGCATTTCTGGAAGCCAAAGCAGAATCAACTCCTGCTCTAATGAATGTCTCCTGACCTTTCCGGTATCTCTTCACAGTATGATGTCCTAGTAGTGTTGGAAGTATTGCTTTAGGGGCAAGTTTTCCTCGCAAGTCCATCCTAAGCATGCCTGCAGTGGGAAATGAGTCTCCTTGACTCCCTCCTTTGTCCTCAGAATTGAGCACAGCTCCCAGCCCAGGAGAGATGCTTCTTTGATTTTTTTTTTCCAGTCCTGGGGCTTGAACTCAGGGCCTGAGCACTGTCCCTGGCTTCTTTCTGCTCAAGGCTAGCACTCTGCCACTTGAGCCACAGCGCCACTTCTGGCCCTTTCTGTGTATGTGGTGCTGAGGAATCGAACCCAGGGCTTCATGTATACGAGGCAAGCTCTCTACCACTAAGCCACATTCCCAGCCCTGCTTCTCAGATATTTCAGAGCTAGAGATACGGTGCAGGTGTGACCAGTTCCATGGGTCATTGTGATGTTTTCCCGGGCCTCTGTGTGCATTGATTTTCTATGGCCTGAACTTGACTTGTTGGCGGGTAAGCTGCCTGGAGACTCCTCATTCAGATACGGAAGTCTCTGTGGTTTTGTGTGGCTATGAAAATGTGCTCCTTCATCGTTCTCTACAGGATCATGCCTGTGAGGAGCTTTGCCTGAAACCTCCGTTTCCTTGGGGCACCTCCTTTGCTTCCTGGGTCTCTTACAAGGTTCTCTTACACATCTTCAATAAATCAGTTCTATGCAGAGTCTCAGATCAGGGTGTTCTTCTAGAAATCCCAATCTAAGATTATAAGTACATTTTTTTAAGAACCAAGTGTTTCTGAGAGGTGGGAAGCATTTCATTACCATTTCTTCTGAGGCTTGTAAAGAACAGGGCACAGAATTGTAGATTACATTGTCTGTGTTCCAGCAGACACCATACATCAGCTAGATTCATCAGTGGAATAGAGATACCAGAACAGCTTTTTCTACAGGTAACAAATGACTATGTGCAACAAGACAGGGGGAAATAGAAAGGTGATAGGAGGGAAAGTGAATGAATAGCTTATCAAGAGCATCTTCAAAGTGCTGTTATCCAGAACACTTAAGAACACCCATTGACTGGTAAATGGAGACTTTAAAAGCCTTGGCCTTTGGCCAAGTAATGGAAAGAAATGCATATTTTTCCTAGGTGTGTCTAAGCCATTCTTTGAAGATCTTTTGAAAATCTGAGCTGTACAAACCTGGGAGGAAATAGCCAAAGAAACTTCAGCCTTGAATCATGAGGGCTGTGTGAAAAGGAAAGCAGGGATATTTGCAAACTGCCAGGAAAAGCTCTGTGTGTGCATGTGTGTGATTATAAGTGTGAAAATTTGCAGGGAATTGTGTCCCTGGTAAACCACTTTAGTTTGGACAGTAACAAAGAAAGCCCATTTCAAATAAAACCATAGGAGGTTATATATAAACTAATTCAGAATAGTGCTTACTCCCATGACCTATTACTGGGACCCCTGTACATGTATTATAAAGGGATAAGGAGATGTAAATATCCATTTAAATGAAAACAGTAAATATAACTTGCTCTCATTGAAGTCATCTCACAGATAACTCTTTTTAATTTTAATTTTTTTTCACTTTATGTGTATTTAATTTTGAGTATTTTCCATTTACTATATATTCAAGTTCAACATTTTTTCTTCTAATACATCTAATTTGGTGTTTATTTTTCATAACAGGTTTTTTTTATCTTTCGAGTGTTGATTTGGTGCTATCCCTACATAGGTTTTGAACATATGAAACACAGGCATAACAAGTATTTAAAAGTCATTGTTAATTCTAACATCTATGTGAGTTGTGGGTCACTTTTGATTGACTAATTTTGTGTTTTTTTTATTGTGCATCATATTTTCTACACTTTTTCCATACCTGGAATTTTTAAGTGCCAAAGTTTATTAAGTTTTATCTTTACTAAGCACTGGATATTTTTGTATTTCTATAAATAATTTTTGTGTTTTGTTCTGGGACATGGTTATTTAGAATCCATTCATTTCTGATTTCTCTTCTAAGATTTGCTATGAAAAGCTCAGAGCCATGTTTATTACAAGGCAAATTTTCCCCTACTATGGACACAAGAAACTTCTTAGGACTCAACCCCATCACACATGACTTATGAAGAATTCCATTCCAGCCAATCAACATCCTGTGTGAGAGATGGGTTCTGTTTCCGCTTCTACAGGGAGTGGTTTTCACCTCACCTCGAGTGTTCACTGCCAAAGGTGAGGGAACTCCAGGGAGCCCAGTAGACCTCTCTTTCTCGGAGACGTTTCCTCAGTATCTATCTTGGGAACATGAGCTGTCTTCATCTCCCTGGTCCTTCCACTCATCCCTCCAACTCTGGCACATGGTCCCTGCTGTTCTTTCTGTGCTCGAAGACAAGTCCCCACTTGGGTGGCCATCTGAGCAGCCCTGCAATGCACCTTTGCTGTTCACATCTCGGGGATCACAAGCCTTCATTGGTCTATTACCCGGTAGCTTAAAACCCTATACTTCATTTCTTTTTGTCCAGTGTTCCATCGGTGTCTGGAAAGATAAAAGAGTCAATCCAGCCTCTGAAAATCTATTTTGAGTAGACATGAAAGACCTAGCATGTCATGTCACACATCTTTGCCTCCATTTTCCTGACGTGGCAACTAAGGCTTACAGATGTTACATAAACTACACCCCATCCCTCACTCACCTGGTGAGAGCTACCGCCAGGACTGGAATTCAGTTGTCTGGGAACATCTTCTTTGTTTCTTGGATAGTTCAAACCTAGGTATGATTTCAGAAATCCTAATGATTGCTAAGCTGCCACGTAGTATTAGCCAAAGGAACTTGGTTTCTACTTACGCTGGTTCACAGAGCATTTACTGTAGGTCTTGGGGGGATTTTTCAATCCCGAGACCCGCTGTGGGAGTTCATGACTTTAACTAATTTTCATATGTATTGCTCTACAATGCAATCACACCCTTTCCTAACTGACCTTTCAAAAATAAATAGTCCACTGTGTGTGTATAAAAAGCATTGTTCCCTCCAATTATTTCACACTCCTCCTGGCCTTCTCAGTGCACAAGGACTGAATGTGACCAGAGGAAACTGACCATCTGCAGCCTAACACATGCTCCTTTTTTCCTACAGTGCCTGGGAGACTACAGCTCTTTCTCCTCATCTCAGAGAAGCACAATGCTTCTATGCAGCCATTCAGAATCATGCGCTCCGACATGCTGCTGGCGAAGAATCAGAGGCCCTCAGCCCTTGCCAGCAACGCAAAAGTGAGATGTCATCAAATAAGCTCACTTCTTTCTAACCCCAGACTTCTGTTGTTTAAACATGGTTATTTTTCTTCGGAGAAATCTGAGCATTTCACTTAAGCCACATGTATTCAAATTTGGAAATCTGATATCTACGATCTACTTCATACAAGTTATCTGTTAATCCCAGGCCTGGGTTTTATGAAGTAGTATGTGAGCCAATGGCCTTTTGGCTCCTGGCTGTTGCATTTGATAGTCTTTGGTGTCTGTGAGAAATGCAGAGGGAAGGGGGCGGGGGATGGGACGGGGGGGCGAGGGGGGGTGTGAGTAGTGCAAACAGAACAGAGCCAGGTAGAGGCTGCCCAGAACAAATAGAGTTTGCATTGTCAGCATGTTTATGAGGTCACCAGAGATGTGACCTCTTTTGTAGAGGCAGCATTGAAGGCAATCCTGGTCTTAGGGAAATAATTGAATATATATTGCATATTACACACAGCTTGGAAGAAGATCTGAAAACTGCTTTGGAAAACAAGTGCCTTTGTTGCTATGTGACTTCAACATCTTAATTTCTTTTTGCCCTGGGCTTAGGGGTTTGCTGTTTAGCGAATGTGCCTGTAAAGCTGTTTCATTTCTGGGACAGGTTGACATTTTTCTTCTTGGTTTGGCTTGATTTTGTGTGTGTGTGTGTGTGTGTGTGTGTGTGTGTGTGTGTGTGTGAGAGAGAGAGAGAGAGAGAGAGAGTAAATGTCTACGTCTATGTCTGTGTCTATGTCTGTGTCTGTGTGTGTTCTGTAGGTTGTGAGTTGTGATCATTTTCAAAATCGCTGATCTTGTAGGTACTGATCACAAGGATTCACTTGGGTAGTTTCCTAAAAGAGAGGTACATGTCAGCTAGATTTCAAGTGCCGGAAAGATAAATGACTCAGTTTGGAACTCAGTTGAATAGAGTCAGTGACTCTTGTCATTACCAGGAGTTTTCTTTTAGACGACTTGTGGTCTGGGATAGTTTGTACACTGAAATAATTACAGAGATTTGAATGTACATGTCAGTAAACACATAGAAACTCTTTTGGCTTCTCTGTACAATCATAATATCTTGTCTACAAATATGTATAATAATTTTGAAGTCAAAAGATCATATTTTTAAAGAATATTGTGATCCTGCAGAAACTTCATAAAATGTATAGTAGCATTAAATGATGAATATAGTTCATCTAGCTACATAGGCAAAAAGAAAACAAAGAAAAATTCATGTAGATTGGAATCATTGACAGAAGTGTTATGTTGAGGAAAACAATTTTTGGATGGACTGAGGCGAGGAGAGAAGTACTCACAAATGAGGAAAACCACCCAGACAGAGGCAAAGAGTCAGAAGTCAGAGCAAAGTACATGAAAGGTAGTGAGTGACCTGGTCAGGGAGGAAGCGGCACTGGAGCTGCCATCTGGGAAACGCATTACCCAACAAGAAGCAAAAAAAAATAAATAATGCAAAATGTATACAGAACGTGAGTAGATATTTCTCCACACATGGTACACAAAGAGCCAACACATTCATTAAAAGATGTTCAAGGAAGTCACCGCATGAGACTCTACCTCTGTGTCAACCACGGAATGGGAAACTTTGACACACATGCTCAGTAGCCGAAGGACATTGTTCTAAGTAAACTAAGCCAGTTACAAAAGGACAAGATACTTAAACTTAGAGTAAAAACTGTACATATGTAGAAATGGTGTGATTTCATTAAGCTAACTAATACCTGTGCACATACTTATTGAAATATTGGCAGGCGCATGTAGGAGAGTGCTACAGAACACAAATATGTTGCAAGAGAACAAGCTGGAAAAATAGAATCAGGAAAAGTTACTGGTGTGAACTATCTTACGTGTGGGGACGGGAGGAAAAGACTGTGAGAGAGCAATGGAAGGAGAGACATGGTTCACAAAGAGTCGTACTGGCTGTTCCTGATTCATGTAACTGTAACCCCTCTGTAAGTCAACTATACAAGAACAATTTTTTTTAAAAAAAAGAAAAGTTACTACAGAGTGGAGGTAATTTCCTAGATAACTTCTTTAAACTATTACTGCCACAGATAGGAATTATTTGGTTAGAATAACTCATATTGATCAACAACACTGACTAAACCCACTGACTATTTGTCTAAGTTACCCTTCATCGTGACACTATAACCAGAGGCAGAGTTTAAACATCTCCTATTAAACAAATATATTTGAGAGCTCTGACTTCTTAGTCAGCTTCCTGCCTCATCTGTGCTGACCCCTCCTAACCTTCCTTAAATGGATAGTGGGGACGGTACTGCTTTGTCTTCTTACTTGGAGCCGATCTTTTGTATTAGTTATGAATACCGTAGTATGAAGACTTAGATAATGTGTCCATTGGTTCACCGCCCACCCAGAGTGCCTATGCAGAGTGGGACCCTAAGCGGAGCCTACTTTGGAGTGTGAAACAGCAGCATTCTTTGTTTCCAGTTCGCAGGTGCGAAACAAGGGGAAGTCCAGAAAACACAGCACTGAGCACCTGAACTCACAGCGCGGCCAGTGGGACAGTCCAGGCTTCGCTGTCTATGAGACCCCGGCCTCTTCCCAGGTGGGATGAAGTTCCCTGAATAACTGAGCTAAGTACTTCAAGTCTCTGTGTGTGATACTCACGCCCAGGGTCTCAGAGCCAGTCCGTAATGGGACTAGCCACGTCCAAGCACGTTGCTTTCCCACATGGTGTGATGGAGCCTGCTCTTTCAAGCTTGGAACGGCTCTTGCTACTCCGTGCTCGGTGATCTCATCGCGCTAGTGTGAAATGGACCGTGTGAAAGGTGTTATGCATAGAAAACAGCAAATGCAAAAACGGAGCCACGATCCCTCCCTGGGAAGCTGGTCATAAGAGCTTTACCCCCACCCAGCACCCCCTCCCTCCCTACGGCAACTTCCAGCACCGGAACTCGGCACTCCACCGAAGCCCACACGACGCCGCTGGTGCCGTCTCCTGGTTGTCAGCCTCACGACTCCACGGTGAGCTGACACTGGAATTAGACTGCATGGACGCCTGTAACTTACCAATGACTGGATAGGAACCTTGGAATGCTGGGCAGCTTTCTGTCCTTAGATAATCAACTTATACGTGGAAAAGGCCTATTCTGGCTCAGAGTTCTAGAAGTTGTAGCCCCAAATCACGTGGACACATTGCTTTTTGTCCTCTGGAGGCAGCAAGGCATATCAGGGTTGTGTAGAAGAGCTAGATCTTAGGGACCAGAGTCACAAGAGAGGGAGAGGAAGAGGCCAGGGTCCCATCGTTCTCTCAAGGGCTCTGCGATGGAAATAACCTTGCGTACAGGAAATAGCATGAAATTAGACATGTGAAGACCTGGTCTGAGTAATGTGGTAAAAAGCCAACTCATGGTACATGTTTCTCACAACATGCATACACACTTCATTCATTCATTCATTCATTCATTCGGTTAGCCAATGCTTCCCTCCCACCCCCACAAACACACACCCAGCACGGCCTCCACACTACAGAAAACACTCCTGTGCCTCTTGTCATCCTCCTTCTCGGCTGCAAACGCAGGCAGCAGCATCAAAATAACCAGACGTGGGAGGCGCCGCGTGGCCGGGCGCGCCCTGCCCACCGTCTGCACCGGCGTCCCGGGCGCGGGGTCGAGCGTTGGACGGCCTCGTGCAGGGCTGCCGGGCCGCCTCTCGGTCGGGCCCACCCTTCCCCACGCCGCCCGCGGCCCCGACCGCCCGGCGCTGCCTCCTGTCTCTCGTGCCCCGCACACCTCGTCCTGCCCGGCTAGCTCGCGCTGCGCTTTCCCGGGGCAAATGTTTTGCCCACAAGTGTGAGAAAGAAGGGAGGGGCTGCTGTGCTCACTGGAAACCCCTTCCACCCGCTGCCTCCAGGACGGGGGCCCCCAACACAGACTTGGATGGCCTTAGGCTCCCATACTGCCTGCGAAACCTCCACAATTCAACTGCCCTCGAAAGCTTTCCAAATACGCCTTGTTGGGCGTGTCCGCCCCTCTGGCTTAAAACTCTTAAACTCATAAGAACAGCTCTTTCTCAAGGCACCTGATTTGAACACGGTAGCAAAACCAAATGGAAGCCTGTGGCTCTAACAGGGAAGGAAGTTCACCTCTTCTTTGGACCGTGAGTCTCCATGATGGGAGGTTGTTGAGTTTTGCTACTTCGATAACATTTAGAGACATACCTCAATAAGGTGAGAAAGGAGATTATAGCCTCTTTAAGCCCACACTACCTAGTGTATGCACCTGAACGTAAGGAAGAGCCAGCTCTGTCCTAGGAAAACACCCATTGAGACAAAGTCCATAGCACTGAGCCACAAAGTAAGACTTCCAGTCAATATCCAGTCCTGGACAGAGACTAGACAGAGAAATTGAGAGCTAGCATACTGTGGTCCTCAGGTTTGAGTTGCTAGTTGTGGGAGTCATACAGTGGCATGCATACTTAAATGGCCAGATATTTCTAACCCAAAATACAATAAAAGCCACTGGGGAACCAAGTACATATTAAAACATACACCTGTGCTGGTGATCTATTTACTTACATTCTGATCTTGTTATATACCAAGTCATATTTTATTTTATTTTATTTTAAAAAGGAATGAATGAGAAGTCATAAAAACCTTACCACCTTTTGGATCTCAGGCTTGTTCAATGTTATCATGATGACCAACACTTCATTTTCAGATAGTTTATTAAATACACTTAGTAATTTATTTTTACTCTCATTGGAATTATTGCTCCTGAGATTTAAGCTATCTTACTCATAGAGAATATTTTTCCATGAAATACCTAAATATGACCTTGAGAGGGGAAAATGGGACCCATTGAAAATATAGCATGGTTGCACACTAAATCAGCCGGTTTGGTTTTTTTTTTTTTTTTTTTTTTTTTTTTTTGCCAGTCCTGGGCCTTGGACTCAGGGCCTGAGCACTGTCCCTGGCTTCTTCCCTCTCAAGGCTAGTACTCTGCCACCTGAGCCACAGCCCCGCTTCTGGCCGTTTTCTGTATATGTGGTGCTGGGGAATCGAACCTAGGGCCTCGTGTATCCGAGGCAGGCACTCTTGCCACTAGGCTATATCCCCAGCCCCAAATCAGACTGTTTTGAATGGGTGTGTTACACAAGTGAAGAGAGCTGGCCCTAAAAGATGAGAGAAGAAGCAAGCTACGAAGAGCCACCTCTAGGAAAAACGGCCCCTGCGAGGGGCCCTTGCCAGAGCTACCTCTAACACCCGCTTCTAAATCCTCTCTCCAAAATATTCACACCTACTTCTGGTGTGAGACTTCTGGAAGAAGGTTATTTTTGCCTTCTTATTTTTACCCTCTGTGCGAAGGTTATTTCGCCGTGTGTGACTCACACGGCAGCTGTCAGGACTTTAGAAGGGCCAGACGCCTTCCAGGACAATTTAAATAGCCACCTCTCACCCTCTAATCCGCAATCCTTTCCTGACAGGAAAACATCTCCGGTAGCTAACAAGGCAATCCTAGTGCAGGCCAAAGGAAAGTAAGACAGAAATTGGAGGCGGTTTGGTGGGGGGTGGTGGGTGGAATTGACCCGTGAGACTTCAACATCTGAGAAGGGCGAGAACCTTTGGCAACAGAAAATAAGACAGAGCACTCATGGAATCAGGACACTGTTTGTTTGAGAGAAATGGAGAAATTATAAAAGATCTCCTAGAGAACTATCACGAGGTGGGAATCAGCCCCCAAAGGCAGTGCTGAAGGAAGGAAAGGAGTTGTAGTTGCACTATGAGGAAAATGGATTCCAAAGTTGCTTCAGTATGGCGCTCACCTGCCAAGGTGGCTTCTTTCACAGTTGTGTAATCCTGGGTGAGTCGCTCAGCCTCCTTGAGCTTCAATGTCTTCATCCACAAAGCACAAGCCCTGGCTGAGAGGACATATTAGGTTCCTTGATGTCTAAAATTCTTTTCTTTTTCCTACCTTTCATGTTTCTAAAGCCTTGAGAGGAAGAGGTGCCGAGGTGGGAATGTACTCACTACGATCTACAACCAGAGGGCTTGCTCATTCATGTCAGAGGGGAAGACATGGCAAATGGAGGCTGTGTGGACCTAGTATGACTGATTTGGCAAATAATGGGGAAGGGGGGACAAACCTTTCCTTTGATGAGCCTCAAGAATGATCATAAGACTGCATTATATTTTGTTAGGCTTTGTAAAACTCTAGCACGTAGGGGCCAGGTATGGTGGTACATGCCTGTAATTCCAGCTATATACAAAACCAAGATGGAAGGACCAAAGTCTGAGGCCAGCCCAGAGGGGAAAAGCCTAATACCGTACCTGAAAAATAAGCTACAAGCAAACCAGCTTGAGGGCGAGGGTCAGGTAATAAAGAACCCAGAGTTAAAACCCTAGAACCACCTAACACACACACACACTCACACACACACACACTCACACACACTCACACCCCTTTTTGCAAAGCCATTGCCTTCTTTGGTAAGTACAGCAAGTAGAACTATGAAGGAGAATGATTGCTGTTGTCATGACACCCTCAGGGTGCAAAGGACTGTCTCCGAGTCTGAGAGCCGCTCAGTGACAGAGCTGGGCTAGGGCTCATTCAGGTCACCAGCACTGAGCTTGAGCCTCGCTCTTGGGCACCTTGTCGTAGGCTTCTCAGTGATACCCGGAAACATAAATAATACCAGCTGTCGGGTTGTCGTCTTCCCCGCCACCCTCAGACCGGAGCGCACAGTGCTGCGGTCAGCTCCCAGCTCGCCTTCGTCTCTGCCCTAGGATGCCAAGCCCCTCCTAGCACCAAAGATAAGGAGTGCGGCGAGACAGAGGCCAGGCCAACATCACGAAAAGGTCTACTGATGTGTATCGTGCCTCTCTCCTTAAAATTCTATTTTCCATGTTGTATGAGGTAAGGCACATACAGCATAAAGTTTCTAAATAAAGTAGTGTATTGATGTAGTTTATAAATGGATATATACATATATATGTAGCATTCATTTAATCCACACGCAAAAAAATAGCTGGAAACTGGGCTTGGGGCCTCGCGCCTGTAATCCTAACTAATCAGGAGTCTGAGATCTGAGGATTATGGTTTGAAGCCACCAGTGCAGACAAATTTGAAAGACACTTAGCCCCAATTATCCAGTGCAAAGCTGGAACTGGAGGCGTGGCTCGAGTGGTAGTGTGCCAGCCTTGCACAGGAAAAGCCCAGCAAAAGGGTGAGGCCCTGAGTTCAAGCCCCGTCCCAACACATGTACACACAAAACATTGGAGAGTGCCTTAGCAAAAGGCTGGCTGGGGATTGCTGTGACCGGTGCTTACGGTGGAGTCCCTCTGGTTTTTAGCTCTTAGGCCGAAAGGGAAAGTGAGAAGGGGTGTGGAAAAGAGTAGCTGTGATAGACTCTCCAGGCCATTCCAGAACAGCAGACGCACAAATGGATCTGCTCGAATCAGGCCGGGCAGCTGGTCACGCACGCCCACACAAAGGTCTGCTTGTTTCCCGCCCCCACTCCCTAGGTCTTTGTCAATCACAATCAATAATTCCATTCAGCTGTTCTTGCCGCCACTTTGTTCCTATTCTTCTGGTCTGTTAGGTAATAAGTGGAAGGCTAAACGTGTATGTTAAAGAAAGGTCTTGTGTTGATTGGAAGGGAGAAAAATATGTCCCGATCAAAGAAATTGAAAAGTCCTTTCTAATCAGAATGGGGGTGGTGAGAGTCAAGGAAAGAAAAAGAGATAAGTGGAACACTGAAGTATTACTGATTGTAGGGCTCACCAAATATTCCCGTCCTATTAATGGAGATGTTTGTTAAATAGAAAGTGAATAATAGAGAGGAAGAG
Source organism: Perognathus longimembris pacificus (assembly GCF_023159225.1). Lineage (NCBI taxonomy): Eukaryota > Metazoa > Chordata > Mammalia > Rodentia > Heteromyidae > Perognathus > Perognathus longimembris. The sequence continues at coordinate 45,258,869 of NC_063179.1, read as the reverse complement.
GAGGAAAGTCATTGCCTTTTGCTTATAGGCTCCAGGAAGAAGACAATGCACCAGATCATTGAGTGATTAACACAGACACTGAAATGGAGATAAATAAAGTCATATAATGACAAGTAGACCTTTCTCAAGATTTAACATTGAAACTATTTCAAAGAAAGGGAAAGGAAAGTATCCACTCATTTAATTATTGTTACATTGTTTGGTTCTGATTATTGTTCTATGTTGAACTGAAGAAAAAACAAAGGATTTCCTTTACAAAAAAAACAAACAAACAAACAAAAAAGTCCTACAATTGCAAAAGGAACTGACCTAAGGTTTATGCTCACCTCAGGGCTGTCATCAAACAGCTCATTTTGTTTTGTTTTGGTGTCAGGTTTATTGGCATATAATTTACATACAGTAAAATTCACCCCTTTAACGTGTGGAGTTGGGCGAGTTTCACAGATCTGCAACTCTCCTCAGTAACTGGAGATAGTTAAGAGTATCTCATGCCTCTCTGTGGTCCATCCTCTCCCTACTCATAACCCCTGGAACCACTGGCCCTCTTGCTGTCTCTGTCTCTGTTCCTTACTTGTGATTGTTGGCGGTCATGAAAGCTATCAGATCGTTGTCATGGTATTTTATAAGCAGCGGAGACCATAGATGCCCTCTCATGCTGTCTGGGGAGAACATACTAGAAGGAGGGCCAGAAGGAACCTGAGGGCTTCCGAGAAGGAGCACTCTGTATTTAGAGACTTGTGGGCGCTGGAAGGTACTCTAGGTCTGGGGCGGGGTGCCAAAGTGGTCCAGGTTTTAGGCTTCTTTTTCTCTTCTGTCACATGAAATTTCTCCAGCAAATTACAGTCATTTTATGGAGATGTTTGAGAAAATCCCTTTGTCATCTGTAGCAACTTATTTCTCCATCGAACAGTATTGTCTTTCTCATGTGCCTATTAAATTAAAAGCTGGAGCTATGGTTAATTAAAGAGTACTCAGCTTGATTAAAAAGCTGAGATACATAAAGCAAACTTCCAGTACAAAGCACTGTTGAAGCAAAACCAATCAATGACGTCCATAATACATGCTAGAATTCTCCTTAGAGGAAAAATTTCTTTGGTCTTGAAAAAACAACAGTAACAACAAAAGCAATGAGCAGCACAATGCAGTTATCATAGGTTCTCCTTGGAGTCCATGGAGATTGTGAAGTTGTGTAGATGTGTTAGCAAATTGAAACACTGTCCAGACAGATGGTAACGTGTGTGTGTGTGTGTGTGTGTGTGTGTGTTCTTTAAATAAGATAAAGTGGTTCAACAAAAAATGGTGCCTGTCTGAGGGAAGACTAGGCCATTTTCTTCCGTAATGAATCAGCTCTCTTATAAAGTGTGATTTGGAATGAACATTTGGAGTTATTTTGTACCATGCTTTTCCAGGAGAGTTTTATTAAACTCATTTCAACAATCACTGTGTTCACACTATTTTCAGGCTAAAATATCATGCTACATAGACTAATAAAACCCATTTCCCCTGATCCTTGACTCTGTTTGAATTAGCTTTTAAAAGTAAAAAGATTTAAGCATACTTAATCACGTGCTTGAAACAGTCTAAAATTTCCTGGAAATCACAACTACCTGAAAAGTTGAGACATGTTAGTGTGATCCTTACCACTCATTATATTTTTAATTAAGCATAGAATTCTGAAAATATGGAAGAAATATGAACCCGTCCATTGATGGTTTCCTAGGTTGCTTGACTCTGAACATGTAAGTAAATATACATTTTTATTTTATTATTATTGTGTAGCAAAATCTTAAATGATAAAATATATAGAGTTCTCAAATTTCTTGACAACTTAGTGCATAAAGGAATCAGAAAAAGCCAGTGTTATGTCCACAACTTTTCTGTGTCGGAGTTTAAGCAGGTGGCTTGTCCTCCGTTGTGCGAAGCCCTCTGCTGGGCTTTGTTTACGGAGGCCTGGGTTTCTCGCTTTGCCTTCCTTCTGGCGGGAGGCGGGGTGTGAGCACGTGGGCCTCCTCGGAGGACAGCAGTTGTGTTTCCAGCGCAAGCGCGTCAAGAAAAAGACACCCTAACCGAGCCGTATCCTGAGAGCCACGCTGCCTCTTCCACGGTGTCCCACTCATGAAGGGAGCCACCAAGGCCCCCAAAGTTTAAAGCCAGCGAGAGGAGACTCAGCCTCTTCGTGGTTATGTGTCAAGGTCCTGCGGTAGCCTGCGCTTTAAGTGCTGCTGTGATCACTGCCTTCAGCTCTCCGTCTTGACGCATGTCATTCCCTGCCCCCCTTTCTGAACCCTCCTTTTATTTGACTACCAGACATTTTTCTGCCTACCAAACGGTAGTGGTCCACACAGGAAGATCTTACACATAGACTTGTGAATAACCCACACCACAGCAGCGGAACGTGTGTTCTCACCTACCTTTTGCGTAGATAAATTGGCTCTAGATTCTGTCCTAATGACTCCGTGTGGATGGAGGCGTGTGTCACAGGGCTTTTGGATGCTGTACAGTCTTCTTTCTTTGTCCCAGCTGATCTGAAGCTGCTGGATAGTGTCTATTTGGTAACTTAGATATCATATTTTAAAATACTTCCCACTGAGTAAATCAGAGATGAGAATGGAATATCACCGGAGTATTAAATATTGGTATGTTTGTAATGAAAAAGAGAACAGAGAGTTCCATTTATGTGTATCCTTTTATTACAAATTACCACAACCTGGTCAAAAAATCCTCTCTGTGGTGGCGGGCCATCTGCCAATGAATGTGTGTGTTGAAAGGCCACACCAAATTCAGCATTAGGTGACCGCCAACCCTGACCACAGCTGAGTGGAATGAAGAGAGCTGACAGAGCGACCGCCACCACCCAGGCTGGAGAGAAAAGCAGCGGAAGGTGTTAATGGAAAAACCCAACTTCCTTCTCTTCCAGGAGTGAGGGAGGGAAACCAAGGGACAGCCTGCCCTGGTTCGTTTGAAAAGATTCCTCATTTTTTTCAGCACCATACTATTTAGTAGGCTTGTATGCTCTTAGGTGGGTTTATGTATTTGTTTCCATAAAATCCATGTCTATTTAAAAGCTCATGTTTGCTCGGCAGCAGTTATTTGCTGTTAGTGTTTTATGCCCAGGGCTTGGGTGACACCTCAGCATCCTAGGGTTGCCATAACAATGCACCACAAACCAGGTGACCAGAACAGCTGACCTGTGTTGCCTCACAGGTCTGGAGGCTGAATGTCTGAGATCAGGGTGGCTGTAGATTAAGTTAGTCCCATCAAGGGCTGTGAGAATCTGTTCTGTGTCTTGTGGCTAAATTCTCACGGTGTGTGGGCAATCTGTGGCGTTCCTTCACGTGGGGAAGCAGCATCTTGATGGCTGCCTATATTCACACACGGAACTTTCTCTTGATGCTCATCTCGGGGCCCATATTCCTTATGTATAAATCATCAGTTATTCCAGGCTAAGGCCTACCCAAATGTCTTCATCTTGGGTAAGCTCATCTCCAATAATCTAATTCCAAATATGGTCACATCTAGAAGTGCTAGGGGTTAGAAATTCAACAAGTGAATTTTGAAATGGTGAAAGTCATCTCATAGTGGTCACCAAACGTATCCCTGTACCATCCCGACTGGCTGGATCTGTGTCGTGTGACCCTCAAACACAGACATATGGATTCCCTCATTAAGGATGGGATACCTTAGAATTTTACCACAGACCTTACCTCCAAGTGATCCCCGCGACATAGAGTAAAAAAGCAGAAAATAAACCTCACTTTGTTACAACTAACCTTCCTTTCAGAAACCAAGGCTTTCTTTTTGTCTAACTCTTGATTGGTTGTAAAATTCTTACATCCCAACCAATCTCCATGTTTCACAAAACAAACAAACAAATGAAGAAAAAATAACTTCAATGGAAATTGTGGGAGGGAAAGTAAGAGGAATTAGGTCGTGATTAGCTGGGGAAGTTTTTTTTTTAATTAAATTTTTATTGTCAAACTGAGGTACAGAGAGGTTACAGTTTCATACATTAAGCATTGGATACATTTCCTGTACTGTTTGTTACCTCCTCCCTCTTTCCCCCCTCCCCCGTCCCCCTTTCCTTTCCCCCCCATGAGTTGTTCAGTTCATTTACACCAAACAGTTTTGCAAGTATTGCTTTTATAGTCATTTGTCTTTTTTACCCTGCGTCTCACGATTTTGGTATTCCCTTTCTATTTCCTAGTTCTAATACCAGTATACACGGTTTCCAATGTACTCAGATAAGACACAGAGATAGTGCAGGTACAACCACAGGAAGGGGATACAAGAGGGTCATCAATAATAGAAGCTACGGTTTCACATTGCATGTTGAAAGTAATTACAACAGTGATCTAACAGTCATTTCCATAACATGGAGTTCATTTCACTTAGCATCGTCTTTTGTGTTCATAAGGGCTACTAGGCTCTTGTGATCCTCTGCTGTGACTTGCCTAAACCTGTGCTAATTATTCCCTATAAGGGAGACCATATAGTCCATGTTTCTTTGGGTCTGGCTCACATCACTTAGTATAACTTTTTCCAAGTCCTTCCATTTCCTTACAAATGGGCAATGTCATTCTTTCTGATAGAGGCATAAAATTCCATTGTGTATATGTACCACATTTTCCTGATCCATTCGTCTACTGAGGGGCATCAGGATTGGTTCCAGATTCTAGCTATGACAAATTGTGCTGCGATGAACATTGTTGTGCTGGTGGCTTTAGTGTGTTCTTGTTTGTGGTCTTTTGGGTAGATGCCCAAAAGTGGGGCTGCTGGGTCATAGGGGAGTTCTATATTTAGCCTTCTGAGGAATCTCCATACCACTTTCCAGAGTGGCTGAACCAGTTTACATTCCCACCAACAATGAAGTAGGGTTCCCTTCTGGCCGCATCACTGAGCAAGTTTTTTGAGAGCTTCTGGGGACATAAGGAATCTCTGCTTCCTAGCAACTTCAACTTCATGGAAATGAATCATAAGCTGGGAATGAAAAATAAAGCAGTTCAACAAAACAATGAAGGCAAGCTTTGTGAATGGGCAGCTAGCAACCACTGGGGATGTCTAGAAAGAACCAAGTAGAAGTGACCCTCCGGTTGCCTCGTTCTGGTTCCTTCCCAGAGGAGGGGCTGTGCTCCTGGAGCCGGTCAGGGTGGAAGGCAGAGGGCTTAGCTAAGCACGCACATTGGGAAGAAGAGCGGGAGCAGTGAGCTCCGGGCCACAATTCATAAGATAAATGATTATTTTTAAAAAATGGGTTATGACAGTGTTGGCATAAAGAGCACAGCGTTCACTGGCACTGGTGGCTCATACCTGTAATTCTGGCTTCTCAGGAGGTTGAGACATGAGAACTGGGATTTGAAGCCGGCTCAGGCAGAAGGACTATGATCAGATCTCCAGTCAATCACTGAAAGCCTGGACGAGCACTGTGGCTCAAGCGGTAGTGCGCTAGCCTTGAGTGAGAAAGCTCAGCGAGACAGCCCAGGAGCCGAGTTCAAGCCTCAGTGACTGGCACATGCAAAAAATAATGATATATCAATAGTATATATTCAAAGTTCATGTTAAGCCAAAAGTTTTCTTTTGCTGCCTAATTTCAAAAGCAGCTAAAAAGAATTTTTTTTGTGGGCCATTAAGAGTATTTTGAGCTGTAGGCACTGTATGCACTGTGCTAAATGGAGAAAAAATGCAATAGGTGCACATATTACATGATATGATACAATATTAACATGCTATATATGTAAAGTATATGTACAGGGCTATATACATATATATATACATACATTTATCTATGCATATATGTATGCGTCTGGTGAGAGGAGAGAGTGAGTTCCACAGCAGATGTCTATAAGCTGGAAAAGCAAGGAATGGCTCAGCAAATGGCAGCATGGCTCAGTCAAATCTGAAGGCTTCAGAACCCAAAGAGTAGATGATGTCATTCCCAGTCTGAGGCTAAAGATCTGAGAACCCAGGGGGTGGGTAGCTTGAGTCCTGCAGTTCACAGGTCTGTGAGCCTAGAGTTCTGGAATCCTGGCAAGAGAGAAATGGGGCAACCAAACTCTAGGAAAAGTGGCATACATTCACTCTTGCTTTGCCATGGAGAGAGAGAGAGTGATAGAGAGAGAGAGAGAGAGAGAGAGAGAGAGAGAGAGAGAGAGAGAGAGAGAGAGAGCACGAGCGAGCACAAGGCAAGTAGAGCAGCGAAGAAGGAAAGGCAGACCTCTCAGATACTTCAGAGTCCAGATCTGGGGGTGATAGGCAGTGATAAGGAAGAGGTGAAGGGGGTGAATAATTTCCAACCTCATACTACACAGTTGCCACAGGATAACCAGTTTAATTCTAAGAATAATCCTGCTCTGAGGTTGTCATCCTTTCTCAGAGATGGAGAAGTGATTGTGAAGGTAGCAGGGTATGGATTTAGGGCATTTTCTAGCTCTTAGGTCCAGGTGTGAAATTTTAATCAGTTCAAATTTCAGTTCAGGAAAATTCACAATGGAGACAGAAGAACCACAAAGAGGAGGGAGACTTAAAAGACCCGTCTCTTTTCTGTGCCTTGAGGTGAACTGCAGTGATATTTACGAGACACTACATTGAGAATGAACTGTACACCTTGTGAGGAACAGGGATGGGAAAGGAAAAAAACTGGGCAGAAACGATGGAAGAGGTGGCATTGTTCACAAAGAAATGCACTCATTCCCTGACCTACGTGACTGTAACCCCTCTGTACATCACCTGTACAGTATTAAATAAATAAGAAAGGCTGGCCTCGTGTGCTTACCTATCCCTCTCTATGTCTCTCTAGTTCATATTATCCACATTTTGCCAGGTGGTCGGCACCTAGTAGAAGCTCCCTATTACTGGCCACCCGAGAGCGTCCCGCCTTTGCTTGCTCATTAGCAGGGTGGTGGCCCGCCCCTGAACTGCAATCTCTTGAAACATTGCTGTTGTTGTTCAAATATCTTCAAGATGAATCTGCCCTGATATTTACCATTGCTTGGCAGGGACAAATGCTTAAACAAATTCTTTTGTGAATTTGTTTCACAAATGCTTTTGCGAATTCAATAGAGAATCCCGAGTGCGTCCTTGCCTTTGTTTAAGAAAAGAAGAAAAACACCTGACAAGCCCACAAGCTTCTCCAAGATGCCGTTAACCTGTTATTGAGACCTCAGCGATCCAAGCAACTCGACAGGCTTCCCTGAATCACACGATTCATTAGTTTCTAAGCACACAGTTACTACAAGTACTTCGGCCAATTTTATGTTTTTTCTTTTCTTTTCATCTTTTGCAAATTGGACTACTCCTCTTGAGCAATTTCTTTCGAGCTCTTTTCCTTTTTCAAGACACGGAGTTCAATGACTCTCTCAGTGTGAGATGCAGGTATCGGATGCTTTTCCTTTCTCAGAAAATACAACGTGCTTCTGTTTTAGGGGCAAAGCACCCTGAAGAGCATTGTGAGGCTTCTCCTCTTCATGAAATGGAAACAGTGAGGCATCTTCATAATCTGCAGGCACAAAGAGCAAGCCTCCTGAACCCGTGGTCAGCCCCGTATGGGAGGATTCCATGCAGAAGGCAGAGGGCTGTGCTGGCTCGGGTAGCACGCTCTCTCCATTGCCACAGGTGGGGACTGAACTCTGAACCCCAGCTCCCTGTGCTGACTTCCCATTGCTCCTCAGGAAGAACTCCGCAAGGCAGGAAGAGTGCGAGCAGGCACCGCCTGGGCCACTGCGCACATGCGCGTACTAAACACGCCCAGCCGTTGCAACCCGCACTCCAGGAACACCCAGAATGGGGGGCCTCGGTCGCCCATCCGGGGAGCCCAGTGCCCCCGCATTCCTCCCAGGTAGACAGAGAATTGCCTATGACAAGTTGATTGCCACCCGGTAAACCAACAGACTTTATATTACTTTGGGATAAAAAAGAGTTTAGTTTAATTAACTGATAGATCTAAACATTCCCCTAAAACAGGTATTAAATATATAGGATAGTATATAGCATTACATTAACATAAACATTTGTATGTATGTATCTATACTCATATGTTTATATATACATAAATACATAATATATGTATATGTTTATATAGGCGTATATTTTATATTTATAAATATATGTGCAAATTTTTATGTTAGTGTAACCCTATCTACTGCAATATATATATACATATGTGTCTATGTATATATATATATAGTATATATGTATATATACTGTATATATATTGCAGTATATAGGGTTATATATGTGTGTGCATACGTATATATGTGTGTGTATGTGCTTTACTTCTACTAAATTATTACTCCCTTGTTCTGTCTTTCTAAGGTACAGTGGATTGAACTCATGGCCTCATGCTTGGTGTTGTACCACTGGAGTCATAAGCTCAGTCCTTTTGTTTTTAAGGTTGTTTTCTTTAACTTTTTCCAATAGTCCCATGCTAAGTTTGCTCTATGCTACCCTTAACTAGGACTCCTTTGTGTCTCCCTCAGTGGTAGCTGGGATTACAGGCTTGAACCCCCACTCCCAGCCCTCATTCTGTTCTCTTAATGTCATCGAGAACTCTCTTTGTGAAGACACATCTGGTGGTATGAGAATAAATGCCAGATTCGTTATTGATGTCAGCGATTGGGAACATTATTGTTGTCTGGGCAGCAATGGAGGGTGAAACCCCATCTGTGAGCCATGCTATCCAGAGAGAACCAAATGTAGTTAACAAGAATCAAACTCACACACACAAAAAAACCCCAGAGTTCTGATGTTGCTGGAAAATGTAGAAAAAAGGTGGAGTCTAAAAAGAAAATATTTTCCCTGCCAAGCTGGTAATGAGAAAAGTCATTATTTCCCATCTGCTTCTTTACACGAGTTCTCGGTGTGAAGTAGAAGCAAAGTTTTAAAACTCTTTCTCCACTGCAAAAAAAAAAAAAAGATGTATTTCAGAAAACCCCTATGTAGAAAACAAAACAAAGCAATTAGGAACTGTCTGTCTGTGTGGATCTGGGCCCAGTTCAACTGAAAGGAAAACTCAGTTTCTATGCATAAGATGCGAGTGGGCACAGGGTGGTTCCTCAAAGCAGTGTGGCGATTAAGGGGACCCAATGGAAGTGAAAACGGGGTCTTCTTCATTCAAGACTTATTAACAACCTCAAGACGGTGACAGCAAAGCGCTAACCTGAACATGGGCCATGCTAAGCAAAGGACCTTGTGCAACTGCATAAACCTCCTGGCCATGAAGCAAGTCCTGCCAATGAAGACGGTCACGTCCGTGTAAATGAACTCTGTGTAAAACAAAAACCTTGAAATCTAGGCAGTCTACCTCTTTTTATCATGGATGACCAGCAAGTTAATGGTCATAGGTAGATAGATAGTCAGACAGACAGATAGATGATCGATAGATATACATTCATATAATATTTATCTAGCATTATATTTTCATAGAACACATGTAAGATTGAGATATGGAAAACAGAATTGTGGATGATAGTCTTTCATCAATTAACTAGAGAAAGTTCATTGACCAAAATTCATCATGTTATGTGCCATTCAGCAAATAGTCTCTGAGTGCTAGCCTTTACTGGAAATTGTTCATAGTGTGAAGAGACAACAGAGAACAAAATAATAAACAGAGTCCTCTTCTCACTGAGACCTTTCATACTTGTTGAATTTCTGAAATTTTGACTAATTTCCTCAGACGTTGGTTGGTATTTTTACGTTCATGTTGAAATTCTTGGTTTTCTTCTTTTATTAAGACCAGAAAGAAAAGTATCAAAACCTAGTTCTTCTTGCCACGGTTTAGACGTGAGCAGAACCAGGCCTCTGGGAGAGAATGTGCTGGTAGGCCATCCTTGAGAGGCTTCCAACCTGAGGGCACTTCTGGGAGCACTTTCTACTGAGACCAGAAGGTCCCTCCCTCCGCGTACAGCCATCTGTGGAGGGCGGGGCGGCCCCCTCGTCGTGGTTAGAGAACAGCGAGCATAATACCAAGCGACCCTGAGTTGCCCTAAAAGTCATCAACAACGATCGCTTTCCAACCTTTCCAAAGAATTTACGGGTCTGGTTTGGCCTTTCTGTGCCACATTCCGTCCAGAACCCCAGCGAGGACGCTCCCGAGGGCCAGCCAGAGGCTCTTCCTTCTTCCTCGGGGCTGGTACAACTTGACCGCTGCCTGACTTCAGGGTCAACTAGAGACTGGGAACAGTTATGTAACTGTGCTGTAAATTGAATTAGAGCTGTATATGAGACCAGAGTAAAGAACAAGGGCAGCTCCAGGCGAGGTCAGCACCAAGTCCCCCAGAGACGGCCCTGGGTGAATGGCTTGTGGGTAGAAGGAAATAACGTCTCACACGGGGAAACCAAACCTCATCACTGTCTCGTCCCTTCCAAGTCTGGGCAGGATGCTTCCCTGCAGTATGGAAGAGGCCGGGAGGGAAGAAGCAGACGGAGGAGTCATTAAAGAAGCTTTAGGTTAGTCAAAAAAAATCTTCTATGATGACTGCTTCCTGCATCCAGGGACAATGAAAAAAAAAGATATTTTTAGCAAGTCGTAACAAGCTCTACCCATAGAAGGAAAATAGCAAGGCTATGGAGGGAGAGGAAAATCACCTGTGGCCAAGGTCCAACAGTCTGTGGGCTGGGAGATGGGTGAAGGGGATTTATTTGACAGTGAACACACACAGAGATACTAAAGGGTGATGAGGGAGAAAAGTAATTTGATATCTCTGATGACCCAGGAGAATCTTCCAAAGTAAAAATATGACATATTAACACAATCATCCTTTGACACAGATTAAGAGAAGTAGAATAAAATAATACCGACCACTTAGACTGTGTAGAAACACCGACTGTAGAGAGACGATAGCTTCATTTATTTCCGACTGCTGTATGTGTGGCCAGGTTCTGAGCTTCACCAAGTCCCAGCTTCCTCCACTGTGAGGGGCTAGAAAGAAAGCATAATTATAAGATCTACCACCAAGGACTTTGGTAAGATTCAAACAAGACAGTGTTTAAAAAATACTAACACGACGACTCGCTAATGCTAGCAATGATATGTGATACTGATTGCTTTGTTCTAAGTGGATCACATGCATTACACCTTTTCACTCCCAAGATGACCCTGGGAGAAACGCAGAGAGGTTCAGAAAATTATTCAAGCCTACACAGGCAGGAAATGACACAGCTAGAATGCCAGCCTAATGGGAGTATCTAGCATTGGTCCTCTACACGGAACTGTCAACACAAGGGTGAGGTAAATGAAGAGGAAAAGCAGACAAAGTGAGGACAGAGTAAGAAAAGGCTAGGGTAAGGCCTCTGCCTTCTATGAACCTGACAGTGAAGAAGAGCAGCCTTCTGTCCTGGTTGTTCTTCTGCGGCTCAGTGAATGCTCATGACCTTCAGGATTCCATTCTGAGACCTTCTCGTCTCTAGTTGGCGTGCTTTGCCCGAGCGAACTCCTAAACACTCATGGCCTCAAAAATACTCTCCGGGCCAGAGAAGGGCAAGAACTGAACTTCTACTTTCAAACTATCCCTGCCTGTTAGAGTTCTAGCCTTTCCTCTTCTCCTCTCACATTCTTTACCCTCGTCTTTGATTCCTTTCTGCAGTGGAAATCTGGCTCTCTGCACCCATATAGCAGTGCCTCATTTAATCTCTCACCAGCAAATAGAGGAGCAGGGCCATTTTCCTTTTTCAGATCCTTCCCAGTCCTGAAATATTTTTGCCCCGTGGTAGGTAGGAAGTGGTAATTCACTTCTTTCATTTGCATTTTCCAGGCTGCTTAGAAAGTCACAACAGGTCTGTCTGTTACTTGGATTTCTGCTTCTAGGAATTACACTTTTTTTTTTTTAAAGAACCATTGGCCCCTAGAGATCTACCAAGTTTTCACCCTACCTTTTAGAAGATCCTGTTTGGACATCAGGGAAGTAAAGGATATTAGGTTGCAGTGTCTTTTGCATAGCAGAGATTTTAAAGAACATGTATAATAAATTCATTCCCCAGTATATTTTTATTTGCCTATTTCTGTCTAACACCTAAAATTTGTGTATTCAAGTATGTTTCTCTTAATGAATTTTGTTTGTTTTCTTCACATGTTGTCTTAACCTATGATTATTAGCTTAATTCCAGATTTCTGGTAATTCATTTGAAAGTTGGTTCCATCTGATTTTTCTTTTGCCAGTCCCGGGGCTTGAACTCAGGGCCTGAGCACTGTCCCTGGCTTCTTTTTGCTCAAGGCTAGCACTCTGCCACTTGAGCCACAGCGCCACTTTCCATCTGAGTTTTATATGGCATGTTGTAGTGATTTTCCTTTGCTTGGACAATTATTATTCAATAAATATTTTGCCATGAATTAAAATATCTTTCCAGATACTGTTGTCATCCATACTTGCATCTGTTTTGTGTTTGGTGTTCAGTTCTCCCCGTCTATCGTTTTCAGCACTGTGTTTGTATTTACAGCTAGTTTTCGTATCTGGCAAGGCAGGTGCCCCGCTGACGGTTAGCTGCCCATGGACATTTTCTACTAGAATCAGTACCTCCTAGAAATCAGCTGGATGGAGGCTGCACAGCCTCTGTTCTGATTTGTGGCCCGGCATGTAAGATGCGTTCTCTCTGTCGTAGCTTTGAAATAAAGCAGAGTCATTATCAATGCGCTGTGACCCCAAAGGCTATTTGTCACAGTCCATGAACCCTGGGATCACAGGGCCAGGTTTGCATCCTAGCATCACCATTAATCCACTCTGTGCCCTTGGACAAGTCGCCATGATTCTTTATCCCAGTTTCCTGTTCTATAAACACAGGGAATATAACAGGACAACTACAGGCATAGAGTAAGATTTCATGAGTTGGTTCATGTAAAAGTACTTAGCATGGTACTTGACAAACACTAAGTGCACGATCATATTAACTGCAACACATATGTACATACATATGTATCTAGTATCATCCTGTATTTGTAATACGTTATATTATTATTGATCTGCTAGGCCTGGAATATGGCCCTGATGAGCAAGGCTGCTGCTTTAGCGACTTGTGTGAAACAAAGAAACAAGTAAAAAGAAAAAGTGCAGATCATCTATTGATGATTGTCCTGTAAATGAACCCGGGGGGGGGGGGGCGGGACGGGGAAGGATGGGGGGCAGAGTACTCAGAAAAGGAAAAGGCCTGAAGCAAGAAGTGCTCAGCTAGGCTAGAGGTGTAGCCCACCAGGTTTTGCTAGGGGAAGGGAGCAAGCGCGAAACCGCCTGCAAGTCTGTCTTCATGCATCCATGGACAGACGCTGGGCGAGAAGATCTTCCTGGTGCTGGAGCCTGTAGGGTCCCTGGGGTACGGTCATCAAACATGTCAGACATCTCGACAAGGGCGGAAAAAGCCATCCGTAGTGAATCTCAATGAAAAGCACGCACGAGGGTGGAGAGTAAAGGCGGGAGAGGGTGGCCTCGGTCATCGTGCCCCAGGCAAGCTTCTCCCGCGGCTGCGCAGAAGGAAGAAGGTGAGGATGTCTATTTAATGGTGTTGCATATCGTAGCCCACTCAAGCTTCCTAGTAGGATCCCCTCCCCTCCCCCACCCGCGCTCCCCAACATGCAGCTCAGCCTCAAGCCGGAGGCCCCGCCAGCCTGCTGGGGTCCAGCTACGCTGCGCCCCTCGGCACTTCTGTCGCAGTAACAAGTACTGCTCTGAGAATCCAGACGCCACAAGGCCAGCAACAGAAAGAAATCGCCAAGACGGATTCAGGCGCAGCCGTGGGCCTGGGCGTGAATTCTTGCTCGAGCTTACAGAGGGTTCTGAAAACTGATCTCTTCATAGATAAGCAAGTTGATCGCCCCGGACACTAGTGAGCTGGTGTTAAAGGGCATTTGCATTTGAGACAATTACATAATATGTATGTTCCTGCGGGAACCGAGAATCATTACACAAAGGTATTTCTTAATTTTTCTTTAAGTAGTTGTACAAAGGGGTTTAAAGTCAACAGGTCAATGTGTGAGTACAGTTCATCATGATCAATGTCACCCCTATCATTGTTTGGGTGAGAAATATTGATTCCCTTTGGAAAGCAAGTGATTTTCCTATCTCACTTCTACTTTTCTTATTGCACTTCCTCTAGGTGATAATGAAGAAGAGACGCTGATACTGAAAAAACAGACCAGGAGCCGCATGATCAGTGGCTTTTCTGAGTTATAGCAGGATGGGTGGAATAGAATAGAGCCTTTCCCATCTTTCATCCAACCTCTACACATTTCCTGGTCACAAAATCTAACACAGAAATGCTGGATATTTCTGTTGCTTTTGCCTTAATATTGTTTCTCTGAGGATTGCCTACCAGTGACCTGAGTCCCAGATAGCAATGGGATTTCTTCCCCTCATAAACCAACACACACAGGTAATTTAATTATTAGATGAAGTTATTAGACTTCTTTTTTTTTTTGTGCCAGTCCTGGGCCTTGGACTCAGGGCCTAAGCACTGTCCCTGGCTTCTTCCCGCTCAAGGCTAGCACTCTGCCACTTGAGCCATAGCGCCGCTTCTGGCCGTTTTCTGTATATGTGGTGCTGGGGAATCGAACCTAGGGCCTCGGGTATCCGAGGCAGGCACTCTTGCCACTAGGCTATATCCCCAGCCCATTATTAGACTTCTTAAGAGCTAAAATCTGCTTGATTCATCATGTCAAGAAAGGCTTTCTGATTGTATGGTTTTATACCAAAGTTCACATCGTATTTATAAGTTCATTTCATTACCTCCTACTTTCTTAAATGCCAGATAAAACCAAGAAACAAGAAAATATTGTCATTATCTAATATGGGTGAATAAAATTCACCACAGAGAGGTTCAAAGACATGCTCTAAAATCTTAACACTAACAAATCGCAAAACCTGAACTTCAACTCAAGTTTTCAGTTAGAAATGTCTGTCTGTGGTATTCGCACACGCGTCACCAATGGAAATGGGCAACATAATTCACCTAGAACAGTTTGTTCGTCACAAACACTATCCAAAGAGCTTGGCATTGTTGGGAATGTCTCAGGCTGTTGCGGGTGTTCTGTAGGAATAAGGACATCAACTTGAAAGGACGCCAGCTTGCCAAGTTTCCTTCTGCAGAAGGGCATGCTACTGAAAAGAAGCCTGCCAATCAAGCACCCTGGATGGGAAATCCAACCAGGGTTTAGCCCTAACTCACTACTGCCCTTTGTTCTGATTGGTCAGAACTTAGGTTTCTAACCTTGTATGATTGGGTTGGTTTGAAAGGGGTTAAGAGCTTCCTGGAACAGTCAACCAAAACCAGGACACGTGGCCAAGACTCGCCAGAAAAATACATCTTACTCAATGGACACTCTACCGCTTGAGCAATGCCTCCAGCCTTTAGGAAAACAGTGCTTTTAACAGGATGTGGCTTAATGAAAATCGCTTTTTATAAGATGATAGCCACCCTTAAAATAGCAGTACTTCTGTGAAGCAAGCACATTGATAGAAAAGATTCTAACTCCTACAGCACCTGATTTTTTTTTAAACTGCTTTCTCTCATATCCAAAGGCCAGATCTTAAATACACCAGCACATGGTAGATTCTATGGGACGCTAGGTATTTACGCCCCGTGAGATCACAAGGGCGCGCTCAGGAGAAGAGCACAAGGTGCGATGCATATGTGCATCTGATCACATAAAATAATAGTTATCTAAATGAATTCCAGGAAATGGAAACAGGTTTTTTTTTCTTCATTTTGGTTTTCTTTTTATCTTGTTTGTACATTTATCTGTCTTTGAGAGCATAAGGAAGGGCAAGGAAATGGAGGAACCAAAGGGGAACCAATGCAGCAGTGGCACTCACTGGACACTGTTGAAAATCAATTATACAACTTGTGGGGCGGGGGGAGGGGACAGGAGGGCAGAACTGGGAGAGAACAAGGGAAGGGTGACAGTGTCCAGAAACGAACGTACTCATTACCTGACTTATATAACCACGACCTCGCTGTATATCACCGTTACAATAACAGAAAGTTAAATAGCAATCATTTAAAGAAGGTTTAATTTTATCATTGAATCTCTTATGCCACATCTGATCCATGATCCTCCTCTTCCTGCTCCTTTTCAAAACATAACACCACCGTTTCCTACAAGACTTGACCGAGGAAAGCTAGCTCAGAGTCAGCAATCAGGAGACTCGAGTCTTTCTGCAGGGTCTCAGAATATCACCTAGAAAGTACGGGCTGTGCTTGTCCTCCTCCTTGAGTAGCTTACGGTTCGTCTTTTAGTGGCTTAGACACTCGTGCACGCAGACTCCTTCAGCTCTCTGGAACGCTGTCTGGTGGCAGCCGGCTCTCCAGAGACCAGCAGCCACGCCTGGGAGCCACGCCACCCCCCACGGTCTCCCTCCCCGTGAACGGCCACCCCCCACGGTCTCCCTCCCCGTGAACGGCCACCCCCACGGTCTCCCTCCCCGTGAATGCGTCTCGTTATGCTGGACACACGCTCACTGGACAGAATCAGTGACTGTACCACATCGCTTATATTTCCTTACTGCCTCCAAGGGAGAGTTAATTTTATATCAACCAGGATAGGTGACAGAGTGCCAAGAGAGTTACATATGGTTCTATGTCTGTGAAGATGTCCCTCGCCAGTGGTTGAGGGGTCATCAAGTTCTCTGAAGGCTAAACAGGATTTTTCTTTACAAAGTCTAAGAAAGGAGTGACCTTCTCCCTGTGATTGCCTTTGGGCTGGGACAGAATTCTCAACTGTCTTCAGACTTACTCTTGGCTTTAAACTGATGCTACCAGTTCTCTCCATTTTCAGGCCTTCAGATGCAGACTAGATCTATATACTTAGCTTCCCTGACTCTCCGACTTAATGGCCACAGATCTTAGGAATTCTTGGCCTTGATAATTGTGTGAGCCATTTCCATATAATTATGTATGCATCGCTATATATGTACATATGTATATAACATACATGTATATTTTATATATGATATTCTACTACATATTATATAATACATAATATACATATATGTATACATGGTATACGTATATACGTATATATATGCACTCACACACACACACACACACACACACACACGCATATATATCAGATAGATAGATACCAGACTGAAGACTTCTCAGCTCCAGAAGGGCAGTTTTCCATAAACTCCAGGCTCCTCCATCAAGGCCTTATCTAGGCCTTGTATCTAGACCTTCCAAGCCTGTGGCAAAGCAGGGAAAGCCACAGAGATATGTTCGGTGCTAAACAGCTTCTGGAGGCCTTTTCCTCTTTAAGATCTTCCACAGAGTTTAAATGTACACTCCAAGCTTAATTGGACAACTGCTTCTCTTTTTCTCTGTGGGATCCTGCCACTGCTTTAAGCACGGAAAAGGGAGGTCAGGGCCAAGTTGGTATGGTGCAAATGGAGGGAAATGGAGAAGAAAAAAAAAAAGCTGGGGGAGGCTGAAGTCTTAGAAGGTGTGACTTCATTGTTCAGAGGCTTACGCTGCTTTTTGAAAGAATATCCATTTGCCCGATGTCTTTCCTACTGACCAAAGAAGCAGTTGCAGTATAAAAGTCAATCTGATTAAGCCTCTCCCTGTCCCTGTCAAGGTAAAGGAGGCAGGCCCCGAGAAGGGAGCACATTTGGATTCCCAGCGTGTGCAAATGAGCTTATGTGGTTTTCGGTGCCAAGCTCTGCAGACGGCTCCCGTGCTGCTCTGTGGGAGCAAAGGCAGTGCAGAGATCTTCTTTAGGCATCAAAAAGTTTATTTTATGTCTTATTCTCATGTACAGTGGCAGCTATTACTTTGTAATTTTCCGGGCATTTTGTTGGCAGCCCCCAACATGGCAGGAATAAAATGCCTTGTTTACAATGCACAGTTCCGTTTTGTTGAGCTTAGGTGTCCATGTATCACAAAGGCTGCAGCTGCTAGACCTCATGCATAGGCTCAGCTAGAGCCAGTCCTTGCAGGAAGTTCCTGATTGGGAAGACAGAGCAAGTTCCAACCATGTCCACCCCTTTATTGCAGTACAGTTTTCAGAACACAGCCAGTGGTGAGGAATGAGTACAGCCTTCGTAGTTATCATGGCATCTCTCTCAGCCACCAATTAAGTGAACGATGCCCGTCGAGCATGATTGGTATATTATCTACTTGTTGTTATTTGGAGAGGGGGAAGAGCATGAGTCATAAAGTACTGGGCTTGAGCTAGCCGAGAGTGGACAGTGGGTAGAGTCATCAGGACCAGGGACGGGCGTGAAGAGCCACCTTGGGTGGCGGATGGTTTAGTCAAAGCCTTGACACAGCCTATGAGCCAATCCTAGTTGGACACAAAGCAGCCCAAATGAAAAAGGCAACCGTCGGGTGGCTAAAGGTCCAAGTAGTTAGTCATGAACCAGGGACGCTGTGGTAGCCAGCTAAGCACAGAGAAGGCCACCGGAGCCCAGCTTAGCTTTGAGTAAACAGCTTTAAGCTCAGGCAAGCTGAGTTCCAGAAGTAACATTTCTGCATACCACATTTTCACATGCATACACAAAGAACCTGTATTATATGCAGCTCACCCAGAGCCTTCAGATTCAAACAGCAGCCTGGATCGCTGGTAGGGGATCAAGAGGGCAACGGGTAGATCTAGGTTCCTAAAAGTGCCAAGTATAAACCCATGTTCTCCAGACTCAGAGAGTTAGTAACTAAATTATGCAAAAGACGGTCAAAATACTTTGCTTTGTTTGGCTTTGCATATAGGTAAGACAACCAACCGGGACAGACAAACACTAGCTTACCTAAGGTAGCAGAACTGGGACTGGAGCCCACGGTTTACGATCTACTGCCTATTCCATCACCTCACATTCGAGACACTGGGACACGGCGCGGCTGGTCTTGTCAACCCAGAGTCCTTGAGCATTTGCGTTCAGAATAGGCTTGACCTACTGTCTGAAGAGTTGGGGTTTGTCGATGATTTTTTACTTCCTTTGAGAGGAGGGATGTCTGAGCGGAGCACCTGCAGTCGTCATGAAAGCCGTCCTTCCCGGGTCTCCGGGCTTCTTTGGAGGCTTGCCAAAGAAGAAGCCTGGCCCCACCCGAAATCCGGAGCACTGCACTCAGAGCAGTTGGAGCCCCAGATGTCTCGGCACTGTCCGTTCCGGAGAAAGGGGTTGGCGTGACCCAGACACAGTGTGTGCTATCTGGACAGCAGATAGGAACCGCAGATAGTTTCCTGATTGGGGAGGGGAATCAGGATTTTGCAAGACAGGCGGTCACAAGCAGCTAGGTAGATCTACAGGTACCTCGTGGGTGATGGTGAGTGATGGGCGTAGAGATGTTGAAGAGTCATAGCAAAAACCACATTCTCAGCCATGTTGTGCACTTCCTGGCCCTTCATAAACAGGTGGCTAATACTGTAGAATGAGTGAAATGAATAGACGACTTTCACCCGTAATTATGACCCACGTCTGTGCCAAGGATGGTATGAGATGGGCGTGCATTTTGTTTCACTGGATGAAGACTGGCACAGACCTGAGCTAAGCTCTGGTTTGCCACGTTTTCTTACCTTGGTTCACTTTGTAAGGTCGGCAGGTTTTGCCTCATTGATTTTCACTGCTCATCCAGTTCCATTAGCCTGCTCATGGGTGATGGCTTCATTTCCTCCCCACGGTCTGCCTCCTTAATGACATTTCTTCATGTTGTCCCTGTGCCTGCCACTAGCCAGGATTGCTGGGTATCTGCAGAATGTTGCATTACCAGCAGGGCCTAATACTGGTAAGGAGCATCCGTCTCTGTTACACTGGTGCCCACAGGAAGGACAGGAATTTCAACTACAAAGAACAAAGAACACCATGGTGTCACCCTGACATTAGCATCAATCTGGCTTCTCTGTTTCTCTCTCTCTCCCTCTCTCTTGTTCTCTCTCTCTCTCTCCCTTCCTTCCTTCCTCCCTCCTGTCTTTGTCTCAAACACACATACACAATCGCACATACAGTGCCTCACATGTTTAAATGTGAGTGCATCATTATAAGCCAAAATCTGTCCTCTGGAATCCTGTTCCTCCCATCAGGCAAACTAGACGTGGGAATCTTCTGGCTCTCGGCTTTGCCGTTCCCCACATCAACATGCTTCCTCAGAAATAGCTCTTGTAGTCTTACCTTCTTTCTATCCTTTTCCGTCTCTCTGTTGTTCTAGTAGAACTATCGTGTAGGAAATGAGATTTAGCCTGGTGCTAATGGCTC
The DNA here is from genome assembly GCF_023159225.1 of Perognathus longimembris pacificus. Classification (NCBI taxonomy): domain Eukaryota; kingdom Metazoa; phylum Chordata; class Mammalia; order Rodentia; family Heteromyidae; genus Perognathus; species Perognathus longimembris. The sequence continues at coordinate 45,238,707 of NC_063179.1, read as the reverse complement.
ATGTTATAACCCTTGCTACTCAGAAGGCCAAGATCTGAAGATTGCAGCTTGAAGTTAGCACGGGCAGGAAAGTCTGTGAGGCTCTTCGTCTCCATCGAGCCACCCAGAAGTCAGGTCTGGCTCAGGGGGTAGAGCACGAGAGCTCAGCAGCAGCGGCAGCAGCAGGCCGTGTGTTCAAGCCTCCGGACTGGCATGAAAAAAGAAAAAGAAGAAGAGATGAAATTTAAATCTAGGTTTGCCTAATTCTTAAACCAGATCATTTTCACCAAACTTTCTTTTCTAGGTTCTCTAGGCCCAAGTGTTATCACCGGGAGTATTGGTTAAAAAAACAACAACATAGGACTTTGTGCCTGGTCCTCAGCCCCAGACTTTCTAATTCAGTGGGTCTAGGAGGAGGCCAGAGACACGGAGAATTTGCTTGTCTAGCAAGTATCCAGGTGACTCCAGGAGCCCCGCTGGGGTCCCGCGTGGCCAGCCATTACTCCAGGTGCCACGTGGGGAACACTTTCTCAAGAGGCACAGCTCACGTCAGTCAGACTCGTAGTCTTCCTTGTGAGACGAACTCCGTCCTGACCTGCCATCAAGACTGGCATCGGGAGGCTGTGTCTTTGGGCCTCACCAAGCCTCCTACCTTTTCCATGAAATGGAAATTGGATTTTCCTGGCAGGGATGTTTTAGAACCAGGAATCAAGTACGTGGATAAATCTCCAGGTTCTGTGTCTCGCATGGGGTATAACTCAATAACTAGCAGCTGTTATCATGCACAAGTATCTGCAGCTCACTGTTTTCTTTGCTTTTTAATTTCTAACTTTTTCGTCATGACACTGCACTTGATATCACTTACGTTTGGACTTTTGTTCCCAGATTTCTATACAGCTAGCTATTTCTCACCACTCAGGTTTTGACTAAAATGTACCCCTAAGAGAACTCAGTGCCAAATATTTATGCTTTAGGGATATATACACTTTTGAGAGCTTTTCGGGCTTTCTATTTCTCCTACAATCCATTTTAAGTTTTTGTTTTAAAAGTAATTCTCCATTTTGTTTCAATTTTCCCAAGTCACAGAGCAATGCTGGCAGTATTACAATACTGGACTTCAAATTATTCTCCAGAGTCATAGAAACAAAAGTAGCGTGGACTGGCATAAAAACAAAAGTGGCATGAAGAATGGCACAGCCACATGGCTACTGCCATTTGAATCTTTAACAAAAGAGTCAGAAAACACACACTAGGATAAAGACAGTTGCTTCGGCAAATGGTGGAGGGAAAACGGGTTCTCCACATGAACAAGATTGGAAGTAAGCCCCTATTTCTCACACTGTACAAAAATTGACTTCAAATGAATCACAGGTCTTAATGGAAGATCTGAAACTGAATCTACTATGGGAAACCACAGAACAAATACTGGATGACAGAACACAGGTAATTATTTTCTGTATAGGGTCCCAGTCCCCCAGGAAATAAGAGGAGGAACTGACAAGTAGGTCTACATTAAATTACAAAGTTTTTGCCCATTAAGACACATCAAAACCATCCAGGAACAACCCACAGAAAAAAACATTTTCCAGCTATTAAATGCAAGTGTTAACAAAGAGCTAAAAATAAAGCCCCAATATAAAAGAACAAATCACCCAATTAATAAGTGAGCAAATGAACAGGCAGTTCTCAGAAGAAATACAAATGGCTAATAGATACACGAGTAAAACCACCCTCCACCCTAAAGGAAACGCATACACACAAATTGAGATTTCATTGCACGCCAAACAAGACGGCCATTATGAAGAACACAATCCACAGCGAACGTGGGCGAGGCTGGGGAAGACGGGCCGTGGTGGAGGAATCCTCCCACCCTGTTGGTGGGATTGTTCACTAGGCCAGGCACTATGGGGAACAGTATGGCTGTTCCTCAAAAAAAAAAAAAAAGAAAGAAAACCAGGACACCTCCACCTTAGGATGCTGCCGCAGCAGTCGTGGAAGTGTGTGCAAGGGAGTGCGAATCGGTACCGCGAGGAGATGCCCGCGCCACCTTCCTTACTGCGGCTGTGTGTGCCACGGCCCGCTGAGGCTCCCAGCCGCCGGCGGGAATCTCCACCCTGCTCCTGGTGTAGGCCTCTCCACCTGCTCCTGGTGTAGGCCTCTCCACCTGCTCCTGGTGTAGGCCTCTCCACCTGCTCCTGGTGTAGGCCTCTCCACCTGCTCCTGGTGTAGGCCTCTCCACCTGCTCCTGGTGTAGGCCTCTCCACCCTGCTCCTGGTGTAGGCCTCTCCACCTGCTCCTGGTGTAGGCCTCTCCACCTGCTCCTGGTGTAGGCCTCTCCACCTGCTCCTGGTGTAGGCCTCTCCACCCTGCTCCTGGTGTAGGCCTCTCCACCTGCTCCTGGTGTAGGCCTCTCCACCTGCTCCTGGTGTAGGCCTCTCCACCTGCTCCTGGTGTAGGCCCCTCCACCCTGCTCCTGGTGTAGGCCTCTCCACCCTGCTCCTGGTGTAGGCCTCTCCACCCTGCTCCTGGTGTAGGCCTCTCCGCCCTGCTCCTGGTGTAGGCCTCTCCACCTGCTCCTGGTGTAGGCCTCTCCACCCTGCTCCTGGTGTAGGCCTCTCCACCTGCTCCTGGTGTAGGCCCCTCCGCCCTGCTCCTGGTGTATATGCCTCTCCACCCTGCTCCTGGTGTAGGCCTCTCCACCTGCTCCTGGTGTAGGCCCCTCCACCCTGCTCCTGGTGTAGGCCTCTCCCTTTCTAAGGTGCCTGTAGATTCTTTGCTTTGCTGTGGATCACCGTTGCCAAGACTTTTTCTGTCTGGTTGGGGGGGGGGGGGGGGGAAGAACCACAAAAAACAAAAAGAAAAACAAAACCGCTCTTTCCGACGTGCTTGCAACTCCGGGTCGTGTCTGGGTTTTCGTCTATTTCGAATGTGTTTTTTCCCCCCATTTCTCCCTTCGACTTAGGAAATCCTCCCAGTCCGGGGGTCCTCGTGTGACTCCAGCGCCCACCCCCAGGAGGAGGGAAAGGCAAGGAGGCGGCCCCGGGATGCTGCGCGGTTGTCCGCCACGCGGGGACTGGTGGGGGTCATCGGCCGCGACCTCCCGGGCCCCTGGGCTGGGGCGGGTCCGGCGCTCTCGGAGGCAGAGGAGGGGGTCTGTGTCCCCCCCCCCCCCCCCGGCTCTCTACTCGCCACACCCGTCACCCGGGCCCCACTGACCTCGCTCGTGCGCGGGACGGGGCGGAGGGAGCCTCCCGCTGCCATCGCAGCCAGCGGGGAGGGGTCCCCGAGAAGGGCCGGGGTGGAGACGGGAACCCGGCCCTCCTGGTGTGGAGACGGGGCGCACAGGCCCCGGCCGGTGGTGGGGAGACGGGGCGCGGAGGCCCCGGCCGGTGGGGAGGACACGGGGGGCGCACAGGCCCCGGCCGGTGGGGAGGACACGGGGGGCGCACAGGCCCCGGCCGGTGGGGCGCGCGTCTCCCCCCTCGCAGCAGGTGCTGACGCCGCAGCTGTGGCTGTGTCCACACCGATGCCACTCGCGATCACGCGGGCCGAGGCCCCGTGGGAGTCGCCCAGCAGCCGGCCCCGCGCGCCCGGCCGCAGCCACCCCGGGGACGCGGGTCTGGATTCGGATTCTCAGCCGGCGCCGTCCCGGCCTGGCGAGGAAGGCGGCCGCGGTCCGCGCGGGGTTTTCTCACTTCTTCCCACCGCTCCCCAGACCGTGGATTCCCCCAGCGAACCGCCTCGTCCTTGCTGAGGGACCAGGCCGGCCACCCCCTGCGGACTCGGGTCTCTGGAGGGGACGAAGGGCCCGGCCGGGCTGTCCCCAGGCCGGCTGCGGTCCTCCCTCCTCCCCCGGGGGCTGCGGTCCTCCCTCCCCATCAGGAGGCGGAGGCGGGAGGACCCTGTGCCTGTGACAGTCCACCCCGTCGCCCCGCCCGACGTGAGCGCCCCTCTCCGCCCCAGGCAGGGCAGTCATGCCAGGGCTCCCAGGCCCCTGAACGGCGAGTGAGGCAGAGTCAGGGCCATGGCGCCCCAGGAGCTGGCTGGCTAAGCAAGGGCTCCTTCCTGTTGCCACTTGAAAGCTCCGGGTGCAGCCCGGCACCGGTGGCCCACGCCTGAAACCGAAGGCCGGGATCTGAGGACCTCAGTGGAGAGCCAGCCGGGCAGGACAGTCCCTGCCACTCTTATCTCTAATTAACCACGAATGCTGGGCGTGGAGGTGTGGCTCGCCTGGTGGAGCCCAGCCTTCAGCCACAAAGTTTAGTAGAATAGGAGTGCACAGGTCCTGAGTTCAAGCCCCAGTGCCATCATGAAAAAATAAAAAACTCTTGGTGTTAAAAACTCTTATCAGTAATGAAACTCTGATACCTTTGATATACACAGTAGGAGTTGATATACCTTAGAAAATTCCTCTCCATGTGGATTTTTACATTCTGGCACGTTACAATCCCATTAGATCTGGGACACAGAGCCTGTGTTTCCAGGCAGGGCTGCAAGAGGAGCTGCCAACCCATCGGCCATTTGTCTGAGTCTCCATAAATTGTCACTAGAGGAAGAGTGGCCAGAAGCCCTGGGGCCTTGGCTTGAGCCTGAGCTTCTGGCCCTTCCATCTCAAAGCAAGACAGAGGGGTTCTTCCTTCCCACATTTCCCTCCAAGCTAGCCCCTCACCCCCAGAGCAAGTACTTCACTACATTGTCCATACGAACTGTCTTTTACTTACACATCTGTGCATTAAATCTTACTTCAGAAGAGACTGAAAAACAAAGAGAGCTTCAAAAAGCAAATGATCTTCAGTCCTAAGTCATGATGTCCTCACCAAATGGAAGGAAAGTAAAGATGTCTAAGTTCTCCTTTTTCTTCAGATGAGTTGAAAGAGCGTCCCTGTATGACTTGAATAGCAACAGAGAGGAAAACACTCCTTCACTAGGTACCTCCTCAGTGTTGAGCTGGCAAGACATTCTCCAATAACGGATTGCAGAGCCTTACTTCAAAGAGCTCAAGTTGGCACTGTGGACGCCCTTGCCATAAACTGTATCCAAAATCGATTTAACTCTCCCCACACCCAGCCATCAGTGAGGTGGACACATGGCGCGTAGACCACTAACCGCACACGCACGCAATGTAGGAATCCCCACATTCCGGATTTCTCCTTCCAACTGGAGAATGTTTTTTCCAGAGCCAAAGCAAAATGAATCAGGTTTGTAAAAGGATATGTGTGGAGAAGGCCAGCTGAGAAATGGAAGTCAGATGCTTCTAAAGGCCTGGACAAGTCCTGTGTCCTGATGGCGCCTGAGTCCTGCCGGCACCAGGGGGCAAGGCAGGGCGGACGAGGAGAGGAAGGGTCCAGAGAGCCGAAAGCCAGCATGGCCGGCCAGTCCTTGTGGGCAGAGCACAGCGATTCTTCTCCATCATCGCTGTTGAGCTTTGGGCAGGTAAGATTGTTGAGACAGAAAGAAAGCTGTCTCACCAAAATGAATCCCCCGAAGGCGTGTCTATGTCTAGAAGGGAAAAGCATTTTTTTTCAACCTAGTACATTAATAAACCCACAAAAAGATTTATTGGGAGCACAAAGTGGTGGGAAGGTAACATTTTGCACCATGGATTTCATTTCCATAAATCCCCAGTAGAGATTCTTCTCACTCACAAAGTAACGTGTTCTCGGCCATTCTTGTGAAGATCATAGAGTAAACTTGTTCACCTTCTCTGGGAATGCTACTCATGGAAACAAGTAGGCTCCGTGACAAGATGATTATCAGCCCTATGGGGACTCTGTAATGCTAACCAGAGGGATTTTATATATGCCATTACTTTTGAGACTCCGTATTGGGGAGGCTTAGCAGAACTGTTCCGGGTCAGTAGAACATAAAAGAGCTGGATAAAGCATTCATGAGAAGCATGATTCATGAATGTAGTACACATTATATGGTCTTTACCTTTTTCCCTAATCCCGGGGCTTGAACTCAGGGCTGGGCACTATCCCTAAGCTTCTTTTGTTCAAGGCAAGCACTCTACCACTAGGCCACATTCCCAGCTCTCTAATGCTTGATTGAAATGCAAAAATATTTAACTAGGAATGTGTCTACCTGGTGTGGGCTGTAGTCTTTTTTTTTTATTTGAACGGGCCACTATAATTATTTAAGGGGAAGACTTGAATGGTATCATGGAATAGGAAATGTAATACATAGCTACAAAAATATGGCTGCCGTGTTGCTACCCAGCATCCTTCATTTTCTGGATCAGACGTTCAGCCAGACGTTCAGCCCCACTCCTTCTATGACAATAATCTCTGCTTTACTGAGACCAATCAAAACAGAAATCACGACTTAGGTAAATATGGGAACACGGAAATGAAAACAACTGGTACCACACAAAAGAGTCCATCTTTTCTCTCCGGGTGTCCCTGGAATCACAGGGCCAAATATTGACAAATCTAGCTCCACTCAATAAAATACTCTGGCTGTGTGGGTTTAGAGAGAAGTATTGGGGCTTTAATCGGATGAGTCCTGAGCAAGTTTTAAAAGACACATTATCCTTTTCAGCAACCCTTTTCCCATTGCATCTAGTATCTCAGCAAAGCGTAACTTCAGCTTTGACCCCGGACACAGTATTATAAGACAAAAGAAATACAATGCCATCAGTATTGGACCAATATTACGAATTGAACTAATTTTTTTTAATGTAGTCAACAAAAAAGAAACGTTAACACTCAAATGGCTGAGGTATTGTCCAAGTCTTTGCCACAAAGCTCCAGTTCAAGGGAACGGTAGGAGGTCTCTGTCTTTACAGTTGCTTTGTTCTTAGTTTTACAAACGAGAGCTCAAATTGGGAGAAGTTCAAAGACTTGCAAAGCTGCAAAGGCACAAATGTCTCACAGGTTAATTTCCGAATAGTTCTAACTTTCTGCTTTTGTGTCTATCGTTTTTCTAAAGCCTTTCCTTTGACATGATTCAGGGGATTCTCCTTGAGTAGAGGATGGAAGGCGAGATGTCCAACCTATATTTTTCTGTAGACTATGAGGACCAGTACATACAAAATATACAATCTACAAATGAGTTAAAGGGTTTTACAATGCTATCTTTATTTTATCTAATTTTCATTGTCAAGATGGTGTACAGAGGGGTTATAGTTACATACTTAAGGAAGTGAATACATATAATTTCTTGCCATACTTGTTACCCCCTTCCTCATTTTTTTCCCACCTTCCCTTCCACCAACATCCTTTCTTCCTTACTTTCATCACTTTCTTTAACCTTCCCAAGGATGGACGTCATCATTCTAGTCTGCAATGCTTATGAACGCTATGATTATTAACAATAAACAAATCCTTCCAGATCAGGTGATATGTACATTTCTGTCCTTTACAATGTTATCTTACATGAACTATGGCAAGTATCATATCTTTATTTCGAAGACAGACTGTCCATGTCAAACAAATTATGAATGAAGTAACTTTTAAGGGTGAAAGAGAGGCACTAAGTATACAATCATTACTAAGATGCATTTCTAAGAAAGGTGAAAATATGTAGATCATGTGTTAGTATAAAGAAAGCAGGAAGTGCCACTATATCTTCATTAATGAAATGTATCCTCTGTATATCCAATGTTCACAGCAAACTATCATCTTTCCTTTCATCAACGTTTTTGAATCTGTGAAAAAATAAAAGATTGCAAATAGTCAAAGCGACATTTAAGAGGTAAAGGTTGGTATTTGGAGTTACTCTGAAGGGCTCCTTCCCCAAGTGTGACTATGGAACCTCAGTTCATCCGCGTTCAGCGAGCAGTGGGAGGAGGAACGTTACTGCATCGTACAGCTCTCTATCCCTGCTGTCAGGAAAGCGAGTCATGAGGGCGTTAGAATAAGGAAAGAGCAGAAGACAGTTTCAACAGCCTCCCTCAACTTTGACGGGAGTTGAAGAGGGACGCCATGGTGACCTGAAGAAAGTCACGAGGCAGAGGCATGGGGCAATGGCGTCCGAGGTGGTGGGCCCTAAACAAGGTCGTGGTCAGGGGCAGGGTCACGCGGAGCTCCAGAGCACACAGAGCTTCTTGAGCTCCTGGTGTAGGTCTGGCAGGTCCCGCACCCCAGTATTTAAGCCCTGGCCCCCTCAGGTGCCCCGCCCCGGGGCCGTGGGGGTGGGGAAGTGGAATGTCCCATTTAGATGATGATTCTGGAGACTAGACTGAAGAATTCGGGGAAGATCCCTTCGTGGAAGGGTGGTCAATGGACCATGGGAGTCACACTGAGTTAGGAGGACAAAGCAGACTCCCATCCGTCATCTCATCAAAAGCAAAGATGGGGGCTGGGAATGCAGCCTAGTGCACAAAGCCCTGGGTTCGATTCCTCAGCACCACATACACAGAAAAAGCTGGAAGTGGCGCTGTGGCTCAAGAGGTAGAGTGCTAGCCTTGAGCAAAAAGAAGCTCAGGGACAGTGCTCAGGCCCTGAGTTCAAGCCCCAGGACTGGCCAAAAAAAAACAAAAGCAAGGAGAAAGTAAAAATTGCATAACTAATCATATTCATGCCATCACCCACAAGAGGGGAAAAAAAGAAACGTATTTGTAAATAATTAAAGAAAGCAGCTATGGGTTAGGCTAAAGTTAGCTAAGTATGACGCATTTCACCTCACCCCTCAAGCTTTTCTGTGTAGCACCACCATCAAGTCACCAACCGCCCGTGAGTTCTGGCCACTGCGTTAAAATAGTCGGACTAAACTTCCAGGATTTTGTTCATGCGAACTACCTATAGAATTTATAGAATCACATCCTTATATGACAAAGAGAAGCAAAACCATAATTCATCATAAAACACAGACCTGGGCAGCGCCGTGGAAAGCAGACGCGTGGCCGCGCGGTGAGGGCCATCAGGAGATGAACGCAGGGCGGAAGAGGCCGGAGGCTGCAAGCTGAGACCTGGGGAGAGCGCATGGCTCCTCTCCTCCCGCGCTGTGGGGATGGAAGAGGCCGGAGGCTGCAAGCTGAGACCTGGGGAAAGCACATGGCTCCTCTCCTCCTGCCGAGGGGCTCGGCTAGCTGAAAGGACAGCTTCTCCACCCTCCGTGGAGAGGTGAGCCTTGAGCTCAGGGTTACAAACTTGGGGCCCTGGCCATGTTTCCTGGAAGAAAATGAGCCTTTTGCTTCCAGTACGGGGCTTAATAGCATTGAAAACATTCAGCTCATATTGCTATTGAAAGCAATTGTTATGGCTGGACCAAAAGAAATAAAAGCAGAAAGAAGGAGTGCAACCTTGCAATAGCCTAATACAAATCTGATCCGTAACTTTATACAGCAGGGTGCTGAAAGGATGCTCTAATTACCTGATGCTGAAGGCCCCGCCATTGTCCTAGGCCTGTTTATCTGCAGCTCCCAGGTGCAAACCAGAGAGCTGTCGGGTCGCAGCAGTGTCTGGCGGAGCAGCGGCAGGCACTCTGGAAATGAAGGTAACTTGGCCCTGACAGCTAAAATTACAAGGAACAGAAACAAAAGTCAGATGAAATGTTATTGTTGCTTTGCCACCAAGGAGTGCAACCAAGCATGTAGAAAGCTTGAGTTCTCACCAGTCAAAATGACACAGAAGGGGAAAATACAGGATCACATCAGAACAAAAGAACAAACTCAGTCTATTGATTAAAAAAGAATAAAAGGGAGGAGGAAGAGAAAAAGAAGGATGTGAGAGGAAGGGAGGAAGGAGGGAGGGAGGGAAGGAAGGAGGGAGAGAGGGAAGGAGGGAAGGAAGAAGGAGGGAAGGAAGGAAAGAAGGAAGGAAGGAAGGAAGGAAAGGAGGGAGGGAGGGAAGGAAGGAAGGAAGGAAGGAAAAGAGGGAGGGAGGGAGGGAGGGAGGGAGGGAGGGAGGGAGGAAGGGAAGGAGGGAAGGAAAAGGAGGGAAGGAAGGAAGGAAGGAAAGGAGGGAGGGAGGGAGGGAAGGAAGGAAAGAAGGAAGGAGGGAGAGAGGGAAGGAGGAAGGAGGGAAGGAAGGAAGGAAGGAGGGAAGGAAGGACGGAAGGAAGGAAGGAACGAGCGCATGCGCGTGCACGTGTGTGCCTTCTCATATTTTGACAGTCCTCACTATCTTAGACTGGAGATCTCTGTTAAAAATGCTACTGGCTAGAGAAATCTCGTTTCCAATGATTGGTAGCTTTGGGCTTAAAATGTCTCTGGAAAAATCAAATTTTACCAGTGCTTCAGAGGAAGTCCCGGGAGCATCATTGTTCAGAGCTTTTTGTGTATGTTTCATCAGTCACGAAGGATGAAATCATTAGCCAGCCAGATAACTGAACTCAGTGTTCAGCCACCTTTTCCTCAATAGAAACCATGAAGTAAGGCTGAAAGTTTCAATTCTGTCTATGCCAATAGTTTTCTGGCAACTGATACCCATCTCAAAGTGAGGTAGCCCTTTTATTCATGAATCATCTTATCACTGTAGGCTCAAGGGTGGCCCTGATGGACTCATTATGAATTAGAGAAGACTCTCTAATCTCTCAGGATGTTCCTTCAGTTTCTCAAGTTCGATGCCAGGAGCTGGAACCGAAGACTGAGTTTCATCTTAATAAAATAATAGAACAATGAAGCAAATCTGAGGAGGGCATATAAACTGTGGCTAGCTTAATGGCCAATGCCTTTTTATGCCTGATTCTTCATGTTATTGGCTTCCAGACAAAAGTATCAAAATGCTTCTAGACATATGGCCACAAGCAACCAAACAAAAGACATTTCCAAAAATCGGATGTGTGTGCAAATGTGTCAGTTTGTCAGATGCACTGGGGACCACTGAATTTTCATCATAGTGGTCCAATACCATTTTTAAGATCATTAGATTATATAATGTTTTTTCTTATAGATAACTTTGCTGTTCTTATATGACCTAGTCTTTTATTTGTGGTTATCTAGCTGTACCCATGCCTTTGTCAAGATTGTACTGCAATAGACATTTCCTTAGGCCCAAACTTCAAACTTAAATCATCTAAAGAGAAAGGAAACAGAACCATTAGTTTGTTAATCTAGATGGAGAGTAACTATTTTTGTCATCAAAGGAGAAAAAGCACAAAATAAGAAAATAAATCATGGAATCTGCAGCTAAGTATTTAGTCTGTCTTCATTGATCATGTAGTCAACAGTTAGTGGGCATCAGTTGCTCTCTCGTAGATATCACAATAAACGTTCTCAGAATTTCTGAGAGGTAGAGAATTTCTGAGATTCCCCGTTTAAAAGTGGGAACTGAAGCTTTGATGAAACAGGTTGGAGCTCTTTCCTTCTCTCTCAGTTGCTTTTTAAAATGTGAAGTAGCCCTTCGGCTCCTCCTGGAACCCAGCTTCTTTTCCCATGATGGTTTTACAGAATTAATGAAATTCCCCCAGGAGGGACATAATCCTACCAGTTGCCCTGGATGTGTTAGGCAAGCAGTTTTCCTCCCTGAGGTTTGGAGCAGAGCGGTTACAAACACCGCTTTCCTTCTGACTTCACCTCGGCCACTGCCATGGTCCCCTCCTGGGCATCCGTGTGGAAACGCAGACGCGCCTTCTGAAGCCTAACTCTCAGTGAAACCACAAAAGAAAAGACTGAGAAGATTTCTCTTGTTTCCTACATGAGTATTTGAAAAGCACGCCTCTTTCAGACAAAATTAAAAGGAAAACAGAAAGGTGAAAATCATTTTTAAAAATTGCATCTTATGTAGGGCTGGGAATATGGCCTAGTGGCAAGAGTGCTTGCCTCACATACATGAAGCCCTGGGTTCGATTCCCCAGCACCACATATATGGAAAATGGCCAGAAGCGGCGCTGTGACTCAAGTGGCAGAGTGTTAGCCTTGAGCAGGAAGAAGCCAGGGACAGTGCTCAGGCCCTGAGTCCAAGGCCCAGGACTGGCCCCCCACCCCCCAAAAAAATTGCATCTTATGAAAACCTGAAGAGAAAAAAATTTAAAGAATATATGGATTCCTTTTATGGATGTCCATAAAAGGAAGAAGAAAATCCAACAAATAATAAGAAAACTATTGAAACCTTTCAAGTCCATCTATGTTTGAGTATAAAATTAGTATCAAAAGCACCTTCCAGCTGTAAAGAATGACAAAATTAATTAAATATATATATATTAGTAACTGCCTCCAGGTTTTGGATAACATATGGTACAGAGCTACAATCATTTATAGACGGGAAAAACAAGGTGACTTCATTCCAGGTTCTTGCCGCAGGTCCTTTCCAAACACGGAAGTGAGACCCAAACCCAGAGCCATGATCTCATTCAAATTCAGAACATCAGTGAGGGGTGGGGGAATGAAACAGAAAATTCTCAACAGACAATAGCTCTGCAATTCTGGGGCAAATTACTGGAGGTGAAGTTGCTGGACAAGGAAATGCCCTTTGTCTCTGGGTGACCAAGAAGACGTACATACAATGAGGAGACTGTGGCAGTGCAGGGAGAAAAACTGTTGGGTGGCAGAGGGTTAAACTGAGAATAGAGAGGTCACCAAGACAGGGAAAGTTTAGAATTTAAAATTGTAAGAGTGGAGAGAACACTACATATCCTGGTCACTCGGTAGCTTAATCCCAATGAGGTTATTCCTTAGAAATAAAATTACTCAGGCTTGTGCAAGTAAATGTTCTTCTAGACTCTGCCCAAAGAAACTGTGTGTGTGTGTGTGTGTGTGTGTGTATGTATGTGTATATATATGTATGTATATATATGATAAAAACAATCTGCCAATCAACTAATGACTTACCAGAAAAAATGTTCAGTGTTAGACAGAGATATCAAAACTAAGACTGCACCATCTACCATGTTCAGCATATAATGTAAAATGTTACTAACATGAGAGTCACGGGAGGAAGTGTGGTCAGGGCTGGGAGGAGAAGCCATCTATGGAAACACACAGAGAGGGCACACACACTGTTACTATGACAGAAAATTGTGGAAAACCAGGAAAAAGAAATTATAAACTAGTTAAATTGAAATTATAACTATTACAAGCATACTAACTGAAAAAAAAAAAGCCTCACTGGATAGGTATCGTAGCAGAGTGAACACTACTGAAAATAAAATGAGTGAAACTGGAGGCAGAGCAATAGAAACTATTTAAATGACCCACACAGAAGCAGAGAAAACAAACCCAAAGGGGCACTTTAGGGAATTGTTACACAGTGGAGGACAGGTATACAATTAGATTCCACAAGCAAAGGAGGGAGAGGTGGGCAGAAAGAAAACACTAGAGATAATTGCAGGCAGATTCTTCACCAATTAAAAGTGGTACTCGCCAAGATGAAGAGATTCAGTGAAATCTGAACCTGAACACATCATAGGCAAATTGCTAAGAAGTAAAATAAACTGAGAAGAAAATATTATTAAGAACAATCAGGTGGGAGGAGAGAGAGGAGACCATGATGGTAGTAAATAAGATCAAAGTCATTTGTAGGCATGCATGAAAGTAAGATAACGAAACCCATTAAAATTTCTTAAAAGGAGAAGGGATAAGAAGGGATGATAGAAAGATAATAGAAGGCATGGATATGATTCCAAGTACATTATATGCATACATGGAAATATCGTGATTAAACTCCTATGTGCAATTAACATATGATCACACAGAGGAAGTAAATGGGGCCAGTTGTCATGCCTATAATCCCCCGCTACTTGGGAGGTAAAGACAGGGTTAATCACAATTTGATGTCAACTTCTGGGACCAAGTTTATATACCAGTAAACAGCTGGACCTAGTATTATGCACTTGCCATTTCATCTACATGGGAAGCAAACATAGAAGGATCACAATTCAAGCCTGCCTGGGCATAAATGTGACACCTTATCATCTCAAAAGTAAGTAAAGCAGAGTGGGCTGGGCGCATGACTCAAGCATTAGAGCATGCGCATAGCGAGGAGGGAAGGGAGGGAGGGAGGGAGAGAGGGAGGGAGGGAGGGAGGGAGGGAGGGAGAGAGGGAGGGAAGGGAGGGAGGGAGGGAGGAGGGAAGGGAGGGAGGGAGAGAGGGAGGGAAGGGAGGGAGGGAGGGAGGGAGGGAGGGAGGGAGGGAGGGAGAGAATGAAAGAAAGAAGGAAATTAAAAAACAAAAACTGTGCGGCTAAATGGAGATAGTTGATATAATTTGTAACTAAGGAATCTTCATTCTTAAATTAAAACAAAAGATGTCTCCAATAGATCCCACCTCTTCTCTTCATAATGTGATGTAGCCCTTATTCACATCGTGCCAGACATCTGTGTAATTAATGGTTTACTACGTCTGCCATCTAAACATGATATGCAAATAACCTAGCAAATATTTCAACTTACTGTAAATTGTGTTCCCACGTGTCCACTTGTTGTTTCTGCCTACTGTTTGTTGCTTCCTTTAATTCATTGACCCTATTGTTTTGTACAGCGTTGAGGATGAAACCCAAGGCCTAAATGCAAGCACGTCACCACTTGAGCCATGCCCTCAGCCTGTTTCTGATTTTTGTATCTTGCTTTCGGATAGAGTCTTGGAAATTTTGCCCAGACTGGCCTCAAACTTTGGATCCACCTTCTTGCGCCTCCCTAGTAACTGAGATTATAGACATGTACCACCATGCTCAGGTTAGCCTTTGTTTTCGAGCTTTTAAAAGATTCCCTTGAAATCCAGGGAACCCTGTCCTGAGACACGGGCACTGCAGACGGTCTTCCATCGAAGGGAAGAGCTAAAGACCCAAGACCAAGCAGCAGCAATGCCAGCCACGGGAGTGAGGCCCAGAACTTTGCTCGGCAGAGGGGCTGAGAGCAGCCCCGAGGACGAAGATGGGGAGCCAGCAGAAGCCCAAGGACAGCAGAGGAGGATGGAAGCGACCCGTCCAGGCTCTAGGATCTAAGGAAAGTGATGATCCGGCCTCAGACGCTGGGGCACTGCCAGTGAGTGGACCGTAACAAGCCCAGACCCACACCTGAATCACGTCCAAACGTGAGCAACCCAAGCGCAACACAAATGGGCTGAACAGGTCTATCTAGCTCTGCACGTAAATATGACCTACCTGAAGTCAATTCTTCCTGCTTCCATCGTTCAGTGGAGTGAAAAAAATCAGAAGACTAAAAACGGATCCATCGGCAAAGACGGGGACACAGTAATTGGTACCAGATGTGGGGCTCTGCACGAAAGTTCAACATAACTCTCATAAATACGCTACAGTTCCTAGAGAAAATGTCAGCGCTTATTCGTGAAGACACAGCACATTTTACCCAAGACATGGTAACTATAAAAATCTAAATGGAAATTCTAGAAAGGAGAAAGATGGTATCAGATCTAGTTTTCTTCCTAGAAATCCAGCAGCAAGTAGGTCAAATCGTTTGATACCATCTACCAACCAGTCTTCCCCTTCGCTGTTTCTCCAGTCAGCGGTGCAGTCTAAGAAATTCTTCACTTCTGATATTATCGTTTTTATTTCTAGAATTTCCATTTAGGTGTTTTTGTTTGGTTTTGGTTGTGGTTGAGGGGAGTGTGTGTGCACATGTGCGTGTGTGTGTGTGTGTGTGTGTGTGTGTGTTGGTACTGGAGCTTAAACTCAGGGCCTGGGCATTGTCCCTTCACTTTTTCACTCAATTCGGATGCTCTACAACTTGAGCCCCAGCTGCACTTCTAGCTTTTTGCTGGTTAATGGGAGATTCGAACCTGCACAGACTCACTTGTCCGGTCCTCCGATCTCAGCCTCCTGCGTAGCTAGGGTTGCAAGCGTGAGGCACCCGTGCTGGCCTTCCATTTCCGTTGTGAGGTTCCGGGGTGTATGCCGCAGTGTTGCTCCGTGTCGTCAACACTGACATCTGGGTGCAGAAAATCCTTCGTGGAAGAGTCTGCTCGGGGCCTCGTGGGAAATCTAGCTGTATGCCTGGTTTCTACTTACTAGACTGAAGTGACACACCACTCTCCCACGGTGACAACAAAAATGTCTACACACATTCTCACATGGGAACAACCGTTGGCACGATTGGTGTCGTTCCATATGGTATTTGGGTTAGGGTAGAGGCTGCTCTTGTTAGCTTTTGTTGTCGTATTATCTTGTATCCGCCTATTATATTGGCCCTTTCCTCTCTTGTATTTCCAGTTTCTCTCCTCCTGTTTCTCTCTTTTATGTCTCTTTATTCCTCACTGTCTCTGTCTGTTCTCTCTCTCTCTCTCTCTCTCACACACACACACACACACACACGTTCAGTTTCAGGGTAGAATTGTTGTCTGCACTGAGGTAATTGCTGAGAGGTGAAGTGGTAGCCATGGAATTGCTCATTGTGATGATGTAAATAATTTGGGGAAACTTGAAAGAGTTGAAGGCCTTCACATTAGGAAAGGGGAAAAAAGGAACAAGGGAAGGGAAGTGTGTGTGTGTGTGTGTGTGCACGTGCACGCACACATGGAGGTGTAATTGGACGGGATATTCATCCTTGAAAGGGAAGTGACTTGGAAACAGCAAGCTGGAAGAAGTTAAAATGTGAGAGATTAAAGGGAGGGAATTAGGGATAGGTAGATGTTGCCATGCAATATGAAATGTATCACTTTCAATTTAGCTAAAAACTCTTTTATCAGTTTTCTAGATCACCATTTGCAGGGTTCTGGAGCTGGACAGCTTGCTTTGAAGGCTCACTCATCCATTATCAGCTAGGACTGGGACTGGCTACTGGGCCTTATTTAGCTAGGTGGGCTTCTTCCGGTCACTCTCCGAGCCCATTTTCTCAACTGGGAACTGTGAGTCATAACATCTTTCTGATTGGATTTGCTGAAGGAATTATTAACCTAGAGACAGGCACACAAACTAAATGCTCAATAAGACGTAGCTATCACTGCTCTTTAGATAAGTAATTATACTTTCTAGAAAGGGGGAAGAAACATGCCCTAGAAAACCCTGAGTATCTTAAGAAAAAACATGTAATAAGATTTTAGAATAGGATTTGTACTTGGGTTGGGAATATAAAAAGAAGGCTTCAGAAAGCAGGTGGGTACTATTGGAAAGGGGTGGGGGGGGCAATTGTGTCACTGAGTGTTTCAATAAATTTCATCTGCAGAGAAGAGAGATTATCAAGAAGATAAACTATACTTGGCAAGAAGCAGCACTTATTTTGCTCAAGAGAGGAAGAGAACTTGTGTTCTTCATGGTGACCTTGGTTTTCATCTGTATTTTGATAAAATTATGAAGTAACCTTGTTCTGTACCACTCATCACAGTCTTAGGGCCAGCTTGGAGTTGATGTTCTCTAAGATGAAGTTGCCTAGCAGAACACCAGGGTCGCCCAGGCAGCGTGGGCCTCCGTGCTAGAGATACCCTCCTCATCCCCGGTCCCTTCATCATGGAAGCCTAGTCATGCTGGCACTTCTGATCCAGAGGTCTCCACGCGGACAGTCATTGCCTGAGAAGATGCACAGACCTGAGATTGGGTATGGAACAGATGCAAAACGTAACAAAACAAATGAGAAAAACTTAAAAAGAAAGCGTATAGGGTTTCAAGCAGGTGTTGACAGGGAGACAAAACAAAATAAAAGAACCTAGAAGAAAATGTAGCCTGGGGAAACAGTCTAGCACAGATGAACCAAAGGTAGCCGCTTTAACTGGATAATGAGCTCAGCCCCATCCCATCCCATCCTTCCTCTGAAGTCCAGGTGTCTTTCTAAGCAGCTTCCAGTTCTAGGCCTGTGTGCCCAGTCTCCCATTCACCTAGCAACCAGCTCACCCCCCGCAATCTGTCTTCATGTATCTTTTTAAAAAATATTTCTTCTTCACAAAAGCTCTGCTAGGTCCCCTATACAACATTACCTTCCCTCTTAATTACTGTATGTCATCTTCTCTTTATTCACTGCACTTAAGGTATTATCAGAATTTAGTCTTATGATGCAAAATGCAGTGTCTGACCTTCCTAGGAAACTATGAGCTGCCAGTGAGCAGGGACTATGGCTGACTTCTTGATTATTTTCGTTCAGTTGTTGGAACGGGAGTGAGAGAGAAAGGCTCGCTTATTTCCTCCGCCTGTGCTGAGTCACAAATGAATTCCTTTTCTCTTTTATCCAGTTCAATCCACACTACATCTTTTTTTATTTTCTGAGTAGGTGGCTTTATTGTTTTGGCTTGACAGTGATGTTCTTCTCTGATTTCGCTTAGTTCTATTATTTCAGTGAAAACTATGAAGAGATGGAAGTCATGAAGTTTGAGTTTCACATCATAACAAATCACAACGTGTTTTCAAGCTCGCCCTGCCTTGCTTCAGTTTCTGTGGTTGCTCGTTTAGTTACCATTTTATGTTCCCCTTTGGAAAGCTAGAGGAGAGCAACATACAAATGAAATTTTTCCTTTGGGCATTTCCTGCGTTTGAGCCTTATTTCTTGAATTTACTGTTTCGATTCAGTGTTCTGACACGCTTCCCCAGCCCTTCTTCTGGCCAGGGCTTGATACAGCAAGCTTCCTGGCTCTGGGTCTGCATAGGACTAGATACTTGGCCCCCAAAATGATATCCAGCAGAGTCTCAAGAGTTCTGAATTCCAAGCCAAGCTGAACCTTGTTTGGATTCGGTTTAGCTGGCTCCCCGACTCTGCAGGCCAATGTCCCCCAATGCTCGTAAAATGGCGACGGAAGATGTGGTGGACAGGGAGGGGCGCCCACTGAACGCCATCTCCACGAACTAAACACCAACGAAGCAGACACATATGGACTCCATTGTCCTAAACACAGACAGGGGTTTAAAAGGAGAGCAAATGGAGAAGTTCCTTGGCCACATGTGTTTCGGAGTTGGCTGAACCAAAGATGTTGGAACGCGCCCCAGGACATTTATCAAGGCTGCAGTGCAACGCTGGCTTCACCCACGCCTTCATGGGTGGCCATGACTCTACTGTACCTATTCTTCCCTCTCGAGTTCAAAGCCAACTGCCACTTCCCTGGCAGGGGAATCGACTGTCTTCAGCTTGCGCAGATGTGAGCAGGCTCCCGCTTGGGGTGCGTGGAAGGAGGCACCTCCTTTCGCCTCCAGTCCCCGAGCCTTGCCTCTGCTCCCTCCAGGCCAGGAGTCGAGCCGGGGGCACTGGAAGGGCCGCTGCCGCCCACCCAGACCTCATCATCTCCAAACCCTTTCTTGGGTTCGCTGCTGAATCCTGCAGGCCAGAGTCCAGTGCTCTTGGACTCCAGCAGACGGACTCTTTTCATGGAAGCCTCTGTGGCCTGGCCTTGGGCTCTCCTGTGCCCACTATTGTGCATGAGAGAAGGACTTGCTTCTATCATTACCACTGGCTTGGAAGTCCCTCGGGTGGAAGGATAGGCCGACCGTCACTTTGCCTGTAATCCTCCTCTGCTTGGAGATTCTTTGTGGGGCTTGGGGTTTATTTTCCTGTAATATGTGAATAATATGCTTTGCCACAATAAACAAAACAGTTCTGCTGCCTTTGTCTCAGAGACAAGCCTGTCCCTGGGATCCGTGGAGATCACCGACCCTTAAGAAGATCTCTTTAGATTAAAAAATTGTATTACCGTAAGTAAAATCTATAAAAAGGTTTCATTGTGACATTTAGATACATGCATACGATGTACTGTGATCAAATTCACCTTGTTTATTCTTTCTTGAACTCTCCCTCTTCTCATCCTTCTTTTTGCAGGTCTTAGAGGGCTTTATCACATCATATCTATATATTTTGTTGAATTGTGTTCACCTCCCATCACCCTCTCCTTTTCTCCTTCCCTCCCATTGGTTTCCCCAGTCCCCCTTTGACAGAGATGCATTATGATTATTATTATTATCATTATTGCTATCATCATCACCATCATTACCATAATTATGATTAGGTCTAGATTCCACATAGGAGCGAAATCATTCCGAGCTTTTAGTTACTCCTTTGCAAAGGTGACATGGGCACTTGGGAAATACTGGTGAGGCTTCTAAGCAGCTATTTCGTCATGACTATTCCATTCCTGACTCTAGCCAGCAACTCCACCCCAGGTTCGGCCCAGGAACCAAAAGTCTCTGGGTACAGTGTGTCCCCTGGAGAAACCTTTTTGGCAGAGGTTCATCGTTTTGCTTTCTTCCAAGTAAGTGACCCAGAACAAGCAAGGTCTCGCTTCACCTAAATGAGCGCCTGTGTAGAAGTTATGAACACACAGCTTGCCTTGCTTGTCATCTCGTGTGTGAGAAGTGACTTAGGTTTCCGTGGGATTTTGTGCCCCTTTGCTCTAAACTCTTCTTTTTCTGCTCAACGATTTCTTGTTTCCCAGGACTCCAGGTGACTTGTTGTCAGAAGCGTATCAGGATCTTTTCTTGAGGAGACAGAGAGGCACAGGGAAAGGGCTTTGAGGGGTGGGGCAATGGCTAACATATCCGTTCAAATGGACTAGAAGCGTCCTCACTCAGGGGACGTCGAGATCGAGATCGGCAGGTCCTCTTTAAGGCGATGCATGCTAGGAACCATGGGAAATGTGTGGCTCTCCGGGAGGTCTAGTTTTATTTGTTGTCTTGCCTGGTTCGTGGGACACCACGCTATTCGGTTAAATATTATTGGTGAGTGTACTTGTAAGGGCTTTTGCCAACCTTTAAATTGCTAAATTGATCATAGATGGCCTTCCCTAATCTGTTGAGAACTCAGAACAAAACGATGGCAGAAAATGCCAAAAGGATACCCAGTATTTTGCACAACAAATCCATGTTAATTAAAAATACTCTCTTGTTCCAGGTGCTGGTGACTCAAGCCTGTAATCCTAGCTACTCAGGAGGCTGAGATCTGAGGACTGCAGTTTGAAGCCAGCCTGGGCAGGAAAGTCCTTGAGACTCTTATCTCCAATTAACCACCAGAAAACCAGAATTATGGTAGTGGCTCAAAGGTGTAGAACATTAGCCTTGAGTGAAAAAGCTCAGAGACAGAGTCTACCCTCTGAGTTCAAGCCCCAAGAAAAAAATATTTAAAAATTAGTTTTTGAAAGTATTAAAATTATTTTTAAATGTATCTTGTGATTATGAACAGCAACAGTAAGTCACAGCTCCCAACCCGTTACTCAAATATGATAATATATTGTGCTGATAAGCTATGCTCTTTAATATGTTCAGGGTCCTAAGTGCATTTTCAGCTTGTAGTATTTTGAATTTACAGTGATTTTATCTGAATTGGTTTATAAGTCAAGGAAAACATCTATCTACCTATCTACCTATTGATTTTCATCTATCTATTATCTATTCTGTTTTTATCTATCACCTATCCATCTTTACCTATTTATTTTTGTAGCCCTGAAAGGCTTTTACAAACACACTGTCTAGCCAATATATTGTAGTAAAGAGTTGGTAATCTTATTCTTTTTTATTTATTTATTTATTTGGGCAGTCCTGGGCCTTGGACTCAGGGCCTGAGCACTCTCCCTGGCTTCTTTTTGCTCAAGGCTAGCACTCTGCCACTTGAGCCACAGCGCCACTTCTGGCCATTTTCTGTATATGTGGTGCTGGGGAATCGAACCCAGGGCTTCATGTATACGAGGCAAACACTCTTGCCACTAGGCCATATCCCTAGACCCAGTAATCTTATTCTTGACATACATTATCACTGTCAGAAAATCAGCCTAAGATCCTCTAGAGAAAAAGCCTCTCACAATCAAAAATTATGTATCTAGAGGCTCCCTTGGATTCATTCGTGCATTCTCCCCTTTCCAGGGTCTCTAGAGGGTCTCAGAGGGACCTTTGTGTGGTCCACAGTGCTTTTGGCAACTGCTGGTCGGACTGTAGCAGTTCTCTGCCCTATCATCCGCATTCCTTCGTTACATTATACTTATACCAGTAACAATTTCAATTACCATCAAAACGGGGGAAAAGGAAATTCAGTTTGACCAAGCAAATGATCAGACTCAAGACCACAAAGCAAGCAATCTGGTACCTCCCCCCAGAAACAATCTGAAAATGCCTTTAAAATGCTCATTTTATTCCTATTCCAAGGACGACTAGACAAGATTCCCCATGGAACATTCTGAGGAAAGTATTCTCTTGCTTGGCTAGGAGAATCGGCAGTGACCTCCTAAAGTTGTTTCAACGCTATATTTTACAAGTCTTTATTAGATGTTTGGCTCTGTAGCCCTTTACTTCAGGGAAAGATGGTGCTCTTGGTGAAGAAATTGTTTATATAACCTTATAGAATTATGAACAATTGACTCATCTAGGCTGAGTATATGTTAAGTGTGCGGTCTCATTTTCTCAGCAAACACAGCTGCCTTCATAATGTTTGGCTTGGCTCTCATGACATTTTGCAAAATTAATTTGCAACCATTGAAGGCTAATGGTAGTCTTCTTTCATTTCTCACCGAATCTCTCAATCTTCCCTCCATGACACGAACAAGCCGAGTTTCACTGGCTGAACTCCATGGGAGCATGGGGTCTGTCTGGAGCACCTGCTATACCACTGGCTATGGTGCAGAGCACTGTCGGTTTACAACAGTAACACGAACGTAGCAGGAACACCAACTCTCTAACTGGATAAATGATATTACAGAACTGATATTGCAACTGTATTTTATTGTCTTTTTATCGATGTATCAAGCATTGCCTAAGCATTCTCTGTATGGTTTATCCTTCAGTACGCATCACTTCTTCGGTTTTGTGTACTTTGTTTCTCATAATTCTTGTTTTTGCCTGCCTCATTGGTCATCTCTGTAATACTCAGGCTACATCTGACCAGCCTCACTTACTCTGCTCTGGGTTCAGGAACTGCTCTTGCCTTCTCCAGCACCATAGTCATATTCTTAGAATGTGCATAGCACAGGACAAGCTCATGCCAATCTTACTCCATGCCCTATGCTCATGCTTAAACACTGTTGATTGTTCACTAAGGACCACGTAACTTATCCCAAGTTAATCAAAACCAGTCTTATAAGAGTTTAGAGTCTACTTTTTAATCTACGGGATCCATTAGAAAAAGGAGGTGTAAGACTGCCAACTGTTGAACAGTGAGTCTTTGTGAAGAGTAATAGAACTGCCTATCATAATTGGAAGAAAACAGAAATGTGGATTAAAAACGGGAAAGAAAAAGAGGGAATGAGAGAGGAAGGAAGAAAGGAGAGAAGGGAGGGATGAAGGGAAGGAGGAAAAGAAAGAGAGAAAGAAAGGAAAAAGAAAGAAAGTAGGACAAAAGGAAGGAAGGGAGACAGGGAGGGGGGAGGAAGAAGGGTGGGGGAGAGTTAAAGAGTGATTCTTGGATTTTCATAGTCCCAGGCTCTGGTTCTACTTCCTCCTGCAGCCTAATTCTATGTTTATCCTGAGGCCCAATGTGATGTCACTTTTAATCATGTTAACTTTTACCTTTTTGAATGAGTTACCTAGTATTTGTGTCTGTTATTTACAACCCAAAGATCTATCCTTCCAAATAGCCTTTTTTTTTTTGGCCAGTCCTGTGCCTTGGACTCAGGGCCTGAGCACCGTCCCTGGCTTCTTCCCGCTCAAGGCTAGCACTCTGCCACCTGAGCCACAGCGCCCCTTCTGGCCGTTTTCCATATATGTGGTGCTGGGGAATCGAACCTAGAGCTTCATGTGTAGGAGGCAAGCACTCTTGCCACTAGGCCATATTCCCAGCCCCCAAAGAGCCTTTTAATAACATATATCCACTAATTTAACACAAGCTGACATTACTTCAATGACTGCTTTCTCTTCTCGGACTAGATATTACTCATTATCCTTCAAGACGCACCTGTCATGCCAAGAACAAGATGATAGCTCCAAGTGTGCTCAGGGTGTAGAACTCAGTAAAATGCCCACTGGCTCTGGAGGAGGTTACTACCCGGCCATCAAAACTGATCCTCCTTCTGTGGGATCTTCTGGCTTTCTTGTTCCTGTTCAAGCCCAGCCATTTTTCCAAGGCCAAGAAATATCTATATTTTTTTAAAAAAGAAAAGTGTAGTGTTCCTCATTTATCACACTCTCTTTGGTCTT
This sequence comes from Perognathus longimembris pacificus, assembly GCF_023159225.1. Classification (NCBI taxonomy): domain Eukaryota; kingdom Metazoa; phylum Chordata; class Mammalia; order Rodentia; family Heteromyidae; genus Perognathus; species Perognathus longimembris. The sequence goes on along the minus strand of NC_063179.1, from coordinate 45,214,866 downwards.
TGTCTTTAAATATTGACTCCGTGCCATCCACGCTCCTTCTTTGCTGCCTTCACACGCCAGTCCTGAAGCTGTGGTTTTCTGAAAGCTCTCCTGCTGCTCCCTTTACTGTACTGAGGTCTCTGTCCTTATAGTCACCTCCATATCTACAGTCCAGGAAGGAGGAACACATAAACCTCTGGCAGATGCAGATGCCTAGACACACCCAGGCATGCAGAGACCCATGAAGAAATATTCCTGTACATAAAGCAAATCTGTTTTCAGCAAGTTCACCCGAAGAGGTGGCAGGGTGAGTCATGCAATCTGTCTTCGTCACATCAGCAGTGCCTGGTGGTGACAGGAAACCTTCTCTGTCCTTGTGGTTATGAATGGCTAATGAAATGACTTGACAAGGTAAAAAAAAAAATTAAAAAAGGAAATGCTGAAGCCTCACTTCTCTATCTCAGTGCAAAACCCCTACCCCCGACCATGCCTCTTGTGGATCAATCTAGGACCTTAAAGACCCTCGCTTTCTGAGGGGTCACTTATTTTACCAAAATAACAACAGCTTGACATAAAATTTGTAACACTCAGTGATACAAAAGCCCCGTGCAGATGACACTCGCATCCACGAGGTCACGAGAGGCTGGGAGGACACGATTTCTAAACATGGGCTCCAGTTTTCTCTGGCTACAAAGTGACACTCAGGGTGTGAGATTCCGTTTTCAGTGGTGAGTTCATCTTTTACTGCCTTTTATCATTGCAAATTATGGTGCGCTGGGTACTTACTTCTCTGTAACAGGAGGGGTCAAGTAGATAATTAATGAAAATTAATCTGTAAAAAAAGGAATAAAACCTCCAATTCAAATCTCAGTTTATGACTCGGTTTATGATGCAAGCATGAAACTTCAAAGAGAGGTAACTCAGTGAGGCACTTTAATTACATTTTATTATATCTAAGAACTTGAGGGAAATTTTGCCGGCTGCAAGGAGATGTCTCTTGAGAATATTTTCCTTCACAGTGGGGCCCCTGTTCCCAGAGCAACTACAGAGGGCGGCCGCTGGCACCTGCTGCCATCTCAAGAAGGGGCCAACCGCTGCTGGCTGGAGGAGCGGCAACCATGGTTTCTCTCGCAGATTGGAAGATTCTGTTCAAAGGAAGGAGCCCACCCATCCTGCAAACTCACACATTCCCGGTGGCCATCCGGGAGGCTCACATTTCCAGAGAAACTCAGAGGGCCACAGACGAGCTGCTGCTTCTGTGGTGAGCTCAGAAATGGCCACTTTGACACAGGAGACAGAACGTTCATTCTATGCGTTGTAGCTTGTTCAACTCAAACCTTCTCCTCTCTCCCTTTCTCTCTCTTTGTTTCTCGGTCTCTCTTTCTCTCTGTCTGTCTGTCTTTCTGGGTGATTGGCACTGGGGTTTGAGTTCAGGACCTCATGCTTGCTAGACAGGCATTCTAACCCTTGAGCCATGTCCTCAACCATTTTTCACTTTATTTTTCAGACAAGGTCTCATGGTTTTCCTGAGGACCAAATTCAGACCACTGCCTTCCTACGAGTGACCTCCTAGAAACTGGAGTGACCGATGGGAACTGCCATGCCAAGCTTATTGATGGAGCTGAAGTCTCATTCACTTTTTTCCCCAGGCTATCCTCAAACCATGACTCTGCAGATAACTTCCCCTGAATAACTGGGAATATAAATGCAAACCTGGTTCTCTTTCGTTTATTTTTATTTTTAAAAGTTATTTATTGTTATTGTAAAGGTGGTAATGTACACAGGAGTTATAGTTGTATAAGTCAGATAAAAAGTCTGTTTCTTTTTTAACAACGTCACCCTTTCCCTTGCTCTCTCCCAGTTTTTCCTTCCTGTTCCCACTCACAAGTGGTATATTTTATTTTCCAACATAGGATCTAGTGAGTATCACGTCTGCATTTGTTCACCCTTTAGCTCACCATTTCTGGGCCCTCCTTACCCTCCCCCAAACAGATAAATAAGCAAATAAGCCAAAAAGAAAACAAAGCAAAAACAGCAACAAAGGAAAAAAGCCCTCTGTGTCCGCTTTCTGGGGTTTATTTCGATTAGCATTCTTTTATATGATCATATGCACACAGCTCCTCTGGCTTTGTGGTCCTCTTCTACGAGTGTCCTCCTTTGGTCTCACTCTGTGTGAATGCCTACAGACCTGTATAATTCATCACGTTCTAGTGTAGTTTTCCTCTTATCACTTAGTGTGTTTACTTGTAGATGTATAGACATGTTCTAGTTAGCACAAATGAGGGAAGCTATGTTTCTTTTACAATACAGATCCTCACTAAAAATCCCAGACCGGCTTCCAACTCTCAAACCTCCTGCCTGCTTCTCTTGAGTGCTGGAATGACAAACATGTACCACAACTTACAGATCAAGAACTTCCTAAGTCATCTTGAGTTGGACCGTGAAGGAGGGGACCCTTTCTTGACTACCTATATTGTTTCCACCCCGCCCCCCGCCTCAGATGCCACAGCCCATGAAAGGAAGGAAAAATGATTCTTAGGTTAATATGACCCAGTGTTGATTCCAGGGCGAAGGGCCAGGGTTCCTCCCTTCAGATTCCAGTTCAGGTACCAACTTGTGTTCTGGCCTTGGGCACAACCACTTAGACTCTGTGCTCTGCCCAGCGCTAAAATGACAGAGCTGACGCCGTTGCCCCTGACCTCATTGGGACGTGGTGTAGACACGTTGAAAGTTCCTTCGGGTTTGTTCTTTTTGCTTTTATAAAGAAAGGTTGTGGTTTAACTTGTTAGATTTGAAGAGTAAGTTTTTGATGTTTGTGGGCTGGAGGAATGGGCAGAAAAGCAAAGAAGAATTCTAAATAAATTTGGTTGATTTATTTGGCGTGGCTAAGAGTCAGAACAATGTGTCCAAAGGTATTCCTGTTAAAAAAATAAAAAAAAAAAGAAAGTAAATAAAGGGAGGAAATTGCTCCAGGCTTGAATAGTTTGGCTCATTCTCTTATCCTTCGCCATGGAGTTAGACCCACCTTTTATAACTTTAAAACCCAAGGGTCATAATTTACTTCACTTGGGATTAAGGATGGAAAAGAGCCCAACATTTTCACAAAGGTGTAATCACATAGAAAAAGATAAAGTTTAGATATTGGGACCGGGCTGGAAATGGAAGGAGATGTTGGAATTTTCCAAATGTTCTTAAAATGTTTACTTCTAGAATTTTAAATCAAGAGAAGAGAGTCAACCATAGACCAAGTGCTGAGAAAGCCAAGATGGGCTATCCATTTATTCATTGAACAAACATGCATTGAGCAAGCTTACTAAAACATCGTCCTTACCCTCAGCAAGCACACGGTTCTATGACGAACGCCACAGAAGAAACATCATTGTACTATGCTATGAGACAGGAGTGTGTGTGGGGCGGGTGGGGGGGTAATTTGCTGGTTCATATCTCAAACTTTCTTGCCTGTTCTGCCATCTTTCTATCAGCATCTCTAATTACACATCTGGACTTACTTGATCTCCTTTTATAAAATATAACTCTTTTGTGTTACTCTTTACTCTTTTAAGTCACAGGGTTTGGATGTGGCTGTTTGTCAGTTTATTGGCAGTACTGGAGTTTGAACTCAGGGAATCGGGCTTGTCCCGGAAGTTCTCTCTACTGGAACCACACCTGCAGCCCTTTTGGCTTTTAGTTCGTTTGTCAGATAGGGTCTTGCGCTTTTTCCCAGGTAAGCTTTGGTCCATAGCCCTGCTACATCTGCTTCTTGAGGAGCTAGAATACAGGAGTACCCCCATCACACCAGGTTCTACAGAGTCATTTTTGCACATGGTTTTCTTTTAAAACACAATGAAAAAAATGGAATAATACTGATGACAAAAGTCAAGCATAAACATGAGCTAACCTCTTTTCCAAAATTTTATCAATATACATGGGGATTGATTCAAATGTATTTTGTGACTTTAAGAGTAAGTAAAAACCCAGAATCAATTAATGCAAAAAAGTAGCAGGTGTATATTTGACTACATACTTTATAATTCATTATCAACATGCATCATAAAGTCAAAAAATCATTGGTGAAGAACTAATCTCCTAATAGACAAAACACAAAGAGAAATCCAGGTGAAATTTTCATAGTAGAATATATGAACATATATGTACAGATAAAGAAGAGATATGTGTGTCTCTAAACAAATGAACAAGTTCTTAACCTTACTTATAGTGAGAGGACTAGGTAATCCTGGCCTAGTATTTTATACTTAAGAGTGTTGTTTTTTTTTGGGGGGGGGGAGTCACCCCTGAGTAGAATGTTTGTTGATGAGGCTAGTGGGAAATGGATATTCTTACCCACTCTGGTTGGAAGTATAGCATGGATACAATCTGAATAACCTTGAAGAAGGAGACTTAGTATAATTTATCAGAATTACAGAAGCCTCTACCCCCTGCCCCAGAAATCTCATTGCTAAGAGCCTTGTCTACAAATACCCTCGTATGAGCACAAAATGATCTATAGAGAAGGCTATTCATTGCGACATTGACTGTAATAGCTGAAGCTGGAAGCCACCCAAGCAGCAAGTATTGTACACTCTCAGAATGGAGTAACAGGCTACCACAAAAAAATCTTTTAACATTAAAAATAAAGAATGAGAGAAGCAGATTGTCGTGAATGAAGATGGAGAATGGAGAGGTCTTTGAGGCGGCACTTTGAGATACCAGCTGGACAGTTGTGAAATATACTATTGATTGCATTATTGATTGCATAAGGAAATGAGATCCTAAGAATATGTCCATACATATGTGAACACACATACAAATATTATACATATACATTTCCATATAATCACACAAAAAGATTTGGGAACACCCTCCCCCCCCATCCTTTTTGTTTATTTATTTATTTTGGTGACCGTCCTGGGGCTTGAACACAAGACCTGGGAGTTGTCCCTGAGCTTTTTTGCTCAAAGCTATTGCTCTACCACTTGAGCTACAGCTCCACTTCTGGCTTTTTTTATTGGCTGATTGAAGGTAAGGGTCTCACAGACTTTCTTTCATGGACTGACTTCGAACTGCAATGCTCAGATCTCAGCCTCCTGAAGTGCTAGGATTACGGGCGTAAGCCACCGGTGTCTAGCTGGTGAATCTTTTTCTGAGTAAGAAGTGACACACTCCAACTTATTCCTTGACAGAATATTTAAACATCTCATAAAACTTGTTACCAGCAGAGAGTGGAGGAAAATAAGCTAGAAAGTAGGCTTTTAAGGGACTATATTCTGCACATGAAAATAGATTTTAGTAATAATATGAATATTGATATTTCGAGATACTTTCCCTATACTTCTTTAAGTTATATAAATAAGAAGCTATGTTAAGATTAAAAATTTTGTATCTCAACTGTCCCCTCAAAGATCATGGGTTGAAGACTAACAGAAGCCTTTGGATGGAGGTTCACAGAGGCATCGCAGTAAGAAGCCTTCTGTAAAGAGGTAAAATATGTCATGCAGAAATGGGAAATGGTCTAAAACAAAAGAAAACAAAAGGCACCAATATTGTGTGGTATGCTTATTTGTTTACGTGTTGATTTGACATTTTGCCTGTTTCACATTCCCTATGAGAGTGGAAGTTCCATGACAGCAAGACAATATCACTCTTAACTTTCACTCTCTCCTCAACATTCAGCCTATTGCCCATTACCTAGAAGGCAATCAGGGAATATCCTATGAATATTGTCGGATCAATTTGAGCATTGTACTGGACCTTTAAGACAAAGGACACTCCTTACTTAGAAGAAGGGACTTCCCGTGGAACTCGAAGAGATCCCGGTAGTAAAATGTGCACGTCCTTGGCTATCACCAACACAATTAGTTGCCAGCTCCTCCATGGTCAGCCTTGCTCTGCCCAAAGTCACATTCATATTAAGAATGGAGAAACACAAATTAATGACACACACTGCATCCAATATACTTTCAAATGACCAGCGACACAAGATTATGCTTTCCACTTGCCATTTAGCGACCACCTAGTCCTCTAGATGTTTCCACCATGTAAGTTCCTTATGTACACTTTCAAGACTTGGAGCAAATTAAGTGTGAAATACCAGAGGCACACTTCCTGTGAGGTATGAAATATACTTAGCCACAGGAGAGCTCAGGAAAGCCTGAGAAAGCTACACTGCATTTAGGCATCACTGAACAGCCCCAAGAGATGGACTGGTTTTATTAAGTAGCCAGATGGCCTTCCAGAGTAGCCAGAAGAGGAGACAGGCCCCAGATGACAAATGATGAGAGCTCTCCCTCTGGGCATTTCTTGGAGACAATGTGTTGACGTTAGGTAAGGAATAAGTCCATAACGGCACTGTTCATGTAAATTCTCAGAGACGAGCAGGTGCTATTTATTGCCCACACCCAAAGGAAAGTTTGTCAGGGAAAATAGCCCAACTCTTTTAAAATCCGATTTCAGCAGGCTATACCCCTACATCCCCCCTTCCCCCCCCAAAGAAATATTTACAAACAAAATTCTTCAAAACAAAATGCAGAACTGATTAACTTGAACACTGCCCTCCATTTGAAGTGGTTGAAAGATGTCTTGCGGAAATCTGAGGTATGATCTGGCCGCTCAGAATCTACTCATTTTAAGTAAAATGCTGATGCAAACATTGCCATTGTCAGAGATAATAGAAATATAATAGCTGCATGCATTTTTATTGGTGCCAATTCCTCATCTTTATGTCATGCAATGATTCCCAAATTCAAAGAGACCATGCCGATTGCTCAGGATTTCATCCTCGGGAGAAAGGCTGAGGTGATAAGTTTGTTCGTTGCAGCTACGACTCGATGTTCATTACATTTGAGTAGCCAAACCTAGATTCTCTAGGAAGAAGTGGCTCTGAGAATCTGAACCTCAAGCTGAGTAAGCAACAGACGGTAGCAAGACAGCCATAGAAAGCAAAAAGCCATACAGAGCTACCCATCTCCTCCTCCTCCTCCTCCTCCTCCTACTCCTCTAGGATGACTTAGAAATCATCAATCACTTACTCGGAAGAATTTTTTTTTCTTTTTCAAATTTTTATTATCAAACTGATGTACAGAGAGGTTACAGTTTCATATGTTAGGCATTGGATACATTACTTGTACTGTTTGTTTCCTTGTCCCTCATACCCCTCTCTCCCTCCCCCTTTCCCTTTCCCCCCCTGAGGTGTTCAGTTCACTTACACCAAACAGTTTTGCAAGTATTGCTTTTGTAGTTGTTTGTCTTTTTTTACCCTGTGTCTCTCAATTTTGGTATTCCCTTTCAATTTCCTACTTCTAATACCAGTATACACGGTTTCCAATATACTCAGATAAGATTACAGACATAGTGTAGGTACAACCACAGGAAGGTGATACAAGAACATCATCAATAATAGAAGCTACAGATACACATGGGATGTTGAAAGTAGTTACAACTGTGATATAACAATTGTCTCCATAACATGGAGTTCATTTCACTTAGCATCATCGTATGTGTTCATAAGGGTATAGCTATTGGGAGTTGTGGTGCTCTGCTATGACTTGCCTAAACCTGTACTAATTATTCCCAATAAGGGAGACCATAGAGTCCATGTTTCTTTGGGTCTGGCTCACTTCACTTAGTATAATTTTTTACTCGGAAGAATTTTTAAATTATCATTATGTATTAAGCACTGGTCATTTTTGTTCCCCCAAACAAGTACTTTTGCCTTTATGGAACTTGTTCATTGCCATGAAGAGTAGAAGCAGAAAGATAAAGGACATATATTACAAAACTCTACGTGATGAGTGTATGAAATTGTAAAGAGGCATTTTTAATGAAGAATGTATGCTATGGATACATATAGTAACAATAAAGTGATTGAGAGAAAGGGATTGAGAGAATTATGGGCACTTTTTGAAAGCCAGAACTCCATTGCTCATTAACAAAAGTTTCTGGGGTACCAGCCATTTGCTGTGGGTGTTATAAGGAGGATTAAGTATAATTTCTACCGTATGGGATCTCAGACTGCATAGATAGCTAAATTACTAGACCATCCAAAGTAAAGTTGACTTAATTACTCTTAAGAAAAAACGTCAGCTGAGCATTGGGGGCTCACCCCTAGAGTTACTCGGCAGGCTGAGACTTGGAAGATTGCAATTCAAAGCAAATCTAGGCAGAATAGTCTGGAAGACTCATTTCCAATTAACCAACAAAAAGCCAGACTGGAGGTGTATCTTGAGTGGCAAAACACCAGCCACAACCAAGACAGCCAAGTGAGATGACAAGGCCCAATTCAAGTACCAGAACAAGAGCAAGAAGAACAAAGAGGGGGAAGAGAGCAGAAAACTATCAAAAAAGGTTTCCTAGGGGGAAAAAATGTGTTGGGGACAGTTTTAGGATATTGGGAAACAAGTAGGTAGATTCTTCACTGATCAGTTTTGCATTCAGACACAAAATCTGGATAAACGAACCTCAGAGTTTTTCCTGTCCTAAAAGCCAAGAACCTGTTTGATAAACATGACAGGTAGCAATAGTCAGCTGCATTAGTGTAACAAACAGGAGTGCTCATGGAAAAGACTGTTCGATATCATTTTTTTTTCTGGGGGATGAGTAGAATTTCATTGTGTATATATACCTCATTTTCTTGATCCATTCATCCACGGAGGGGCATCTAGGTTGATTCCATATCTTGGAATGATATTGAACCATTTTTAAGGAAATGGAAAGATTTGGAAAATTTTACATTAAGCGAAGTATGCCGGAAGCAAAGAAACATAGGATGCATGTGTTCCCTCATTCGTGGTAACTAGAATGTGCCTATTAATCTACAAGTAAATCCGCTGAATGATTAATAATATAATATGTTACATATTAATATTATATATATATATATCTGAGTACACACACTGGGACATGATAAATTATATAGGACTGTAGACATTCACGTACTGAGGCCAAAGGAGGATTTGTGTAAGATTGGTGGGCAAAGGCTCCATAGGACCGTATAAAACTGAGCTCCAAGAAAAGGAAACGAGACAATTTTAAGTTGCTATTGTGACTGCTTTTGCTTTCTTTTCCTTTTGTGTCGTTTGTTCGTTTGCCTGTGTGTGAGGGCAAGGGAGGAGCCATCAAAGGAGGAACGAGAGTGAGCAGATACAGCCGTGGCACTCACTGGACACGACGTGGAACATGACCTGGATCTCGCGTGGGTGGAGAGGAGGGGGAGAGGCCGGAGGAGAGCAAGAGAGGGAGGGACGTGGTTCAAGTACTCATGACCTGACTCGTGAAGCTCTAACCCCCTGCACGCCAACTCTGCAACAACAGCCAGTCCATCAGCAGGGAAGCAGACATTAACCGACGACTGCTCCAGTACCCAGCAGTGACCGCCGCGCTGCGCAGGGGTGCGGGCGCCCCCACCCGCGTTCCGAAGGATCCCCGCCTGCCCGCAGAGGCGACCAACCTTTCCCTCCACGCCCGCCGGGCCTTCGCCCCCGCCGCCTGCTCCGGCTCTCGACGGGAGGGGAGGCGCGCCCGCTGCACCTGCGCGGGGTCCGCGTGCGGGGAAGGCAGCTGCTGCCTGCGGGCTGGGTCCCAGGCTCGCGCTCCTCGCCCCGCACCGCCGCAGCGTTCCGGGGCCTCCGCAGCGGCCCCCCAAGCCTCGCCTGCAGCCCCGGCCAGGTCCCCAGCCAGCAGAGGCGGGCGGGCGCCCTGCCACGCTCCCTCCCCGCGCGCGGGGACCCAGCACAACACGGCCCACGCGCACGCGCGGCTCGAGCGCACGCCGGCTGCAGGGTCCACGCACACGCACACGCGGCTCGAGGGCACGCCGGCTGCAGGGTCCACGCGCACGCACACGCGGCTCGAGGGCACGCCGGCTGCAGGGTCCACGCGCACACGCACACGCGGCTCGAGGGCACGCCGGCTGCAGGGTCCACGCGCACACGCGGCTCGAGGGCACGCCGGCTGCAGGGTCCACGCGCACACGCACACGCGGCTCGAGGGCACGCCGGCTGCAGGGTCCACGCGCACACGCGGCTCGAGGGCACGCCGGCTGCAGGGTCCACGCGCACACGCGGCTCGAGGGCACGCCGGCTGCAGGGTCCACGCACACGCACACGCGGCTCGAGGGCACGCCGGCTGCAGGGTCCACGCACACGCACACGCGGCTGGAGCGCACGCCGGCTGCAGGGTCCACGCACACGCACACGCGGCTGGAGCGCACGCCGGCTACAGGGTCCCGAGCGCGGGGAAGGCCGGAGCGGGCGGCTGGGGCGCAGAGCCGCCGGCCCCCCTGCGAGGCCCACTCCTGATTTCTGTTCCACGCCCGCCGCAGACGCTCTGGCAGCTTCTCCAGAGACCGCGAAGCTGCGGGTTTCAAATTGTGGGGACGAAGTCTGCGTGTGGCTTCCCTGGCCCGTGGGCACACGGAGATCATTCTGCTGCACGTTTTTTCCTTCTCTCTGAAATTGTCGCCGTCCGCCTCTCTTCTCTGGCATCTGACCAAGTGCTGCGGGGGAAAATCTGGCCCACAGACCGAGACAGTGGCTTCCACCCTGTGACCCCAGCCTCTTTCCTCTGGGCTCAGAGGGCGGGTTTGCTGGCTATCCGGAAAACGTCCAGAGTTGGGGAGCCATAGCCCCCTCTGGACAGTGGTCTCCATCAGGAAGCGTTCACTCGAGGACAAATATGCTCTCCACCAAGAATTCTCTGGAAAGTCGGCTGATTTGATTCTAGAGAAAATTCAGCTTTTCAGAAAGGTAGATGACTTATATTCAGTGTATCAAATACCAATCAGTGGAGATGTGTGAATATCCAGGACAAACTATAGCACAAATAAAGTATAGAATTCTTCCTTTTTGGAAAATTGAAATGAAGCATTCTGCTTCATTGTGTGTGTGTGTGTGTGTGTGTGTGTGTGTAATACTCTAGGTATTGGTAAAAGCCCTTTATGCATGTAAATACACTGGGCAGGGTTGCCATGAATCCACGAGACGTCACATATTCAGCAAGTAGGTCTTACCTAAAGACAGCACCCAAAGAAGAGTAAGAAGGGACAGAGCCTGGCTGGCACAGGGAGGCATCCTGGGAAGGCGCAGAGGAAGCTACGGGCATGAGGTTTTCTTTCTTTTGCTTCTCTCTTCCTTTTTGTCAAAGTGAAGTACAGAGGGGTTACAGTTTCATGCGTAAGGCAAGTACATTTCTTATCCAACTCCCTCATTTTTTTAACCTCCTCCCTCATTTTTGCCCCCTGTTTCCCACCTCCCCAGTTCCCTCTACCCCCATGAGTTGTGGTTGGTTTACACCAATTGGTTTTGTAAGTATCGCCATTGCAATGGTTTGTCTCTTTATCCCTTGTCTCTAGATTTTGGTGTTCCCTTTCCCTTCCCTAGTTCCAATGCACGTATATACATTATCTGGGGTACTAAGATCAGTTACAGTAATAGCAGGAGTAAAACCACAAGGAGGGAATATGAGAGAAAAAAAAAAGGTGCGATTTCACATGACATGTTGAAATTGACTTCAACAATGACATACCACTTATTTCCATAACATGGAGTTCATTTCCCTTAGCATTATCTTGTGTGTTCATACGAGAATAGCTATTGAGCTATTGTGATCTTCTGCTAGGACTATCTTCAACATGTACTAATTATTCCCTGAGAGAAACCATGGAGTCCATGTTTCTTTGGGTCTGGCTCACTTCACCTAGTATGATTTTTTTTTCCAAGTCCTTCCATTTCCTTACAAATGGGGCAGTGTCATTCCTTTCTGATAGAGGCATAGAATTCCATTGTGTATATGTACCACATTTTCCTGATCCACTCTTCTACTGAGGGGCATCTGAGTTGGTTCCATATTTTAGCAATGACAAATTGTGCTGCGATGAACATAGTTGTGCTGGTGGCTTTAGTGTGGTCTTTCTTGTTATCTTTTGGGTAGATGTCCAAAAGTGGGGCTGCTGGGTCATAGGGGGGCTCTATGTTTAGCCTTCTGAGGAACCTCCACACTGCTTTCCAGAGTGGTTAAACAAATTTACATTTTCACCACATCCCCTCCAGTATTTATTATTCCTAGTTTTCCTGATAATGGACATTCTAACTGGGGTGAGGTAGAATCTCAGTTTTGTTTTGATTTGCATTTATTTTATAACCAGGGATGTAGAACACATCTTCATGTGTCTCTTGGCCATTCTCATTTCCTCTTCAGAGAAGTCTCTTTTTAGGTCTTTAGCTCATTTGTTGAGGGGGCAGTTGGTTCTTTGAGGATTTGTTTTGGAAGAATTTAACTTTTTGAGTTCTGCGTATATTTTAGATATGAGGCCTTTGTCCGTTGTATGGCCGGTAAAGATCTTCTCCCCATCGGTGGGCTTCCTGTTTATCTTGCAAGCTAGGGCATGAGGGTTTCTTAGGAGCAAGGGAAACTCAGTGGAGAAGAAGCAGCATGAACTCCTCGCTCCACGGAGAAATAATATCCTCACAGTATCCTTTTTCTCACTCGGATATTGGAGAAAGTAAAATTGTGCTTTGCCCATGTCTCACCCAGCTGCTATGTGGAATCAACAAACACAAGCACGCCGGTGCTCAGAAAGATATGGAGCACTCTCCTAATCCACCATTGTCCCTCGGCCTGTGTGGGAGCTTGGTCCCCGGATCGCCTCCTGAGCATGATCTTGTGCCGCCAAGAAGATCTGCTCTGAGCCGTCAGCCGCCCCTTCGGGGTGCTCGGGGACAGCAGGCCAGCACGGTCGGCGCAACGCCGCACGACGCTTCCCACGACCCACAACCTCACCTCGGTAAGATCATCAGACGCATCTTCGTCCTCTGCCCTCTGCTGCTGCTGCTTCTATGTTCATGACACCGCATGAGACACAAACGCACAGCGGTGAGTCCGTACAGAGTGGGACCGCCAGATCCTGACCTGCTTCCGTAAGGCTCAATCTTCACTCCAGTGCAGCTTCTCCACGGTGCCTGTGTCTGAAGCAGCCTGAGGATGGGTGACTCAGGACGAAGGCACCCAGGTGTGGAGAGGGAGGAAAATGGAGTCTTTCTCCTTTGCTTTTGCTCTGGTTCATGCCAGAGACGCAGAACATATTTCTTTAATCTCATAGTAGCAGTTAAGCCATTTTCAGAACAACCCCTTACAACTCTGTGTCCTGTACCTATGGGCCTCTCCTCCAAGTCGCTAGACTCTACATACGCCTGGATCCAATTTCCCCCTTACTTTCCAGCCTGACATGTCATACCTCAGGTTCTTCCTTTTGCTTTTTCAGCTCTTTCAAACAAACAGCGTTTGCTTTGCCCACTTCCGATATACATCATTTAAATAGTTCAGTTATTATTATTTTTTTTGCCAGTCCTGGGGCTTGAACTCAGGGCCTGAGCACTGTCCCTGGCTTCTTTTTACTCAAGGCTAGCATTCCACCTCTTGAGCCACAGCAGCACTTCTGGCCATTTTCTGTATATGTGGTGCTGGGGAATCGAACCCAGGGCTTCATGTATACGAGCCAAGCACTCTTGCCACTAGGCCATACCCCCAGCCCAACAGTTCAGTTAAATATCATCAGTCCTCCCAACAGTACAGATTTCAGTTACCATGATATAAGCAATTATAGAAAATACAAATGCCGTGGTCCATGGATCTCTAGTCAAATAATTAATGAGCAACACCATCACAACCAGCCATACCGATTTGCTCCAAATCCATTTGATTGGTCCCTGCATATCTGTCATTCAGTTCATGAGCAGACAACAAAATATATCATTGTGCTGTTTCTTTGGCTCCCAATGAGAAATACTCAGGAAATTTTATGAACATGGATCATCCAAAGCGAGAATTGCCTAGAAAAGAGGAAAATGTTGTAAGGATAGAAAAAGTGGTAACACTGGAAGTGAGATAGATGGAGTTGGAGAATAGGGGGCCATGGAAATATGGACAGTTCTATGCCTTCCAAATACACAGAATATTTAACCCTGGGAAGCTTGTGAATGAAAATTCATCAGCAAAACTCAGCAAAGCGGCTTTGGCAGAAGCAAGCAGAATGTCCCAGAGGAAGAGACCCTGGCAAGAAACTTCAGACTCAAGAAACTTGAGGAGACACTTCATGATGATGAAAGCAAGAAAGATAAATTCTTAGAAGTGAATCCAAATTTCAAAATGAGGACGATCAGATTTGCTGGGACAGAATGCATATTTGATCTGGACAGTAACTTCTAACATAAGAAGGCCAGCACTGTTATAATTACATTGCAAAGAGTTTCAGAAACATATTCAGCACTTTAAATATCTGTATTTCTAATGCTTTCAAATGTAGTGTACTTAAGAATTGTTAGTTTTATTGCCATACATTTCCCTGTACAATTTTAACCAACCATAAGAGACTTTTTAATTTGTGTTAACAAAACCTTGAAAGTTCACAATCACAATTTTCTCATTGATTACTAAGATTGCAGTATGTGGGTATAGCTTATCCAACCCATTTTCTGGCTCCATACTACAGTGGAAAGCAGGCTGATCTCATCTGGGTAACAGCTGTTGTGTATGTAGGTGTGCCACTATTGTGATTTCACTTCGGAGTTTTGTGCTCAGCTTTTTTGATGACTACTGGTGCTGCACAACTTGAGTCACACCTATAGTACAACCCCTTTGATGGCTGATTGGAGAAACAGTCTCAAGTACTTTTCTCCCTGGACTTTCTTCAAACCAAGGTCCTCAGGTCTCATCTTCCTGAGTAACTAGGATGACAGTCGTGAGACACCAGCACCCAGTGCCCAAATGGAGTTGCGACTGTTTATCAGAAGCTCTCTCTGGTGAAGGTGTGGATTGAGAGCACTGACTGGACTTAGATCAATATGCTATCCAGTGTAAATCTCTACCTCTTTTACGATCCCTGCTGTTTAACTGTGGGCTAATGGGAAGAAACAGGAGGCTCAAATTTTAATTCAATTTCCATGAGTTTTCTGAACATAGTAATTTCCTCACATAAAAAATAAAGTAGAGAATAAAACAACCTACCTGTTGAGAGCCCAGTGACATGTGATTGTGAAACTATTTCATGGCACTTAGTACCAGGGAAGGCTACCAAAGCCCCCAAAGACCTGTGAATGGTACCTGATATGGAAAAGGAAACGCCGTGTCTATAATTATGTTGAAGATATTGGGAGCATGCTTGTGGTTATCTGTGGTCCTCAATGACCACTATAAGCATCCTTATAAGAAATAACAGGATGTTTGACTACAGAAAAGAAAGAACTATACCACAGCAAATCAAGCTCACATCAACCTAAAGATACACTACACAACAATAAGACAGTCAATAGTGAACACATTTCTACACTCCTCACTATTCATTCTTATGGAGAAAGTAAGTTCAAGCCATCCATCTAATAATGGGTAATATTCAAAACTATAAGGAACTGAAGAGAAAATAAATAGCAGATTTTTAAAAGACTAGAGGACTTGAATCGATGTATAATCAAAGACTCAAAAATGGCCAATAGGTATAAGAACATATGCTCAACATCACTGTTCATCAGGAATTTTCAAATTAAAACAATAACTGTATATAGTCTCAAACCTGTTATGATGGCAGTTATCAAGAGACAGCAAAGCAAGTACTAACAAGGGTATGGAGAAAAGAACACATTTCCCCACTAGTGCAGAGAATACAAATTGTGGAAAACAACATGGCGCTTTCTCAAAAGAAAAATGTAAAAATAGACCTACCATAAGATTCAGCAATCTGACTACTAGAAACATACCCAAAGGAAATGAGAACAGTGCACTGAAGAGATAACTAGACTTCAGGGTTTCTGGCAGCATTCATCACAATAGAGGAGATATTGACTTAACAAGTGCCTATCAACAGATGGATAAAAAAGTGGCACACACAGACACACACACACACACACACACACACACACACACACACACAATGGGATATTGTTTAACTTTATAAAAAAAACCAAAACTTGTCACTTTGCTAACACAGATAAACCTAAAGAAATTTCTGCTAAGTGAAATTAGCCAGATATAGAAAGGCAGACTTCACATAACATGTGGAAGCTATAAAAATCAAAGTCACAAAGCAAGCAAAGACCAGAAATATGGTGTGAGGGTCTCGGATGATCTTGGTCAGAGGATATCGAATTTCAGTTAGGCAAGGTAAGTACATTAATAAAGCGAGATTTGCTCAAAACAAGATGATGTCATTATTATTTTGGAGCACAGGGTATGACTTTGGAAAAAGAAGTTAGCACGCTTTTTCATCTGTCTAGATCACTTGATTTGTCTGGATCTCAACTTCTTCCCTGGAACCTGTTCACAGAGAATTTTGTAAAGGCTGAAGAATCTCTTGTTTGTAGCTGTATGTTGTGCTATAAGGTTTTATAGACCAACACTATCTCTGTAATCTTATCTGAGTATATTGGAAACCATGTATACTGGTATTAGAACTAGGAAATTGAAAGGGAATACCAAAATTGAGAGACACAGGGTAAAAAAAAAAAAAAGAAAAACAACTACAAAAACAATACTTGCAAAACTGTTTGGTGAAAGTGAACTGAACACCGCATGGGGGGAAAGGGAAAGGGGGAGGAGGGAGGGGGGTATGAGGGACGAGGTAACAAACAGTACAAGAAATGTATCCAATGCCTAACGTATGAAACTGTAACCTCTCTGTACATCAGTTTGATAATAAAAATTTGAAAAAAAAAAGACTTGAATACCTCCTATTACTACTGTATAGGACTTTCCCAAAAGAGGAGGAGATAGGAAAATGTAATACTGTCTTCACACACTAGAATTATGAAGCAGTGTTACTGAAGAACCAATTTTATATAACGCAATATATGCTAATGCATTTATAAGCAAGTGCATAATAGCTGCTTCACAAATGTTCTAAATTCTGAACCTATTTTGTCTCCCTTTCCTGCACTGTCTCCTTGTTTCAGATATTAATGTTCTTTAGGAAATGTGAAATGGCAGGAGAGAAAAATAAATCCTCAAAAATCAATGGCTTTTCTGTATGCAAACAATGCGAAGAGTGAGGCTGAAACCAGGAAGGCAACTCCTTTTGCAATAGCCTCAAAAAATAAAATACTTAGGAATAACCTTAACCAAAGAAGTGAAAGGCCTCTACAATGAAAACTTTAAAAGCCTAAAAAAGGAAATTAAAGAAGAACTAAAGAAATGGAAAACTTCCCATACTCCTTGATTGGAAGGATTAGCATGGTGAAAATGGCAATACTGCCAAAGGCTATCTACAAATTCAATGCAATACCCATCAATATCCCAACTTCTTTCTTTAATGAAATAGAGGAAGCAATTAAAAACTTCATATGGAACAATAAAAGACCCTGAATAGCAAAAACAAAACAAAACAAAACAAAACAAACAAACAAACCAAAAACCCTCCTAAACAGGAAGAACAGTGCTGGGGGAATATCAATACCAAACTGCCAACTCTATTACAAAGCTATAGTAATAAAAACAGCTTGGTATTGGCACAAGAACAGGTCTGAGAACCAATGGAATAGAACTGAAGACCCAGAAATGATCTATGGCCACTTAATCTTTGATAAAGGAGGTAAAAAATAGGATGGAAGAAAGGCAGCTTCTTCAACAAATGGTACTGGCAAAATTGGTTAAACACCTGTAACAAACTAAAGCTAGATCCTTATATATCACTCTGTACCAGAATCAATTCCAAATAGATCAAAGGCCTCGAGGGGAAAAACATATACCCTGAAAACATTGCAGGAAGGAATAGAAGAAACACTTGGGCTCCTTGGCACCGGTCAACACTTTCTCAATAAAGGCCCAGAAACACAACAAATCAAAGAAAGATTGGACAAATGGGATCGCATCAAACTGCAGAGCTTCTGCCTGACAAGGGACATAGCTTGCAAGATAAATAGAAAGCCATCAGATTGGGAGAAAGTCTTCACTGGCCATACACCCAACAAAGGTATATAAAACATACACAGAACTCAAGAAATTAGTTCTCCCAAAACAAATCCTCAAAGAAACAACTGCCCCCCTTATGGGGGCCCCCTTATGGGCTAAAGACTTAAAGAGAGATTTCTCTGGAGAGGAAATGAGAATGGCCAAGAGGCACATGAAGAAATGCTCAACATCACTGGCCATAAAAGAAATGCAAATCAAAACAACATTGAGATTCCACCTCACCCCAGTAAGAATGTCCATTATCAGGAAAACTAAGAATAACAAATACTGGAGGGGATGTGGCCAAAAGGGAACCCTACTACACTGCTGGTGAGAATGTAAACTGGTTCAACCACTGGAAAGCAGCGTGGAGGTTCCTCAGAAGATTAAACATAGAGCTCCCCTATGACCCAGCAGCCCCACTTTTGGGCATCTACCCAAAAGATTACAAGCAAGGCCACACTAAAGCCACCAGCACAACTATGTTCATCACAGCACAATTTACTACCCAGATGCTCCTCAGTAGATGAATAGTCCAGAAAATGTGGTACATATGCACTATCAGAAAGAATGACATTGCCCCATTTACAAGGAAATGGAAGGACTTGGAAAAAAATCATACTAAGTGAAGTGAGCCAGACTCAAAGAAACATAGTCTCTATGGTTTTCCTCATTGGTAATAATTGGTACATGTCTAGGATAGTCCTAGCAGAAGATCACAATAGCTCAATAGTTATGTACATATGAATGCATAAGATGATGCCAAGCGAAATTAACTCCAAGTTATGGAAATAAGTGTTTTATCATTGTTGTTATTTTTAATGTATCATGTGAAGTTATGACTTTTTCTTTTGTCTTTCTTCCCCATGGTTTTACCCCTGATGTCACTGTAACTAATTTTGGTACCCAAGGTATTTATTGGAACTAGAGGAGGGATGTGGAACATTAAAATGGAGAGACAAAGGGTAAAAGGAGAACAAATGCAACAGCAGTTACTTAGAAGACAATATCCTGTAAACCAACTGTACTACTGAGAGGGGAAGGAATGGAGAAGGAGGGAAGGTGGGAGAAAGATGAGGGAGGAGGTAACAAGTTGGATAAAAAATGTACTCACTGCCTTACATATGAAGCTGTAACCCCTCTGTACTTCACTTTGACAATAAATTAATTTTTAAAAGTGACATTATACTGAGAAAAAGAAATGCAAAATGATGTTTAGCTCAATACCACTGAACTATGTGGTTGTTATGGGTGAAGTTTTTGGCTCATGCACATGTATATTGAACACATAAGAAAAGCAGAAAGATGACGCAGTGCACTGAGTCTTGCACAGTCTGGACACCAGCTAGCACATGGTCTACCATCTCGCCAAGAAAAATTTGGGCCTGGGTGGAGGAAGGAGTGACCCTCACCAGAATGCTAGTCAAGCTATCTCTTGGATGGATTTGTCCACATGTTGTCAATACACAAAACTGGTGATCACAAAGGGAAGGGTTCTTTCCCTAGTGGCTTCTTACCTGGTCATTTCTCTACTGTTCATTTCTGTTCTTTTCTTCTTTTGTGTTTTTGCTAGTATTAGGAATTTAAATTCAGGGCCCCAAGCATGCCTGTCTTTGCTCACTAAGCTTGTGCCTTGCCACTTGAGCTACGCTTCCCGCCAGCCTTTTGCAGGTTACCTTGGGGACGGAATCTCGCATTCCCTTTTGCCTCGGCTAGCTTTGAATCGTTCTGCTCTGGATCTCAGCCTCCTGAGGAGCCAGGACCAGAGGCCTGAGCCCCTAGCCCCTGATCTGGGTCATTTCTTCATCTCCTAACCTGGTCACTAGGGTTGTTATCAGGGGCAGGCGATAGCAGATAGGAAGAACACTATGCCGAGGGAAACGGCTAAGAGGCTTCCTCAATGTTCCCGTGAGCAGCAAATCGAATCTTAAAACTATCATAGCTGCAAATGGAGTGGCAGGTTGACATCTGGAGCCCCAGCGCAAATGATAAAACATACACGCTAGCACCCCTGCAGTGCTCTCACCAACATCTTCAAAATTAATATCATTAGAACAAGTCAATCTGATAAATCTGTAAGAGGGGTCCCGGCTTCCTCCACAAAGGCAGTGCCATGAAACACTTCAGGAGACAGGCATGGGAGAATAGCTCAAGTTACAACCGACCAAGGAGGCCAAATACATATACTAACCCGACTGGCTCCCAGGTTTTAAAAATGGTATTAAAATATGTCTTGGAGATATATAAGTGTGAACAGTACATTAAATGGTATAGAATAAATGTGAATTTTCCTGGGTGAGTGTTTTACCCACTTTAGGCAACTAGATATAAATAAGAGAAAAAAAGACAGCACAAACAGGGTCAAATATGAATAATTGCAGAACCTTGGTGATGAGTAAAATGGATGTTCATGTTACTATTTTTAAACTTTTCTTTGGGAGTGATATTTTAAAACAATAAGTAATTTGTTGATTTAAATTTTTCTCAGTTATCCAAATACTTAGAACACTGTAGGAACCTATTCATGTTGAGCGCATCTAGACCAACTAACATTATTGTTGCTGCTGTTGTTTTATGAAGTAGTAGTAACAAAAGGGTTCCGATTCCACAAGTTCGGTTACGAATACAATGTATCTTGATCAACGTGACCCTTCCCATCATTCTCCCTCCATCTTTCCCCATGAGACCCACTCTTTACTCAGATAACAAATCCTCCTGTTCATCATTTTGCACTGAAGCAATGAAGTCAACAATTGAAACAACCTACATCCATAGGAATTCACTGTGGACTTGTGTGCCAGGCATGGCACAAGTAGTGGAGTGTCTCGCTAGCAAGCATTCAATTTTGAGTTCAAGTCTCAGTACAGCAAAAACAAATAAGACAAAATAGCCTCGATAGTATCTCACGTTTCTAGTAATAAAAATATGTTAATAGCTGGGCACTAGTGGCTCACACCTGTAATCCTAGCCACTCAGGAGGCTGAGCTCTGAGGATTGTGGTTCAAAGCCAGGCAGGAAATGTCTGTGAGACTCTTATCCCCAATTAACTACCAGAAAACTGGAAGTGGCGCAGTGGCTCAAGTGGTAGAGCACTACTAGCCTTGAGCTGAACAGCTCAGGGATAGCACCAGGCCCAGCGTTCAAGCCCCACAACCAACAACAACAACAAAAAAGAAAGATATGTTAATATCATTATATTAGTAGATGACTTGGTTACTGAACACTACCATCTTTACCATAGGAAGAAAAAATCAGGGGCTGGGAACACGGCCTAGTGGTAAAGTGCTTGCCTCGTATACATGAAGCCCTGGGTTCAATTCCCCAGCACCACATATACAGAAAACAGCCAGAAGGGGCGCTGTGGTTCAGGTGGCAAAGTGCTAGCCTTGAGCAAAAAGAAGCCAGGGACAGTGCTCAGGCCCTGAGTCCAAGCCCCAGGACTGGCAAAAAAGAAAATGGAAAAAAAATCATTTCCCAACAAAGCCAATTCCCTTCCAGACTTTTAACTTTGCTTTAGTGATGCCGGGTTTTCTTCTACAATTAACAACCCAGCTCTGGAACCTGACCTTAGGTCAATATATGTCCTCTTCCCCTTATTCTGATCTGTTCCCCAAATTCCAGAAGCTCTTATTCAGCAATCTACACTGGATCATACCTAATTGGCAGAGAAACTATTTAGTTCCTAGGTGATCAAACAAGATTCCTGAGCCAAACTAATTAACAGTAAGTATCTTTTTCCATCCGCAACAAAAATACAGTGAGCCTGGCATTACCTGGATAGCTGATCATCTTCATGCACTTGGAGAGGCAGGAATGGACAACTTTTTCAGAAAAGAAGGAAGGAAGAAAGGACGGGATGAAGGAAGGAGGGAGGGAGAGAAGGTGGGAGGGAGGGAGGGAAATTAGGAGACAGAGGAGGGAAGGAAAGAGGGAAGAAGGGAGGGAAAGAGAGAGTGAGGGATAGAAGGAAGGGAGGAAGGGAGAGAAGGAGGGAGAGAGGAAGGGAGGGAAAGAGAGAGGGAGGGATGGAAGGAAGGGAGGGAGGGAAAGAAGGAGGGAGGGAGGGAAAGAGAGAGTGAAGAATGGAAGGAAGGGAGGGAAGGAGGGAGGGAGGGAGGGAGGGAGGGAAGGAAATCGGGAGACAGAGGAGGAAGGGAAAGAGGGAGGAAGGGAGGGAGAGAGAGTGAAGGAAGGAAGGAAGGAAGGAAGGAAGGAAGGAAGGAAGGAAGGAAGGAAAGAAAGGAAAGGAAAGGAAAGGAACACTGCAAGGACTTTTAGGACCTATTTCTTTTGGTTCCTAGAGGAATTTGATATTTAAGTTCCAGGGCCATGAAAGCCTACAGTGTCTAGAACGCCTTGAAGATAGGAGGGGATTGCCTTGGATTTTACCGAGTATTTTTACGGAATATTGACAGGACATCTATGAAGGACATATTACAAAGGAGGGTCTTGTATGGATCCGCAGTGGTGACTAGAGACATCACCGACTGGCCGCAGCCCTCCTGAGAGGATTCAACAACAGGGGATTGTTCAAACCAAGAACAACAAAAAGGCATTGTGCTGTTCAGATTTCTATCAAAAGGCTAACGTGAATTTGTATGGAGAAATTGTATCCCGTGTAAATATTAGCTCAAAAAGTAATTAAAAGGAAAACAGTTCGCTAACCTGTCCATTAGGTAATGATTATCTAAGGCAAGGTGTAGAGTCCACACTTTCATCCAGAAGTCTCTAGGTAGGTCAAAAGTCTAACTCCGAATATAGTACATTGTGGACTCTGACCCAAGATCCAAAGTAGCGATATCAAATATGGTGTGATATTAGAACAATGACATTAAACATTTCTCCCAGGAACTTATCGCCATTCTGGGAATTTCCTGCTCAGCTTTTTCTCTTCCATTCACCCTCCACCCCTAGTTAATGTCAACAGACCAACTCACATTTAGAGAAAACCGTCTCTGATGATCAAAGGCTCCAGAAGACTATTAGCCCTTGCGCTCGGAAAGCCCAGTGGGCTTACTTAACAGCAAGTGCTTGAGGAGGTTGGGCAGTGATGAATTGACATTATTTATCGAGTGATTATTACGTACTAGGTGGTAGGCACACCACCTCTAACTTTTATAGCAGCCTGATTGAGCAGGCATTGTGAGCTGGCTTGCCTCGCGGGAACAGGCTGAAGTTTGGAGCAATCAGGTCACTGGTTCACACTCACACAAGGAACAATGAGCAAATCCAAGGCCTCAACCTACTCTAGGTGATTCTAGAACCTGTGCTTTCGACTCTCTCACTTCCTTGTTGAAGTGGGAAACAGAAACATATTAATTTTGGAACAGCTCTGTGTATGTATAATAAAATATAGCATATGATATATGAATATATGTTATATATCATAAAATATACTATATATCATATGTGTATAATAAAATCCCTTGAAACTATTATTTCAATTGACCATCCCAAGTGGTATTATCTGCTTTCTGCAAAAAGAAGAGCTCATCCTTAGCAAACACCACAAGCTAGTATATATGGTCCAGGTCACAGCTGCTATTCACAGTTCTTACCTTGAGGTTCTCCTTCTACCAGGTTTTGTTCCTCATTAGTACAACTAAAGGAAATACAGACTGGCAGGCTCTTGCTCTCTCTCTCTCTCTCTCTCTCTCTCTCTCTCTCTCTCTCTCTCTCTCTGTCTCAAAATTGCCTCATTTAACCATCTGTCTAAGATTTTACTCCACTCAGATGGTCTTGCCTTGCTGGTTTTCTGAGTCTTCGCTCTTGCAGTGGGTGCCGGTGTTTTCGTCCCGTGGAGCCCTTATGTCTGTGGTTTCAGGAGTCTCTGGTCATGTTAGCATTGATCAGCCTCTGTTTCTTAATTACCAGAGTGTACGCAGAAAAAGATCCACAAAGCCCGACGTGCGATGCAAATTGTCTACAGCTCACAGATGTTTGTTTGACTAAGTATCTGCCAGAAAGATGATTTCGTGTGCTGCTTGACAGACGGTTTTGGACACCTCTTTTGAAGATGAAATCGCTTGGGAACGTTGGTAGATGTTGGCAGAACGAGGGAGACTGGACTTTTCCAAAGTTGCATGCCTTGGAGATGGACGGGTCAGCCGAAATGCAGTGACGCAGTGACATACTGGAGGGGAGGGCCGCTCAGGAAGTCACTCCCTGTGGAAAAGACAGTGAGAGTTAGGGAAGTTGCTCAGGAGCTATAGAGACATTTGAAAGGACCTAAGACTTCACACCCAGCTTGGAGGTATGTATCTAAAAAAAAAAGTGACACCTTACCATTGTGTCAGAGAGACAACCTGCACAACCATGTTAATGCTGCGTTACTCACATAGCCAAGGTTTGGGATCAGCCTATTTCTCAGTAGTTGAACGTTTAAAGAAAACGTGGTGTCGACACAATGGAACCATACAAAGAATATCCTCATTTGCAGCAAAATGGATTTTGAACTAGAAGCCATTATGTGAAGTAAACTCAGACATCGAAGACAAGCCTCACGTGTTCTTTCTAGTATATGGAGGTGATCGGCATGGATAATTCTGATTGTTAGAGGCAGGGAAGGGGATGTGTATTGGGGGCAGGGGTATGCAAGGTTGGATAATGGGAACCATGACCCAGAAAGACATAGGAATAAGTTCTCATGTTCTACAGTACCGTGAGGTTACTACTCACCACAGGCTTTTTCTGAGTAGTTTATTGGAGATAAGAGCCTCACCAAGGCTGGCTTTGAACCACAGTCCTCAGATCTCAGCTTCCTGAGTATTTAGGATTATAATCCTGAGCCACCAGTGCCTGGCTACTATACCATATTTTATAAGTCTGTATAACTTAATACTGTTAACCCAAATTTTTAAAAAATGTTTGAATAGGTGGGAATGTCAATTATCCCGATTCCATCATTCTACACTGTCAACATGTGTTGAACTAAAATAATAATCAACAGAAAAATGATATACAGAGTTTACCGGGATTGGCAGGAGGTAATGGAATTGTGTTTACAGGTTGCAAGTGACCGGTCATGATAGTAAGTGGACACATGTAGGAGCACAAATTAGTTAAACATTAACTATGAGTTCTTTCATGTGTATAAATCCTCCCCCTGGCTCCTTGAGGGAAAGGCTATTCTTGCAGCTTTATAGATGAAGATGCTAAAATTTCAGATGTTTGAGCTTTGTCCAATATAGGCCTATACAAACCAGAGACCTCTGAATATAGATTTTTAATTTAGTCTAAGAATTCTAGCTTCGAGAGTGTAGGATAAATAGAAGCCTAAAAGAAAGGAAACCTCTGGAATATACATTGCCAACACTGGTGTCCAGTCCCACTATTTGTGAGCTGAGTATAAGGATGTGAGAGCTAAATATTTTGCCTAGCCTACCTAAAAGAGATTGAGATCTGAGGATACAATTAGGCCGCAGTGTAAATAAATGTTCATGGGAAATGCAACCCTGAAGTGCAGCTAAGTGCGGCCAGAGAAACTGGCCATGAGTAGAGACCTCAGTAGCCAGAGAGGGAGGTGGAAAGAAGACAGAGGAAGAAACGCACCCTTCATGTTGTATACCATGGATGTTTGTTGTATGTTGTATCCCTTTATGTTGTATTCCATGTGTCTTTGTATCACATGAACTACAAGTAGATATAATTCCTTTGCTAACACTGAGGAAATTGAGGGTCATGGGGTTAAAATAATTGTACAAAGCCTCTTGGCTGCCTAGTGGTGGAACTAGAATGAAAATCCAGCTTTCCCTCGGCCCAGAGCTCATGCTCTTTTCCAGTGTGCCAGGAAATGCCAAACTTTCCCCTCCCCAGCTATCCTGAGAGTCCACCCCCAGTGGCAGCGGAGCTGAAGCACATTTGCAAAGTGGGTCTTTGGCATATGTCATGTTCCTACTCGGCCTCCTTAGTCCTTCTGGAAAAACATTATTTGAGAGTTC
This sequence comes from Perognathus longimembris pacificus, assembly GCF_023159225.1. NCBI lineage: Eukaryota > Metazoa > Chordata > Mammalia > Rodentia > Heteromyidae > Perognathus > Perognathus longimembris. The sequence goes on along the minus strand of NC_063179.1, from coordinate 45,189,022 downwards.
TCCATGGGGGCCGAGACTCAAGGTCACTATGCTGGAATGCTAAATGCTTTCCTTTATTTTCAGATTGCTTTTCTGTTTAAAAAGCAACATGAAAAGCTTTTTGAATTTCAAAACTGACCACAGGAAGATGCATCCATGCCATTTTGAACTGTGACTACTGAGAAACAAATGTCTGTTTTTATTTTTAAATGTTCCTTCAGAACACGAAGACATTTAAGAAAAAAAAAGAAAACCAGAATGAAGCTTTCAAAACATTTTACTTATCCCTGGGGTGATCTGTTCTCTGTGGAGCAAAAGCCAAATGGGAGTAGAGAGAATGGCTTGGAATGGACCGTGTAGCCCGCCAGGTGTCTCAGAGAGACCTTGTCGGTCTGTGCCTCTCCTGTTCCAAATCCACTGGGCCCCTCTCGTGCAGGGCGGTCTCGGTGCGAATGCTGAGCGGTGAAATCCATAGGTACCCATGAGCGCACGTGAGACTGGGAGGCCTGGCTCAGGTGACAGGGGAGGCCCTGAGCTGGAGCCTTAATAGCGCCCAGAATCACCCACTCGCTCACTCAATCCGGAATAAGAACCCCCATCCATCACTGAGGCCTTGTGACGCACTTCACACCTCCAGAAGCTCACGCTCCACGCATGGAGTCATTAAGACCTGCAGTTCATTCATTATGTCCACATTTGGGGACACTATTCTGTGTACTTTCCATCTGTGTGTTCTACGCGGAGCCACTGAACGGCATGGCCTTGGATAGGAGACAGTCCGCAGCACGACCGTGACTGTCATGTTGAAGGTGATCAAGTGCTTTGTGAGGGTTGACTGAGAAAACTGCTCTTAATCAGAGCACTGGTTCTAAGTCCGGAAGAACTCGGAGTCAGGAAGATTTCCAAATGAAGCCTTCAAACCAGTTGCTAACAAATATTTGGTAGAGGCAGTGGGAAAGCTGGTTTTGTTTTGTTTCACAGTTTCATTGAAATCCTTTCAACTATGTTTGAGCCCCAGAGATTGGAGGGATAACGTTTTCTTTGTTTGCCATTAGGGCAAATTGGAATCAGTGCTTACTTTCCAGTGTAACGCAAGGGGGAAAAAGTGTACCTTCAAACTTGAAATAGTTTTTAAAAGGTACATTCTTTGATCATGAGATTAAAGTCTCAAAGGCCAGTTGACCAATTCAAAAAAAAATTATACGAAGGTTGAAACTCAAGAATTCATTTTTATAAACAAAGGTTCATGGAGTGTTCCAAACCCAAACTGGCTGCCACTTTCATTTATGTCTCTTCAGGTGACCTTGAACACACTACTTCTATTTTTCTTTCTGCAAATACTTGTGGAACAGCTAAGCCTCAGATGGAGAGATTTGATTGACTATTTCAATAAATACTGTCCCCGTACAAACTTGTTTAAGTGAAGAATGCAAACTGACCCAGAATAGTCAAACAGGAGTAAGACACAAGTTGGTATGGAGAGGCTTTTCTAACTCTCTCGTTGCACCTATTTAGTGACTTGATTTTTCCTCTTCTGCTTGGTTCTCACAGACTCCAAAGTTGATTCCATCAGAGGGGAAATAGACCAGCTTGTTGCAACCAAAAGGGACGAAGAGGAAAAAAGAGTTCTAAGCAAATGGATCCAGCTACAACGTGTCTTAGATTTTCATCTGAACTCAATCATAATAGCACTCCTGAAGGATCAATGAAAGTCCACACAGGAGGGACACCAGCCCTCAGGACCCGGTGACAAATGATCATAAACTCCACTGCCGACTCTGTTCAGTTGGTAGAGCTGCCCAGAGTACTAGCTTCAGAATTCTGAGCTGGCTCTGTGGTAAGTGGAACTATTTACTAAACCAGTAGTAAGCCCTATTAAATATCTAGTCTTAAAGCAACAGTGGATGTTGTAAAGCTCATTTTGTAGAAGATAAAACGAAGACTTAAGGAATTTCAGATGTTCCAATGATGTTCTAGAGTGAGGAATTGACTTTGACCAGTCTTTGTCCTTCCAAAGCCCAGAGATGCTCTATTAGCTTCCTACCTAGGGACTATCTGTGTGTAATGGAAGATAACCTATCATTCCAGGTCCCAGGGCTTGCAAAAGTAGAGATGAATGTCTCAACAATCCCCGTGTCACAGGATTACAAGGATAATTGAGTTAGGTAGGTAACTCTGGAGTAAAGCGTTCACAGAATCTCGAAAGAGCAGGTGGTGTGTCTGTGTATATCACTTGCCTGTAAGGTAAGGGAAGGCATCATCATACTCTGTCCCTTGGAGATACTCCACAGTTTGTTTTTGAACAATAAGGCTGAATTTACTATAAACCAATCAATTCTGAGTATTTGATTACCCTTGAAGAGCGCTGTAGTCTTATGACAAAATTCCTTCCTGTTAAATACTTTCCTGAGTAGAATTTGGGAGAGAATAATCCTTCTGTATCTTCAGTGCCTTTACAGTGCCAGAGCTCGCTGTATCCTGGCTGCTCCTTCACGGGCCTTCACAGACTGCTGCAATTCTGAAGTTTAATGTTGTGATAACATTGGTTTTGCCTTCATACACGGTTGAAAGTTTTATTAAAATAAGCAACAATTTCTATGCATATTTTTACATCTACAGAAGTTGTGTATATGTGGTTTTCTGTAATTTTCTTTTTTCCATCCTTGAAATCATAAAAATGCTCAAGTTAATGTAAAAATATTGAACCAACTTCACTGGTGATCATTACTAGAATGATGCTGCTTCACACATTTGTCAATTAAATTTTTGTGTGAGCTCCTGTAGGCAACATTACGAAATTGTTGGATGCCAGAGCCTGGAAGTATTTCCCCTTCTTTCTATTTTTATGCTGTATCTTTAGTGTTTTCAGAACTATACCTAACGGAAAAAGAGTTGTATAGATAACACCAATTTCTAATTTTTCATGATTTAAGCACAGCAATTTACCTCACAAATTGCAATCTCAAAGTTAAAACATAAATAGAGCCTACATCTAAGTCTCCATGCCTTCAAAGGCTATTCAGGTGGCTATTATTAAAAATGGAAAATAATAAGTGTTGGTGAGGGTGTGTAGAGCATGGGACATTTGTGCATTGCTAGTGAAATGTGAAATGTGGTAGTCACTGTGGGACAGTTTGATGGCTTTTCAAAGAGTTAAACGTAGGATGTCCAGCAGTGTTATAGAGCAATGTTGCTTGTAGATATATAGCCAAAGAATTGAAAGCAGAGACTCAAGTAGATAAGCCCTTGAACATCAAATTTCATAGCATTTTCCACAGTAATTAAAAGATGAAAGCAACCCAAATGTCTGTCAACAGATGAAAGAAACAAATGTGAGTATATATGTACAATGGAACATAATTCAGTCCTTCAAAGAATGCAATAACATGAGTAAATATTGAAAACATTACACAGAGTGAAACAAGCCAGATGCCAAAGAACAAATAGCCTCAGATTCCACTTGTATAAAGTACTTAGAGTAGTCAGAGTCATAAAGACAGAAAATGTAATGGTGGTTGCCAGAGTCTGGAGGCAGTGGGAATGGGAATTAATATTTAATCAGTACAGCATTTCCATGTGGGATGACGAAAATCATCTGGAAATAGATAATACTGACTGTTGCACCACATTGTGGATGTACTTAATGCCACCAAATTATAATCCTAAAAATGATTAAACAGAGCACTGGCAACTACATCTGTAATCCTAGCTACTCAAGAAGTGGCAGTTTAAGGACTGTGGTTCAAAGCCAGCCTGGGCAGAAAGTGTGTACGACTTTAATCTCCAAGTAACCAGCAAAAGTCAAAAATGAAGCTCAGGCTCAAGTGGTAGAGTGCCACCCATGAGCGGAAAAAGCTAAGGGAATTAACTCAGGCCCTTAATTCAAACCCCAGTACTGGCACACAGACACACACACACACACACACACACACACACACACACACGCACGCAAATGGTTAAAATTAAATATTTATACTATGCATACATGACATAATCTAAACATGCACACTATATAAGTATGTGTATGTTGTGGTAAAAATGAAGATTAATGACGTATGAAGTAGACTCTGTCCCCTGTATAGCTTAGTAGATGAAACTTGCACTTATCACAACTCAATTTTTAACACTGCCAGGATATACAAATCAAAAAATACACATTTGGCTAGAAATTCTAAATGGCACTAATGATAGTCTCTTTTCAGTATTTCTATCCCCAGATATTTATCAAATATTGATTTTGAAAGAGATGCCCTGTTCCTGGATGCCAGAAGTGACCATCCTGAGGCCTGACATTTCTATCCTTGCCAGCCCCCGTGTTGAAACCTCACCAGCAGTGATAGCGCTTCGTCAGAAGATGGATCGATGCCCCTGTAACTGATTCCCCAGAGAGCCCCTTGCCCCTGGCAGCCCGAAGCCAGGCAGCCCAGCCCAGAACCCCACCACGGGCCCACCTGATCTTTGTCTTTACAGACCCTGGAACTGTGAAGCACCTACTGCTTCCGGTCATGAGTGCATCAACCCTCCTCCTTCTGGTCCTTCCCACAGTCCCCCCTATCATCAAGCCCCATTGTGTGTGTTACATTGTCAGAACCTTCCTTTTACCCGCAAAATATTGCTAGCCAATGTTTTAATTACTGCCAGCAAAGTGGACTCTTGAATCACCGCTTCTAAGCGAGCTCTGGTTTATGGCTCACTAATATACTCATCCAAAAGAGTGACGTTAGAACCAAATTTGATAAATTATTACAAAAGACAGAACTATCAAAACAGATTGTTGCTGCTGTTACTAGCATTATGATTATTATTTTGCCAATCCTTGGCCTTGAACTCGGGGCGTGGTGCTGTCCCTGAGCTTTTTTGTGCTTAAGGCTAGTGCTCTACAACTTGAGCCACAACCCCACTTCTGTCTTTTTCTGAGTAGTTTATTGGAGATAAGAGTTTTATTGGACTGCCCAGACTTGCTTTGAACCTTGACCCTCAAATCGCAGCCTCCTGAGTAGCTAGGATTAGAGACTTGAGCCACTTGCACTCAGCCTATTATTGTTATTGTTATTATCATTATTACTACTCTGGCTTTATTGCCTTTCGCTGTTAAATAACTAGAAGTCTTGTTATTTGCCTCTGGAAAAGACCAGCACAGTGAGGACCCAAGGAAAATGTGTATGGAGATTACCTTAGCCTTATTTTTACTATTGCTTGTTTATTGTATTCATTGTTTTTATTTATTGTATCAGATCTTTTAACAGTTTTGACTGGCAAAGTGTTTTTTAATTGACCTATATAACAACATGTATATATTTAATATATGCAAGCTGATAACCCTAATCATATTTATACAACCAAGAAGCCATCACTACAATAAGAAAATGAAAATAAGTTGACTCCTCAGTAAATCATTAACTGACTGTACCCATGCACATTACTTTGGTATTTATAAATGCTTTAAAATGTGCCGATCGTGTATTCTTTTTTGCTGCTATGGAGTACTCCATTGCACGGGTATACCACAGTTCATCCATTCACTTGTTGATTAGGGTTGGGTTTTCTTTTTATTTGTTTAGAACTATTACAAATGACGCTGTTATGAACATTCATGTAAAAGCTTTTTTATAGACTTAGACTTCTTTGTATTGAGTAACTATTGAGACCTGAAGTGGTTGAACTTAGAAGTGTGTATATATTCAACTCTTAGGACACTTCTAAATGACACTGCACGTTGCTTCTATACTTTCACATTCCCTGAATTGTCGCAGGAATGTTCCAGTTTCTCTAACAGACTTTCCAATACCAGTGTGGCTTCAATTTGCATTTCCCTAATTACTAATGATGAGGCGGAGCATTGTCTCCTGTGCATGTTTGTTTTCGATTTTCTTTAGGGAAGTCTACTTTAAACCTTTTGCTCATTATTACATTAGATCGCTTCTTTGGTGAGCTCTGAAGAGAGTTATAAAGATATTCTAGAAGCCAGGTGCTCACGGTTCCTGCCTATAATCTTAGCTCCCCGGGACACAAAGCTGAAGGATGAGGAAAGTGACTCCGATCAGCAAGACTGGGGGATTCACAAGAATATTGCTCTTGTGGTTACCCTGAAGGGAACCATTTTCTCAGCGGCTGCTCTGGCTTAGGATTCGGCTCACAGAAGTTTCCATCATCTGTTTTAAACAGGCTGTAATGGTACTGCTTTGGATTGAACCACATGGAGAATCAGGCACATGTCTGGGGGGGGAGGGGGTCCCGTGCCTGCCCAGTCCAGGACAGATGGCACGAACGTGCCCCGCCGCCTTGACCACCCCTTGCAGGGAAGGGGCCGAGGGCCCAGGCCCTGTGCCCGGACCCTACGTTCCAAGTCCTGTTTAACTCAGCTAACCCCATGTTACTGCTGCAAATACTGAATTAAGAGACCTTATCCAAACGGTCCCAGGGGGTGATCACCAAGCTCCAGTAAGAACTCAGCTCTTCTGGGTAGTACTGCATGCTTTTTCTGTAGTACTATAATCTTGACTACAATTTGTCATCTGTCACCAGCTACTTTATGAAATATTGAGATAAAGAAAGAAAAATCATGGGTTAACCTAACTTTCCTGAAGATTCCTCACTGTTCTTCGCTGGTCGTAGCTACGTATGGTATCTGACAGTTCTCAGAATAATGTATTTGAAACAGTTTTTTTAATTGTAAGTCCTTGTGAAAATAAGCGAAGTGAATCGCAAACCAATAATTTCCCTTCAGGGAATCTAGCTTGTCCTATCATTTTTAACAGTCACACCCCACTTCCTGTACCCACTGTCAGGAGAGAGTTCAACTTAGCTGATTATGCCAAAAAGAAACATATATTCCATTTGCAAAAGAAAAGCAGTGTGTGGCTTATGATCTCTGGTCCAGTTTCTTGGATCTCTGCAAAAAACAAAGCCAATGCCCAGCTTCATAAACATGGAAGCCTCCGTCTGGGATATTAAATGTGATAGAAGTGTGTCAGGAAACAAAGTTGTTTTTATTTCTGGTTATTTTAGGAAGTGCTCATCTGGAATGACATTTATTTTGTGATCTTATCGAATATAGCAGAGAGCATGATCTAGAAATTACTGCCACATCCTCTCTTTGTAAATGCATTTAATCTCAGTTTTGAAGATAAATACTTCATTGCACATGTGTTCCTTGTTTAGGTTCTTAACTTTCTAAGATCTTGGGAACTCTGAAGAACTATATATTGTATATGTGTAGCCAGCCAAATGTGTTAGTATCTTTGTGATTAGTCTGAAAAAGGCAAACGGGAGAAAAAGACATGAAAAGGAGGGAGGAAGAGAGAGACTAGATAAGAAAGAAAAAGAAGAGACAGAGTAATATGCATCTTTAGGATAAATGAAATTTAATAATCTATCAAATTCATAAAACAGATGGAATGATGATCACATACTGATGACCTTAAAATCTATCACATTCTTTAAATTAAGTATCTATTACATATACATTGAATCCTTGAACTAGCATAAGATAATGGAATTATTTGTAACTTGGACATTATTTATATAATATTGAAATCAGTGTGTTATAGTTGTTTCCCTTGAAGTAAACATTTTGCTATATCACTTGGTATGATCTACATGTGTATGTAGAATTGTGTAGAGTTTCTGTGTTGAAGTCCTGACCCTCTTTGGTAATGGTATTATGAAACAGGACCCTTTCTAAGGTCATAAAAGGCAGAATACTCACAAATGGAATTAGTGCCTTCGTCAACGAGACTCTAGAGGTACCACATGCCTCTCTTCACCACGTGAAAACACAATGAGAAGATGGTATCTTTTTTTTTTTGCCAGTCCTTGAACTCAGGGCTTGAGCACTGTCCCTGGCTTCTTTCTGTTCAAGGATAGCACTCTACACTTGAGTCACAGCACCACTTCTGGCTGTTTTCTGTATATATGGTGCTGTGGAATCGAACCCAGGGCTTCATGTATACAAGGCAAGCACTAGGGCTGGGAATATGGCCTAGGGCAAGATTGTTTGCCTCATATACATGAAGCCCTGGGTTCGATTCCCCAGCACCACATATATAGAAAACGGCCAGGAGTGGCGCTGTGGCTCAAGTGGCAGAGTGCTAGCAAGGAACAAAAAGAAGCCAGGGACAGTGCTCAAGCCCTGAGTTCAAGCCCAGGACTGACCAAAACAAAACAAAACAAAAAGGCAAGCTCTCTACCACTAGGCCATATTCCCAGCCATCAAACAACTTGCCCTCACAAGACACACTAGCACCTTGGTCTTGGACCCTCTCCCCTGCCCCCCCCCCCCCCCCGCCAAGTATGAGAAATAAACTTCTGTTGTTTATAAGCTGTTTGGCTTAATGGCTTTACGTCTTCACCCATCTTGTCCCATATATCAGAATTCCATTCACTTTTAAAGCTGAATTATATCCCATTGGATGTATATATCACATTTTGTTTATTCATCTGCTGATAATATCTACTTTTTAGGTTCTGTGAATAATACTGCTATGAAGATTGATGCACAAGTATTTTTGAACCTCAACTTCCAGTTCTTTTGGATATATAGCTATGAGAAGAACTGCTCAGTAATCTATGCTCAATTGTTTTGAGAAACGATCAAACCATTTCCAGATAGCAATAACATTTTTTATGACCACTAGTAATCAATAATATTTCCAGTCTCTCTATATCCCAATTAACACTTTCTGTTTTCAATTTTTAATAATATTTTCCCCCGTTGGTATAGAACTGTGATGGCATAAAATTTCAGATGTGGACTGTCTTCATAGTCTCAGTGTTGAGAATGAAATTGGGGCCAAATACTGCACACAGGATACCCTGCTTAAACTTGCAAATCCAATTGAGGGACTAATATCTCCAGTTAACTTATGAAGCCCTTGAGGCTTCCACGAATCGGGTAACTGGTTTAAGCTTACACAAACAATACCTCGCAATACTGAGATTCAAAATCGGGCTGATCCCCGCGCACGGGCACGAAGCCAGCCCACTCCACTCTCCCTCTGTGAAAGTTTGAAAACTCGGGATGGGAGGAAAGAAAATGACAGTGACCATAAAAACAAAGGGAGGTCAACTTGGTCCCCAGCCAGACCCGGCTCACATCAATTGCTGTATTAATTTGCCAGCTCAGCTCTCATGGACCTATTTTCTCCACTATGGGTGAGAAATTGTGAGTACTTATCCTCATTTTTTTCTAAAGAAAACAAAACATACCAGTAATCTATTTTCCCAGCACTCTAAGTGCTGGACACTTTTCTAACGCATTAGGAAACTGATGGATCCCAACAGCTGTTTATAAAAGAAAAAGTCCCCAAATTACATAGCAGAAAGAAGTTGTCTGATAGATTCGAAACTTTGCCCTCAATATCTGTAACTAAACAGCCATGCTAGCCTCTCTAGCTTGATTCCACCTTTCAGGTCAGTCAGTCTGTGCATAGGACTTAGTAAATCCCCAGAGCAGAAGATAGGGTACAAGGAAACATTACAATCAATTTTGGGAACTAGAAGATACTCTCATGGTGGAAATGTCAGATTCCTTTACACCCATTTTGCCCAACATAACCAACAAGGAAGAAAAGTCATGTAGATTGTACCATGGGGCAATATAATCGAGAGGGCTAGGGTGTGAAGGAGAGTTCAGCCGGTGTGGAGACTGTTTGCCTTGGTTTTGCTCTGACAGGATGACCTTGAGGTTACCGCTGAAGAGTTCTGGAATTCTATTTTCTCTTGTAAAATGAAGCATTCGGTCAAGATTAGTCATTTTCAAACTCTGCAAAGCCAAGCACCACTTTCTTTTCTCCTCCCACATAAACCTCAAGCTGGGCGTCAGTGGCTCACGCCTGTGATCTTAGCTACTCAAGAGGCTGAGACCTGAGGTTTGCTGTTAAAAGCAGCAAAGCAAAGGCAGGAAAGTCCATGAGAATCTAATTCCCAATTAACCACTATAAAGCCAGAAACGGAGCTCTAGCTCAAAGTGGTAGAGCACTATCTTGAACACAAAAGCTCAGAGTCAGCATCCAGGCCCTGAGTTCAAGCCCTAGGACCCAATCTACACCTGAATGCAGATCTCTCTTCTTCCTTCAGAAGACTGTTCGGTTGCTCATGGAACCCTAGAGTCCCAAAGGTCACAATCTGACATCTGGGACATGAGCCTAGACATTTTCAAAGATTCTCATTCCCCAAACAAAGACAACAAAATGTGGGAAACAGCATTGACTGCAACTCAGATTATAAATCAGTAGTCATAGAGTAGAAGTGGAAACATCTTTCCATTGTGCAAAATGCTAAATCAATAATCCACTTGATAAGCCAGCAGGGTCATTATTTCCCAGATTCATACTATTAATAAGCAGTTATTTACTGAGCATGATCTGTATAGCAAACATTCTGTGTACTAGAAGCTGGGATATAAGTTGGATAAGAAATGTACGTACTGCCTTGCGTTTGAAACTGAAACTTCTCTGTACATCACTTTGACAATAAAGAAATGAATAAAAAAACTTCTTGAAATAAGTCAATCGCAGTATTCACTATGACTGGTTTTCAGAACAGAAGACGTTAACTTTGAGAGGCAACCTCCAAAACAATGGAAGAAACATACAAAGTGCTCCCGACTAGAGCTCTTAAGCCCTGGATGATTTGTTTTATCCAAATGCAACAGCATTGGGCAGATTTAATCCATATAACACAGTCTGAGGAAGGGCCGTGCAATAAGACCTCAGTGTAGAGAAACTAGTGGAGTTCTCACTCCAAGCCTGGAACGCGTGAGGTCATAAGCACTTTATCAACTAGGGGTTAGAAGGCAGACAGGAAGTACTCCACAAATGATGGGAACTGGTTGTATTTGATTATGCGACAGGGCTCAGAAAGGAATGTAAATCATCCCACGCTCCTAAACATCCCTCTCTCCTTACTCAAAATCCACTCCTGAAGACTGTACGTTATTATTTTTAAAGGTTAAAAACAAATTTCCAGTCTACTGGAACACTACAAGTTCAGGAGGCTTAAGGAGGGTTCTCGCTAGTAAGACCCAAATTTCTCTTCTTTCCTAATGGTTGAATGAAATCTAGCTCTGATTCACTACTTAAGGAGCTATGGCTGTTAACCCACTGAGAAATTCGCAAAATTGAACAGTGAATTTCAACACTTTTATAACAATGAAGGAAAAAAAAAGGTTACGTAAGCCAGGTGATGGTGGCTCATGCCTGAAATCCTAGCTACTGGGGGACTGAGAACCTCACGGCTTGAGGCTAGCCCATGCTAGAAGATCTGGGAGACTCTTATCTCCAGAAAAAGCCCGTCAGGGTGCTGTAGCTGACCTGGTAGAGCACAAGCCTCAAGCAAAAAGAGCTTAGAGGCAGTGACCAAGCCCAGAGTTCAAGGCCCAGGACTGGGGAAAAAAAAAATCCACCATTTTACAAGCACTGTTACAAAAGTCATTTGGAGAGAAGATACAGAAAATAAGGCTACTTTTATATATTTAGATATCTCTATAATATAGTCATTATTTATCATATGTAATACTATATATACTATTTATGTACAATGCACTTACATACTAATAATATAAAAGGAAGTCTTTTGAATACCTTTCTTTGAATGGCATCCAAATCACTGTGAAATCGAGCATTTGGTTTCTTCACGTAATTTAATCATATTAACTCCACCAGGCAATGAGGACTCTTGCCGACATTGTGTGTACATCGCTATAATAAAAATGCATCAAGTATTGCTCTAGTGTTCTTTCTAAGAGGCTGACAAGGAATTGAATCCTGGGAAATGGAAATGTTCATATACCATTTGTACATGGAGCCCGTAAGTTATCACTGGCCAAACTTTAGTTCTTATTTTGCAAAATCATTTTTATTTCAAAATTTTCCATATATGTTTATGAAAGTATAGAAAACAGGATAATGAATTTCCAGGCATCTGTCACTTTAATCAAATTTATATGCCCACTCACTTTTCTTCCATCCCATACCATAGATCATTTTGATACAAACCAAAAAGATAATTTATTCTTAAATATTTTGGAACAGATTTCTAAAAAAGAAGAATTCTTTTTAAAAAAACAACCATAGTCCTAAAAGTATTATTAGCATATCTAAAAAGCATTAGAACAATTTCTTACATCAAATTTTCAGGAAGTACTCCTATGTTCCTCACTATTTCATTCTTTTAACGTGATGGTTGTCTCAATTAGTCTACGGTCTGCACCACTGCAATTGACTCACAAATCTTGTCAGTCGTCTAGGTGTTGTTTTTGTTGTTTTTGTCGGTGAGGGTGGAGAAGGGGGGACTTGAATTCAAGGCCTGGGTGCTATCTCTGAGCTCTTTTTGCTCAAGGCTTGTGTTCTGACACTTGGAGCCACAGAGTCACATCCCGTTGCCCGGTGGTTAATTGGAGATAAGAGTCGCATTCACTGAGATCCTCAGAACTCAGCCTCCTAAGTAGCTAGAATTATAGGCACCCAGCTTAAATCACCTTTTATGTATGGTTAAAGTATCTGATAAGAACATGATGAACTACACTTAGATTTTTAAAATGCTAGTAAAATTAAATAACATTTTTATTTAATTCGATGTAACGAAATGTTATCTCAATATGTAATCTATATGAAAACAATTACAATCTCTGTTTTGTACCATCTAGAAATTTGGTGTGTGTGTTGCACTTGTAACATATCCCAAGTTGTGATAACTATAGTACAAGAGTTCCATAGCCATACATACCAATTGGCTACCTGTTGCACAGGTAACTCTCCAAGTTGGTTAACGATCCAAGGCATAAACATTTGGTAATCAAAAATGAAGCATAGAAAGGATTTTTTTTTAGTCACCAGGAGTGTGAAGTCTATAGGTTTTAGTGTGTATCTTCTAATGACAGACTGCTGTAGGCCTATCGTTTATGAAGGGTGTGATTCTCTAGAACACGAGTACATACAGTGATGAAGACACAAAAGGAGGGAAAAACCTGTGCAAAAAATACACGGTGCAGCTGGCCTCTACTGCGGGAAGCCGGCAGCGGCGCCATTACAGGATGGCGCCTGCTTCCTGGCAGCCCTAACAATAAACAATTTCCTAGACGGCAATGCTTAGTGGACTTTCGCGCCCAAACCCCGCGCACGCGCAAGCGAGCTCTAGTCCCAGCCAATCCCGAAGCGGTTGCTAGTAACAACCAGCCACAGACCAATCAGGGAGCGACCCTTGCTCCCCCAAGCGTATTTAAGCAGGCGTTTTTTGGCCCGCGGCGCCCCTCGCTCCAACCCCCCTTCAACCGAGCAGCTCTTCAATAAAGTGCGATTGAGAAGGATCCTCGTGTGGTGGTCGTCTTTCTTGCTGGACGAGGTAGCCGCCCGCCGCAACTGGTGCCGAAACCCGGGAACCACGCGAGGGGACAAAGAGGATCCAGAACTCAACGCACGAAGAGGTAACTTCCCTCAGGTATGTGGACTGCCGTTCCTGTCTGGTGGCTTCTTATTATCCTTCCGCTGTGGGTGCTGGTGGCGGGGGTGTGTTTGCTTTGTTTGCGCTGTGACGAACCTGGAAAGGAGTGCCGCTGTATTGATCTAGAGTAAGTCAGAAGCGAAAGTAAGTCCGCGGTAGATAACGCGGCTTTCACCCGTGGGTAGGACGCTCGTAGATAAGAGTGCGCCATGGGAAATGCTCAGGGGAAAACAATCGATTCCGAAGATCTTTACATTCCCCTTCAGGCTTTACTAAAGCAGCGTGGCCTTAAGGTTGGTAAGGCGACTGTTAAGAAGATTCTCACAGATATAGATCAACAGGCGCCATGGTTCGCGGTCTCTGGCGACTTGACTCTCCCCTGCTGGGACAAATTAGGCAGGGATTTAGACAGCGCTCAGGAAAAGGGTGAGATCTCTGGAGCAACGATGCCCTTATGGCGCATGGTACGCTCGTGCCTAGAAGACGGACGCTCCACAGACCTTATAAAGGAAGGTCAAAGGGCCCTTAGTAAGCACCAGGATAGTTTTTCGGAGTCCTCATCAGTAAAGGGGGAAGTGGTTAGGCCTAAGGAAAATAAAAATAAAAGGATGAAAGAAAGAAAAGGGGGACCCCATAAGGGTCTGGAGGAGGGACTGCAGCCCTCAGAAAAATCCTCGAATGCACAAGCGGCGGGGACGAGACAAGCAAAACAAAAGCAAGCCCAAAAGGGGCAAGGACAAGAACCAGTTGCCCCGTTGTATCCTTCTTTGGAGGAATTTAAGATTGACAACTCCTTCTCAGCTCTTAGCATAGAGGGCAGTGAATCAGAGAGCGAGGCTGAGAGTGGCCATACCTCGGGCAGCGAGCTGAGCCCAGAAGATGAAAAGGGCTTGGAGGAAGCCGCTGCTAGGTACAAGGAGGACAGATACGGACCCGGTTACCCCTTTGGGGTCAGGGCCCCCAGGCAAAAAACACCCTCTGCCCCCCCGCCTTATGCGGCGTGCGGGCGGAGTAACTTCATAAAGAGAAGCACGTGGTCTAGGTTGGCTGCGGCTTTTCCAGTCTTTGAGAACCTGGTAACAAAGGAAAGGATCTATGAGCCAGTCTCTTATAAACAACTAAGGGATCTAATGGAGGCAGTGCGCACATATGGGGTAACAGCCAATTATACCACCGCCTTATTGCGGCGACTCACGATTAATGCCTTGACGCCCACGGATTGGTTTGAGGTTGCGCGCACATGCCTTAGTCACGGGCAGTTCCTTGACTTTAGGTCCCTTGTTCAGGATAAGGCACAAACACAATTCAGAAAGAATCTCCAAGAAGGGAGAGCCGAATGGTCAGTGGACATGCTTCTAGGACAGGGAGAGTATTCAGTGGAACAGACCAACTACCCCTTTGAAGTCTATGCCCAGATAAATGAGATATTTTACAAGGCTTGGCGGGCCTTGCCAAACAAGGGAGAGGTGGCTGGTAACCTTACAAAGGTAATTCAGGCACCCAATGAACCATTTTCTGACTTTGTGGCACGCATGCTTGAGAAGGCGGAGCGTGTACTTGGAAGCTTGGAGGTAGCCATGCCCCTTGTGCAACAATTAATCTATGAGCAGAGTACCAAAGAATGTCAAAGAGCAATAACCCCTGTAAAGGAAAAGAGCCTTGAGGCATGGGTAAGAGCTTGCCGAGAGGTGGGAGGCCCATTGACAAATGCAGGCTTGGCGGCGGCCGTGCTTTCTGCCGCTCGCATGGCTAGGGACAATAAACAGAGGGGCTGCTTTAAGTGTGGCCAATTAGGACACTTTAAGCGGCAATGCCCGAAAATTAACGAGACCCCGGCTAATTCAACGGGAGGGCAGCGACAACCAGGTCTGTGCCCCCGATGTAAAAAGGGAAAGCATTGGGCCAATGAATGCAGGTCAGTGAAGGACATTAATGGACATCCAATCCCCCAAGCTGTACAGTTAGAGTCAAAAAACGGGAGAGGGGGCCCTCGTCCCCAGGGCCCGCAAATCTATGGGGCACTTCAAACGTCGGTACCAGCCCCCCACCTACAGCCACCCAGGCTCGAAGGGCAACTTCAGGCTCCGCAGGGCTGGACCTCTGTGCCACCACCGGAACAGTATTAACTCCGGCAATGGGCATACAGGTCATAGATTCTGATATGACAGGACCCCTTGAAAAGGACACAGTGGGCTTAGTTCTTGGCCGTTCCTCTTCAACCATGAGGGGGCTAGTTGTCCTCCCAGGGGTCATCAACCCAGATAGTGAAGGAACTATAAAGATCCTTTGTCATGCCCCCCATGGAGTCATTTCCATAGCTCCAGGAGATCGGATTGCCCAGCTCCTGTTACTGCCTTCGAGGCATGACAGCTTTCCCACAAAGGGTATTGAGAGGAATAATGCAGACCTTGGATCCACTGGGGTGGAAATTGCATGTTTGTCTATGGAACTAGACAAAAGGCCAATATTAACACTAGAAATAGAGGGAAGGAAGTTCTCTGGACTGGTGGATACAGGCGCAGATCGGAGCATAATCCGGAAGGATGAATGGCCAAGGCGGTGGCCTATACAAAAATCCTCACAGACACTACAGGGACTAGGGTACGCTAGTTCTCCGGAGCTCAGTGCAAGGGAACTAGTCTGGAGGACTGAGGAAGGCCAAAAGGGCAAAGTTGTACCGTTTGTCATTAAAGTCCCGATAAATTTATGGGGAAGGGATGTCCAACAACAGTTAGATTTGAGATTAACCAATGAGTATTCAGAAGCTAGCAAGAGGATGATGCAATATCAAGGGTTTGTCCCATCGCTAGGGTTGGGCAAACACTTACAGGGCAAGCCTGAACCCTTACAACCATCCAGTAAAAGGAACAGACAAGGCTTGGGTTTTTCCTAGGGGTCTCTGAAAATAAGGCTTCTACACCCGGCCAGGTGCCCATACCTTGGAAAACGGAAAAGGCGGTATGGGTCCCTCAGTGGCCCCTTTCTCAGGAAAAGTTAGAAGCCGCTCAAACACTGATAAAAGAACAATTACGGTTAGGACATATTGAACCCTCTGTCTCACCCTGGAACACTCCAATTTTTGTAATCAAAAAGGCCTCCGGAAAATGGAGGCTGCTACATGACCTGCGTGCCGTAAATGCCCAAATGCAGGTCATGGGAGCCATCCAGAGAGGACTCCCCTTGCTCTCAGCGCTGCCCCGCAATTGGCCAGTCATTACCTTAGACATCAAGGACTGCTTTTTCTCGATACCTTTATGTGAAGAGGACAGGGAACGATTCGCCTTCACTCTGCCGTCGGCAAACCACGAGCGACCCGATGCGCGCTTCCAATGGAAGGTCTTGCCACAGGGCATGGCTAACAGCCCCACCATGTGTCAGTTATTTGTTGATTCGGCCCTGATTCCAGTGAGGGAGAGATTCCCAGGAGTAAAAGTTATTCACTACATGGATGACATTTTGTTGACCGCCTCCTGTCTGGAGACGCTCTATACAGTGTATAAGGAAATCACATTCTTGTTAACAGCCAAGGGCCTGACTATTGCCCCTGAAAAGGTTCAGCAATCAAATATGATAGAGTTTTTGGGGTCAGTCATAAGCCCGGAAACCATTAGGCCACAAAAAATCTCTTTTCGGACCTCACATTTGAAAACTCTTAATGATTTTCAGCAACTAATGGGGGACATTAACTGGATAAGGGGATTCCTGAACATCCCTAGGTCAGAATTATTGCCTTTATTCTCTATACTTGAGGGAAACCCAGAAGTTACTTCCCCTCGGGCCTTGACACCCTCTGCGTTACGGTCCTTGCACAAGGTCGAGGAAGCAATGGCCGGAGCGCAGCTGCGGCGGTATGATCCCGCGGCTCCAATTATCTTATGCATTCTAAAAACAAAAAACTACCCTACAGGAGTGATATGGCAGGATGGCCCTCTATGGTGGCTTCATGGCAGTTCTGTTGGCGCTAGGACGATTCAATATTTCCCAGAGCTGGTAGCTTCCCAGGCACTTTTAGGACTCAAATACTGTCTGATGCATTTTGCTAAAGTCCCAGACAAGCTAATTATACCCTATACCCGTGAACAGGTAGAAACCTTAGCGGCTACAGTGGATGTGTGGGCCGTGCTTGTTTGCTCCTACTCCAAGGTAATTGATAACCATTACCCCAAGCATCCTTTGCTTGCTATCATAGAAAAGAATTTGGTCTATTTCCCAGTGTTAACACAAAAGGACCCTTTACCAGGAGCGCTAACTGTATTCACGGATGGGTCTAAATCAGGGCAAGGAGCATATGTGGTACAGGGCAAAACACCAGTAATTCTAACCTTCCGCCCGGATGTTCCACAAGTGGTGGAGTGCTTGACAGTTCTGGAAGTGTTTAAAACCTTCCCAGAGCCCTTTAATTTATATTCAGACTCGCAGTATGTGGTCAATGCTGTAGCCTCTCTCGAAGTCGCAGCATCTATAAAACAGAGTAGTATGGTCTCTAATGTCCTCTTACAGATTCAAGATGCCATTTTGCAGCGTAGTCATCCCTTCTTCATTGGTCACGTGCGTGCACATTCTCTGCTACCAGGACCAATGGCGCAGGCCAATGACCTGGTTGACTGTGCAACACGACTTATGGCCTGCCTTGTAGAAGACCCTGTTACACAGGCCCAGAAATTTCATAATCTGTATCATGTCCCGGCAAACACTTTGAGACAAAAATTTCATATCTCAAGAAAAAGGGCCAGGGAGATAGTCAGAGCCTGTCAGTCTTGTGTCACCTTTCTCCCTCTCCCACATGTCGGGGTGAACCCCAGGGGCCTAAAATCTAATGCCCTTTGGCAAATGGATGTTACCCATTTACCAGAATTTGGAAAAATCAAATATGTCCATGTGTCAGTAGACACCTTCTCAGGCATAATCCATGCCACTGCGTTAGCAGGGGAAAAGGTTACTCACGTAAAAACCCATTGCCTCGAGGCTTGGGCAGCATGGGGTAAACCACAGAGAATAAAAACAGACAATGGGCCGGCTTATGCCTCAAACGGATTTCGCGCCTTTTGCGCACAAATGCAAGTGGCCCATACCACAGGACTGCCTTACAACCCCCAAGGACAGGGGATTGTAGAGAGAGCCAATAGGAGCCTAAAAGAATTAATACAAAAACAAAAAGGGGGAATAGCCGAGACGGCAACCCCCAGAGAGAGACTCTCTCTTGCGCTCTTTACCTTAAACTTTTTAAATTTGAATGATGCCGGTGAGTCAGCATCCGATAGGCATATGTTACAAAAGGCCCAGGACAAAACAGATGTGGTCATGTGGAAGGAGGTCCTGGATAACAAATGGTATGGACCGGATCCGGTTATAACGAGATCCAGGGGAGCTGTTTGTGTTTTTCCTCAGGGCCAAGAGGTCCCACACTGGATTCCAGCTCGATTGACGAGACCAGTAAAGGCGCTTGACCAGAAGGCGTATGATGATGAGAGAGATCCTGGAGATGATGATTGCGGGAGCGACCCGTCAAATCAATCCCTCACCAACCTGTCGCGAGAGGCAGTGGGTGTCCCTGCTGCTGGCGGTGATGATCATGCCTGTTTCTGTCACTACAAAGGAAACGGTGCTTTGGGCTGTAGCTAGAGCTTGGCCTGTCCCTTTGCCAATACATGCCAGTTCCCCCTTTCTTCCCACTTTATTCTCCTCGACGTGTGCCATGGAAGTGCCCTGTTTATCCCCTAAAGAATTTACCACAGTGAGGTTCAGTCATACCAGCATAAAGCTTAAGGGGACCTTTTGCTTTTCGTTTGCGGGAAATAATTCCTGCATTAAATTGAAGAGAAAAACATTGACCTATGTAGAAAGTAGTAACCCTTTTCTCAACACAAACCCCTTACAGTTAATTACGGCACTAAATAAATTAAAAGGGAGCACTGATCAATCTATGACCCCAAGTAACCAGACTTTGATTCTAGTAGAGGCCTTGGTACCATTGACTCCTCGAAATTTAAATTTGAGTGGTGCTACCCAGTTTAGAGGATCCCCCTATTGCCGTGCCTCTCCTGCCTTCCCTCCGTCCTTTATTCAGTGCCAAGATAAAACTTGGGAGGAAAAGCAAATAATCCCAGGCTTCTCCCTTTCCCCAGCATTGAGTAGACAGATAATAGAGCCAGAATTTGAAAATAACACAGTGACCGATAGGTGGCCTTGGTTCCAATGGCTTATAGCAAATGAGGCCGGGGTATCGTCAGATATCTCCGCAATCACAAAATTACGGAGTGTCCGCATCTCCAGGCGGCGGGCTTCTGGAATGAATCTATACCAACTAGGAAAACCCATAAAATTTGCCAATGCCAGCCTACATGAGTTTGTAGGGAGTAATGCCACTGTAAGAGCCGCCCCTGTTTGCTTGCAGCCCCCTCATATGTTCCTGCTGACTTCTAATGTCTCCAGTGATGAGATCAACTGTGCGATGGGGGAATGCTGGATCTCTAACTGTTGGAATGGCTCACAGTCCACTGCTGTAATTGTGAAAGTACCCACCTTCGTACCTATCCCAGTAAAATTAGACCCAGATAACTTCCCACTGATAACGTTACTTAGAGAGAAAAGAGACTTTGGAATAACCGCAGCCATAGTAACGGCCGTTGCCATCAGTGCAGGAGCGGCTGTTGCCGCCGGGGTGGCCATGGCCAATCAGGTCCAAACCGCTGAGACGGTCAATCAGGTGGTAGCCCAGACAGCACAGATTTTGGAAACAGAAGCAAAAATAAATTCCCACCTGGCATCTGGGATCCTTGCAGTTAACCAAAGAGTGGATTTAATGCAGGTTCAGCTTGATGAGTTAACTGAGCTAGTTCAAATTGGCTGTATTTCATCCTACAAACATATCTGCATTACCCCCCTGCGCTTCAATGCCTCCCGGAATGAATCAAAACTGTTAAGCCAATATTTGTCAGGAGAGTGGGGAAGGGAGGCTGAGGACCTGGTGCGGGAACAGCTCCTGAGAATAGCAGTGCTA
The DNA here is from genome assembly GCF_023159225.1 of Perognathus longimembris pacificus. Lineage (NCBI taxonomy): Eukaryota > Metazoa > Chordata > Mammalia > Rodentia > Heteromyidae > Perognathus > Perognathus longimembris. The sequence continues at coordinate 45,168,603 of NC_063179.1, read as the reverse complement.
AATGGAACGCAGGTTCATCCCATTACCCTGGGGCAGTTTACGAGTTGGATAACTACCGCTCTCTCCTACTTTAAAGAATGGGTGGGAGTGGGGATATTTTTGCTGCTCTGTGTTGGGGGCAGCGTGGTTTGTCTCTGGTTGGTCTGCCGCCTACGAGCTCAAACGCGCAGGGATAAGGTCTTGATCACACAAGCATTAGCCGCGTTGGAATGTGGCGGTTCCCCCCAAATATGGCTCGCGGCCCTGAAAAGGGAATGAGCTCCCTGGTTGCACGGCCCTTGCACCCCTGGGGTTACAAGACCCCATTGCACCCGGGATGGGCGTGCCTCCAAGAGAAGCAGGGTGCCGGGCAATAGCACCGCACTTGGGAGTTCTATGACAATAAGCCCCAAGAAGAGCAAGTCTGATTGCACGTGGGTAGATACCCTAGACCCCACCTCTGGAAAAAAGGTATCGGACGGGTCTGGCGTTCGATGAATGGATAACACTCATGGGATAGCCAGTACAATGCTCCAAAACTAGCACACAGAGATCAGACCTCTACTCTTACCTGCACGAAAACAAAAAGGGGGAACTGCGGGAAGCCGGCAGCGGCGCCATTACAAGATGGCGCCTGCTTCCTGGCAGCCCTAACAATAAACAATTTCCTAGACGGCAATGCTTAGTGGACTTTCGCGCCCAAACCCCGCGCACGCGCAAGCGAGCTCTAGTCCCAGCCAATCCCGAAGCGGTTGCTAGTAACAACCAGCCACAGACCAATCAGGGAGCGACCCTTGCTCCCCCAAGCGTATTTAAGCAGGCGTTTTTTGGCCCGCGGCGCCCCTCGCTCCAACCCCCCTTCAACCGAGCAGCTCTTCAATAAAGTGCGATTGAGAAGGATCCTCGTGTGGTGGTCGTCTTTCTTGCTGGACGAGGTAGCCGCCCGCCGCACTCTACTCTAGCCAGTGGAGCCTTCACAGGCAGACAGGAACGCTCACAACCCTCGAGCTCCTGTGTCATAACGCTGAAGGACACGCCTGCAGAACTTAGAGCCCCCACACACCTAGACGCGAGTGGACGGGTGAGCGCCCAACGATTTTCAGAATATAGGCTTCCAGCAGAAGAAGCAGCAAGCAGCTGACAAAGGACAGAGAGGAAGCCTTGGCACCTCGTGCCCACGCTGAGCTACCGAGCCCTTAGGCCAGCTAAAGCGAGAGTGAAAAATAAGCCCGGGAGGATTCTGCAGTGGCACACCACCGATGTCCAGCACAACGTGCTTATGACTTGCAAGTAACTACGTATCCAGTGGAAACATTTCCAAAGGAACTCTGGCCATGGCAGGAGACGTGGAAGGCAAGGAAGCTTGTGGAGAAAGAGAGAGAATATCAGAAATAACGTTCCGGCTAAACGCGCACATTTTCATAGCCTCCGAATTGTGTGACTACAGTTTGAAAAGAATACAAAATTCCAGCTAGGAGAGGTAATGTTCCTGGTTTCCATGTGTCTATCTTTATTGCGTTATTGTGGTGCTCTGAAACTAATCAATTTTTCACAATTGGTGCAATAACCAATCAGTTCCTAGATATTATATATATTTAGCGAATAACACAGTTCCACTACATACTGTTGAGATAATTCTATAAAAATATTTAACCAGAGCTAGAAGAACTCTCCCACAGTGATAATGTTAGATAAACGACACTGAGTGATTTTTAAAAATTGCCCTTGAAAACCTTTACTAATGATGGTCATTCAATATAAGAACAAGCGTGAAATGTCCAGCTCAATTTTGAGCATCAACTCTGGTCTTAGCACTTACAATTGGATCAATACTAGGCAGCTAATCCTCCCTCTACCAGAAAGTGATGCTCTCTAAAAGACGCTAAATTCAAAGATATCTCATCCTGGAAAACAACTTTCACTAATTATACATTGCCATTCCTATATGATTCTATTTACCTACCTAGCCACCATGCTAGAGCAGACAGTGCATCTCTGGATGAAGAGTCAGCTTCGCAGTCACTCAGTGTGTCTGAGATAGTTTCTAAAAGGAATTGTGATTATGAATATTGCACAAATTCTCTTTAAGAAATATTGTATGCTCTTTAAGTCACCGTAAGAAGGAGTTGCCATTTTACAAAGCAATATATGAATACAGTGCATGCTGATCAATGTCTCTCCTTCCTAGTTCATTAAACCATCAAGCTCTTCAGTGAAATTGAAAGGGAGTTACCACTACCAAACTCATTCTATGAAGCCAGCGTTACACCCATCCCCAAATCAGACAAGGAAAGAGAACTGTAGACCTTTGATGCACAGATTCTTTCCTTCATACCTCAAAGTCTGATTCATGTTAAGTAACTGGGTAAAATCGTGACTGTTTGGGGACACATATTATTAATCTGGACATTTATATAAGCAGTTACTTATCCAGGAGGCTACTGACACCACGACAATTTGCAACCTCATTTCCTTCCTCCACGTCCTTCCTAAAGGGAATATGTAGTTCCTACTTGGAGAAGAAGCTGAACTTATCTACATAATAAAACTCTGGCAGGAAGAGAAGGGAAGGGGAAAGGAAAAGCCACATGGGGGTAGGAGATAAAGAATAGAATTCACTTGGCACACAGTTGAAAAGGAGGACAAGAGGTAGAGAGGAGAGAGACATGACAACACTGCTGTAGACTAGAGAGGGGTCTCTCCTTCACTATTCCCTACCGGACACTCTAAAGTCCCCTTTAGTTAATGCTGACCATTGGGCTGTTCTTCAGCACTCTGTGAGTCTTCATAGTTGTTTTCTTCTCCAAAAACAGCTCAGTTCAAAGAACTATTTGTCAAGGTACGTGAATGTAGTACCACTGCTGACTTACTTGTCTGTATACCTTGGTTTTCACGTTTGTTATGAGGCTTGTTCTTTTTTCCTTTTTTCAGAGCTGTTGTTTTGAAAATTCTTTCCTGGCTTCATTTCGAAGTATTTCTTCTTCCTGTAACAGCTCTGGTGGTTAATTTTCCCCCGCATTGTTAGTTCACTTTGCTCACCGGGTATGAAGTTGGACGCGGACCATATGGCTAGCTTGAGGACTGAGAGCTGGAGATGATCAGTGATCATCATGCCTGATAGTGCAAGCACAGTAGCTGCCAGTAATGGTGCTGGACCGCATTCCAGAGCCCCAGAGTTTAACATCACATACACATCGATCCTGGGATCACTGTTCCGTAAGCCCTGCTCTCAGGGAACGAAACACCTACCAAGACAACTTCAACTCTTCGGCTCTGTACATGAGGTGGGGATAAAAAGCAAAAGTTGCTCGGTCATGCAGCCCCCCTGCCAATGCTCGCATGTTTCTGGACAGTAGTCTGATTTCCTTCTCTCTCATTTCAAAGTTTGGGCTCAAGCGGCCATGTGTTGAATGTTAGCACTTTTAGGAGCGCGTAACCTCAGCTCCCAGGGCACTTTTGTGTGATTGGGCTCAACTGGAGTTGAGTCATGGCAATTGATGGAGAGTTCTCAGTCCAGAAAAAAAAAAGGCAGCTGGAGGATGTTCAACACCTGAAATTAGCCAGCACTTCAAGTTACATATCTTCTCGTTACATTTATCACTTCAGAACCTGCATTTTCTTGACATGGAAAGCTTTTTAAAATAAATACTTGGAGCTGGGAAGATGCCCAGAACACTAATCCTTGAACCATACAAAGGGAATCATTTTGTAAATGGAAATAAGTCCTTTAATATAAACTGGGCAATCATTCAATCACTAAGATTTGGTTTGCAGTATCCTATTTAATCCACCAAGCGTTCTGTTCCTTTCCATTCACCCAGTTTGAGCCACAAATATGTTGCTTCTCAATTTGCTTTCTGTAGATTTTTATTTTCTTATCATAACTTAGAGGTAGCCAAAATAGTAGTATCAGTGTCTGGAAATGAATTATGAATTATGAATCGTTCAGTCCAAAAGTATATGAAAAGCAATAATCCCAAACACACCAGCCATTCTTTCTAACTATCATTTTGCAAGGAAAATGCTATGGTCTGTTAACTGGCCATCAGTTTTTCTAGTTGGATCGAAGGAACAAGTATTCTGAAGAGAAGAGGTAAGAAGGAAAAAGTAAGGCAGATGGACAGGGAAAATACACTTAGGTGTGTTTATCAGCTAGGATTGCTCTGTTCAGTGTATGGCCAGGCGCTAAAGACAAGGTGTAAGGATGGCAGAGATTCCTCTTTCCAGTGTGGTTCATTGCTTTCCATCACATGAAATGTAAACAGAAAGGCAGAATGGTTTTTCTCCGCTGTGAACCAGACCAGCCTGCTGATCAAAAGGCCCAGGCAGGAACGAAGGCTGGGTCATTCAGAGATGACCCTGGAATGTGGCAGGAGAGTGCTTCTGTGTTTGAGAAGCTCGGCCTAAGCTAAAAAGTGAAACCAGGGGTCCCTTCGAAGTTCATGTCATACTGCAAAACCAGCTAACTAAGTTAAATAAAGAGTAAGTGTGAAATGGCCTTGAAAATCACAGAGGTAAAAAGAATCATCCAGGAAGGAAAATACTCACACTTTCCGTCAGACTCCACAAGACAAATCTGACCCACTATTAAGTAAGACCTTGTGACTCTTTACCTACAGAACTGGGAAGACATTTCTATCAAGTTTGTTTTCTTCCAGTGTCTTCCTGAAAGCCTCATGACTAAACACAGGATTTGAGAGATTATTTTTTGCAATGCTCTCAATTATAAGCTTTACTATTAACTATTTGATAGTATAGATTAATTAGCAAAAGAAATGAAGATGATCTCAAAAGTCTCTAGCTAGGCTCAGTTTTTCTTCTTGTGGTAACAAGAATTCAAACCAGGGCCTCATAATAGCGAGAATTGAACCCAGGGCCTCATACATGCTTGATAAACTCTCTACTGCTAAGCTACATTCCAAGTCCTCGTAGCCTGTATTTAAAAATTCCGCAAATAGACAAGTTAGTTGCATCCGTTCAAGTGGCTATGCAAGAGAGTATTATTTTCCTACCCCAGTATTTAATTATCTCTTCCCTTTAGTAGTTGAGCCCTGATTTCTACCAAAGATTGCTTGAGTTAGCAAATAAAAATACAAAATTGCAATATAGGAGCAAAGGATGAAAATAATGCAGCAAAGGTACTCACTGGACACTATTCTGAAAACGAACTGTACAACTTAGGCGTGAGGATGGGAGGGAAAAGCGAGAGAGAGAGGGAGAGCGAAGGGGTAACATTGTCCAAGAAGAAATCAGTGCTTTACCTAACTTGTGCAACCGGAACGCCTCTGTACATTACCTTTATAATAATTTAAAAATTACAAAATAAGATAAAATCAAAATAAAATTCAAAACAAATACAAAATTGCTAAGGTATATTTGAAAAATAACTTCATTTCCAACATAAGTAGACCCCAAGTATTGCACACAGTAGGGCTCCTTACAGTCAAGCCTCAGAGACGTAACGAATATCACTCGGGTGAATAGGTCCCAAATACTGCACACTTAGAGGGGGAAAAATGTGATCTAAAAATCAGATCTTATCAGACATTGTTTATCCTGTGACTTCATTAACTTCTTGTTGTTTCAATTCAGCTAAAACGACACTTGCAGGGCTCGGGCCCTGGGCGGCCGGGTTCTGCTGGTGAGGTGGAAGCGTACGCTGAGTAATGCCCCCAGGAAGGGACTTCTCAAGAAATGGGGAGCTCTCTTCTTTTTCTCCTTCATCCGGCAGACACTCTCTGGGAGGACGTGAGAAAGGACTGGAGGGGCAAACGTGGGGCATGGTCAATGGGCCAGGCCATTGCTCTGCTAGAGGAGGAAGGAGCTGCCCGTCCTGAGCTGCCTCCCTATGCACTTCCTGGAGAGAGGCGGAGAACTGAACATCCCCCATTGAAAGCACTCCTTCTTCTGTGGCACACAACTGTCCCCCACCCTGGCTGAAACGAGAGCCTGCGTCCTTAGACAGTTGTGAGCACACCAAAACCTAAATCTGTTAGGCAGGAAATTCTGTGACAAGCAGGGTATTTGAAAGACCGAATGCTCGCTGTCTCACTAGCTGACTACCTGACACACGTGCGTGCAACCCCTTTGCCTTGCTAGAGCCCGGGGTCCTCTCACTTCCTGTCCTGTCTTCTTCCTGACAGGACTCAAATAGTTAGCTCTAGCAAAACTTAGAAAAGCAAGCCTCTAGCCGGGAGGACCTGAACGTAAAGCCAAACTGTGCTTTAAAAAATCTCATTGAAGAGGTTGAATGACCATTTCACAGATGTTGTTGATACTTCTTGAGTATGCTGTCAGGTGGCAGGAAGAAGAGTCATAAAATAAAATAATTTAATGCTTTGGAACCTCTTTGTTGTTTGGATAAAGATGTAAAAATGAACTACTAATGACAATGAAACCTTGTATAAGAGGAAGAAACTAGTCTATACTCTCTTGAAGTTTTCCCAGGTCAGAATACTTTTTATTTTAATGTCAGATTCATTGCCTGACAGAGCAATGTCGAGTTTTTTTCTTTTAGCCTTTGAGATTTGCCAACTTCAACATTTTTCTTGGTGCCACAAAAGATGTTACCACAAGCAGGCATTCCAAGTAAGTAGGAAAAATAGTGTTAAATGATGGAATTATGAGAACAGGAGTCTCTAAATATTTATTCATGTCCTTTTTGGAATCTTTAATTGAAGGATCTACTTTCCATTCACAAAAGGAGTTATAAATACAAAGAAAAGAGACAAACAAAAGAAACTAGGTTACTGAGTGTAATGGCTAAGAATTAAGAAGAAGACACAATATCAGATAAGACAGACAGACAGATCTGTATGCTTATAATAAAAGTGCAACCATCATTCCTAGACTTCTATAAAAGTTAAAAATGTTCACTCTAGTTAAAATCTTTAGTGGCTGACTACTATCCTCTCAACTTCACGGCCACTTTGAACCTCAAAATTTGACCAAATTACAAATAAGTTCTTTTCCAATGGAATGAGTTAAGGCTAGATTGGTTTAGGGTAAATTAGTCCTCAATCAGTGCTTGTCATCTTTTCAAGTAAACAAACAGTGTTGGACTAATGCTTATAATCCTAGGTACTTGGAAGGCCGACTTGGGAAGACTGTGATTCAAAGCAGCCATGCACAAAACCAGGACTGGAGGCATGGCTCAAGTGGTGGGACACCAGACTAGAGAGCACAAGGCCTTGAAGTCAAACTCTAGTAGAGAAGAAGAAAAGGAAGGAGGAGGAGGAGGAGGAGGAGGAGGAGGAGGAGGAGGAGGAGGAGGAGGAGGAGGAGGAGGAGGAGGAGGAGGAGGAGGAGATGACCCAGAGAATGAGGCTCCAGGAAGAAGATTAGTTATCAGAGTGATGAAGTTACAAGCCAGTGCATGTGCAGTACAGCAAGACACCACAGAAGCTCAGCGATAGACCCATCTCCCCCCAAGCCTCCAGAATGGAGCAGCGCTGCTGACAACCTGAGCTTGAGCCTTGAGCCTCCAGCACCATGGCAGAATAGGTTTCTGTTCTACGAAGTCACCCCGCTTTGTGGCACGTTGCTATGGCGACTCTGGGAAGCTCTCCCCCCATGGACTGCCCTCGCCTCTCTACGCCACCCCTTTGACATCCTCCCGTGGGTCGTCGGCCACGGGGGAGTTCTGATGCATCTTTTTCAGTTCCTCTGGATCTTGACCCATGGATGCTTTTGACCCCCAAATTTGCGGGGGAGAGGGGAGAGTTTTCATTCGAAGCTCTTTTGTACTGCCTGCCAAGACTGTGAAATGATAGCTTCTGTTGAAAGCTCAAATGTTTATATTTGTATTTTGTGGCTGTGTTTTCCATTTTATTCTTAAAAGGAAAGAAAAGAAAGCAAAGACACAGGAAATGACCAAAGCAAAAACTGATCAACACTCGAAACTCTCTGAGCCTTTCCAAACACCTGGGTACAAGCAGTGCATCTCCTGTGCCCTAAGCTCGGGGCTTCAGGTAGGAAATGTGAAAGGTCTGCAGGTGATTCACCACCACCTAAACAAGTGCATCTGATTCCACAGCTTCACCTTGACGGCCCAGCGAAGGCAAAACAGGCTTCTATTACTTTCCTGGACTTAAATTCTAGGAACCTGTGCTCCTGATAAACACTGAGGGTCTCTGAAAAATGTTCATCTTTTTCCAAACCAGCAATTAGTGAACAAAACAATCTGTGACTCTGTTAAGCATATTTGACAAAGGGTGCAGAAACAGACATATTTGGGATTTTATGTAACGTCACATTACATTTTGTATAGTTTATAAAATTATAAATCTGAATGTTTTAGCTGGGTTGTCTGTTCTACGTGAAACATAGAGGCTAAAAGAGAACAACAACAACAACAACAAAAATCCACAGGCACCCAGAGAATATTCATCCCTTGTTTAAGTGTTTGTTGAATGTCCTTTTGCAATGTCCCTCACTCTTTCCTTCCTTCCTTTCTTCCTTCCTTCCTTCCTTCCTTCCTTCCTTCCTTCCTTCCTTCCTTCCTTCCTTCCTTCCTTCCTTCCTTCTTTCCTTCCTCTTTATTGTTGTTGTTGTGGGGCTTGAACTCAGGACCTGGGCACTGTCCCTGGGCTCTTTGGTTCAATAATAATGCTCTACCACTTGAGCAACAGCTCCACTTCTGCTTTTTGAGTGGTTAATTGGAGTTAATTAAGAGTCTCACGGGGACTTCTCTGTCCGGACTGGCTTTGAACTGTGATCCTCAGATCTCAGCCTCCTGAGTAGCTAAGATTATAGGCACGAGCTCCGTTTTCAGCTCAATTTTCTTTATGAAGATGTGTTCTTCAGGATTTGGAGTGAGAATCCTACATAATAAGCAAGGTTGTTCCCTTGGTGTTTTGCAACCACAATTATTTTCTTCTGACTCAGTTTTGGACGTCAACTTGAGTCCAGGTCTTAAGCTGAATTTCCATTTTTCCCATTTTCTCCATCATTTAAAGATTTAATTGAACAGAGCATTTCCTCTCTGCTTCCAATGCGAGAAAGCAGAACACAAGAGGATGACTGGAAACTAATAACTCGAAAGCCTCCACTCAAAAGTGGCAAAATCGTGTGGCCACAGTTTACAACTAGATATATTAGGAATTTCTACTCTGATTGTTCTCTTGGACTTAGTCCATCTTGTGCTGCTAAAACAGAACACCAACGACATCAAAACATGTAAGGAACAGAAAAACATCTCCTTACAGTTCTGGAGGCTGGGCAGTCCTCCCCTCCTTCCCCTCCCCCTCCCCCCCACCCCCCCGCCACCCGTTCTTGCTGAACCATCTCATGGCAGAGGCACCGTGAGGCCAAGGAGTGCGGAACTCACCTCATACAATTGATCCTGCCCAGGAGAACAGAGTGCCCAGCTCCAGACTCGCTTAAAGAGCCTCCTACCCAAGCATACCAGTTCAGTGTGTGTTCTGGAGAGACAAACACTCAAAACATAGCACAGGCAAATGCATTATGAGATCGTGTTTACCAATGAGTCTCACAAGATTAGACTTTGTGACAGATAAAATTCATTTAAAGAAATTTTTTTTTACTAAATATGCAGGTGTAGGAAATACAATTTCTATCACACAATTGGACTTTGGCCCTGAGTCCTAGTATGTGGTCAGTCCAACATCCCCCTTTGTGGTTCTTGTCATGCAGTTGTGTTACTATGTGTTTGGGCTTGCTATCAGACTGCGGCGTGAGTGGTGATTGATATCTCCCCAGCCCCTCCCTTCCTGGGCTTCCAGCCTCTCTCTGCTTGGAGTAGCCTCGAGAGGTGAAGATGAGTTTCCGTCCTCAGGCTCTGACCTCAGCAGGTGCCTGGTGGGTAGTGCTATTGCCTCCGTCGCAGCTGTCTGCCCTTGGTGTGGGTGAGAATAGTTGTTCTATCTTGCTCGTTGGAGATGGTAAGCAGCAGGGGACATTTGTTGGCAAATGTCCTCACCCAATCATGCCCCAGACCATGAGGCTTTCTAGGCCCATTGCACCTGTTAACAGAGACACCGTGATGACAGGCTGCAGTGACTTAGCCATCTTCCAGAAGAAGAATGTAGTCTTGGCTTCCCAGCAGCCCTGAGCCAATGAGAGGGGCAGGAGGAGGCAGAGGGCCTTCCAGAGAAATTTGAGTACCTATTATAAATGAACACAATTATGCCGCTGAGAGTGTTGAGGGGTAGGAGGTGGGGGAATAAAGAGCTGTAGAAACATCTTCCCTCCCCCAGAGAGTTGAACCTACTACCCTGAGAAGTGTTGAGACAAGTAGCTGGCCAGAGAAGCAGATGTGGATCTTCAAGCAAAACACGCAGGTCCGTGTCAGGCTCCTCCTCTCCCCCTTCTCGTAGATGTCTTTGTTCAAACTTTGATCCTAAATTCTCCTTTCAAAACATGAAAGTAGCCCTTGGTTACCCAGAGGTAGATATATAATATTATCTAGTAATACACTTTACCTTTACATACCATCTAGACCTATGCTTCCTGTCATTTGAAAGTTTAGGTCATAGCTATTCCAGCTTACAAAACCTTCCGGTTAGTGTTGTCCATTAAAATAGACACTGGTGGTAATTTCCTGAGTTAACAAAGGAATTCCACAACAAACTTACCTACTTATTTTGCAAATATTTTTGAGCACATTCTATCATCTACCAGGCACTACTCTAGAAGCTACACAGAATGAAAACATCATACAAGACCTCTCGCTTGCCTTTGTAGACACGGTACTGTAATTGGAGAGACCAAGCAAAGTAGACACACACAAAATCACTACAAACTAGGACAGGTGTCATGAACAGAGAGCCATGAACAGCTGAGCTGGAGAATAAAGAAGCTCTATTATGTCTCTTATCACGACATATCATAATTATCTGGCCTCTGTCTCCTCATTAGACTGCAGGTGCCTCTACAGTCACAGCGAAGTCTGTTTGATCTTGATTTTCCTAGTAGTTAGGAGAGAGCCTGACCCACCATGAGCCTGGAGAAAATGCCTGCTGAGTGAATGGAGTCACGAGTGGTCATGTTGAGCAATGCGTTAATGAAGGGGTGGAGCTTTGTTGAGAAATGCATTTGCTTTGTGCAGGAAAGTAGTAACACATACAGTCTGCGTTTTGCATCCCGTTCGTCACATTTCGCGTTTAATATTCCACTTCTAGGTTTATTCAACCCATAAGTGAACGTCGGTTCCATGGGACAACACTCTGGTTTCCGAGCTGTCTTACCGTTAGCCAGCACAGAAGACAGGGGCTGAAAGTGTTAAGCTGTGGAATCGGAGCTAAGCAGGTCTGCCATGAGCCTGAAAGCATTAGTGATAATTAAGTTCCTTGTTCTCAGGTTTCTTGTCACCTTCCTCGAGCTGCTGAAAGGAACAGCACGTCTCAGTCCTGACTGCTGAAGGACTAAAGGAGCAGCTGGGCTTTGTTCCTGGCTCTTCCCCACTGGGCCCCTGCCCAGTTCTCAGTGGCTTCCTTGAATTTCCTGTCATTCAGGAACTTCCCCAAGGGCACCAGGTGAGCGGGACTGGCATTTCTAAGCATAGCCACCACCTCCACAAGTGGTTGTGTGGCTTCTGGGTTCTAAAAGGCATCTATGCTAGGTGAGAGCTGAAAGAACAAAGTTCCTCCAAAGGAGAAAACGCTGCTGCTTTCAGGCATGTTGAAATGATTCTCACCTCCGATTGACAGTCTTTAGAATACAGAAGTTGAGACTGGAGAGGTAAAATAAATGAGCAGGATGGGAAATGGCAGGCCTAGGGCCAGAAGCCAATCCTCCTGGCTCAGGATACAGGTGTCCTGTCTATTCTCTAATGGATGACACCTTTCCTCCAAACAACCCTGTCATAGACCATCTTTAATGCCTAGAATTCAATGTTTAGGCAATCATGACCATACTAATGCAAGTATTTCTGGATCACTTGTCAAACGTATAGGTGCTAATATATATAAAAAAAAAAAAATCACAAAGAATACAGACGTCTGCTCTTGGGAGCAGTTGAGAAAGCAATCCTAACACTTTAGAGTTAGAGTTAGAGTATTTAACAGGAAAGATACAAAGTCTATGGAAAGGATCTTTTCTTCAGGTTGAATAGCTAATGGGTAGAAGAATGAAACCAACCCCCAGGGCTCTCGGCTCTCGGGCTGGTATGCAATCCATTGTGCCTCACTGGCTCTGTGTAACTACAAGAACAATGATGGAGTATCTGCAGCAACCTGAGCTGGGTACATTGACTGCACCAAAAACAAAAGAGTTGTAAAGGTCCACTGTAGATCCTGGATGAGCGGGATTAGGGAGAGGGAGAGGGAGAGGGAGAAAACATGGGGTAGTAAAAATAAGCCAGATTAACATCAGTCGCGATGGGCACATTTCGAGTGCAAGTATTTCAGGAAAGCAGAGACGTTACGTAGGACAAGCTCAGGAGTTTGGCATGTACAACTGAGCACCCTGTGCGTATCAAGCCCGGTGCTAGACAGGTCCCGGGGACAGGCGGGGGAACAAGAAATACTGTAATACTGGTTTTCTCCTCTGGGTCACTGGAATTTTGATGCAAAACCTCAGGTGAGATTTGCCAAATCTATCTACAGAATGAAAAAAAAAATCTATGAAGGGCTTCAGCAGAATCTCATACACGATGACAGCAGGATTCGATTTTTTGAAAAATTGCTGAAAACAATTGTTATACGGTCAGGTGGCTCTTGGTCCATACCCAGGAGCAGTGGCCTCTACAACGCACACACGCTGTTGGCGTTGAGCTCCAGTAACTCCTCACCTCAGAAGGAGGCCATTCTCTGGAGGAATATGGAGTGTATTTTCTGACTCAGCCTGGGTCCCCTGGGCTCTGATCACATCTGGTGGGCTTGCTCAGCCCTCCTTCTGAAGCCTTTTTTTCATTTGTTGTTGGTTTAATGCACACATTGTTCAACGTTGATCTGCTTCTCTCCAGAATTGTCTGCAGATTTTGGTAGTGAGTGATTACAGAGTCCAGTGTCACGTCTGTTCCCATCCTCCAAACACATCGTTTTCTGGCTGTCACGTGCTTTATGAAGAATGACCATTATACTCTATGCAGTGTTGGGGGCAAGTTGTTTTTTTTTTTTCAATTGTTCTTGAGGAAAAGATCATTTCCTATATAGAAGGTGAAATGAAAATAAATCCCACCAAAAAGAAGCCTTTTGGCAACAGCACCATCTTGTACTGTGTAATAGGTAGTTGACACTAGAAACAAAATCAGAATTGGGCGATGTATGGGATATGAGTCAAGAAGAACCAGGGACTGAGTTGATGGCTGGGGTTAAACTAGCTGCAGTTTCCCTAGTTGGGTGGTGATTCGTCTCTGCATTGCAATTCTACTCTTAGAGCCACAGACCATGTGCTGTTCCGGGATCTGTCTGCTGCCGTCCCAAGCATCCTCGGGAAGGGAAAGGCCTTTGATTTCTTCTCAAAGGGTCCCAGAGAGTCAAAGAAGGTATAGTAGGTGATTAATTGGGCTGTCTATTTTCAAGTTCTAAAATGAAGGCTACACTCAGAAGGAACAGAAAAATAAAGCGCTTCTTTTTCTCATGTTTTTTTTTTCACCATTTGTGGTTTGTTTTTTAATGACAAAAATACTTACATGTGAAAAACTCAATAGGCTAGTAAAATAAACCCCATGTATTCAGGTATGGTTTTTCAATTTTGTATTTCATTCATTATTCACATTATTATTAATATTGCATTGTTTATTTGCATAGCATTACGTCTCTTGGTCTACTGTATGATTTATAAATGTGGATTTGGAATGGCATGTCTAGGAATGTCTCCCCCATAGGCGCATCACCTCACAGACGCTCGGGGACACTGGGGTGATGCCGTCGAGTCAGGTCAGGAAGAGCAGCGGGGATGATAGTCGCTGCTGGCCGTGTTTGCCAGGGCCACGTCTGGAGAGTGTGGCCATCCTCTAGAAGAGCCACGGCGCTCGGGCTGGGTGCCGCTCGCGAATCACCCAGAATTGGTCTAGAAACTCTGAGCGGAGGGCTCTCGCGCCAGACAGTGAATCTCGCCCCCTAACAAGATCCGTCCACGACCGCTAGGTTTTCCAAGCTCATTTATTTTCCAAGTTTATGTAAATATTCGTATTTGATCACGAATAGCTGGCCTTGAGGAAGTCCCTATCACTTTAGAGCCTCTTTTAGGATCTATGAATGAGGGAGTTGTAGGTGTCTGTGTGTCTAATAGCCTCCTAGCTCTAACATTTTATGAGCCGTTTCTATGAAGCTATAAATCACCAACACCAAACCCTCTACCCAATACATTATTTATATTCGTCCCTGCTTTTCGCTGGAGGAACATGCCACATATTGCAAGACGTTATGTAAATCTTTATCACAATCATCAACATTTACTGCATCCCTCTGCTCCGTGGCAAATGTCACCAAATGCTACCAGGAAGAAATGTGAGGACACCCACATTTTGTGGATTCCATTCATAGCTATGTGGCAAACTCAGAGCACACAGATCACACGCAGACTCCTGGTGCCTGATGGTGTCAGTGGCCTTCTGTCACCCCGTCCCCTTGGGAGCAATTGCCCGGGTGTCTGGGAACTGGCACCCTGCTCAGCTGGCTGCAAGGAGACTAGTGTCACGTACGAGGGACGGGCTTGTGGGACAGATGCCTTTCAGGAAAGCGATAGGCATATCACACGCTGTTGCTCAGGCTCGGACACGCCGCAGATTAGCAGGCATGTGCTGAGCGTGTGATAAGCTGTGTAGACAGGGCTTGAAATCCTCAACCCCTCCCTCGCATTCTGCACAAGCCATAGCCACGAGTTACAGCCTGTCTCGCTACTTTTAAGAATTCAAGTGCCAAAAAAGAGAGGAAAATGTAAGATAGTGACTGCTATTTCCTTTGAACACTGTGTTTCCATTTTTCTGTCAGATACAGCTTAAAGAAATTACTGAGACCCGTTGCTGTGATCCAAATGGATGAGATCAACTCGCTTGTCATAGAAGACACTAGAACACAGGGCTTCGGGGATAGACACGGCCTTGATTCATCACAGTGAATGGTGGTGACGACTCAGTGGCCCTATGACCCAGGGAAGGCTGGTTTTCAGAAAATTAAGATACTTATTTTATAGGCTTGATGTCAGACTTGAGTAAATTAATACACGTAACTTGCTTAGGGCACACTTTGCATCTGGGAAGCATTAAAGAACCAGAACCAGTTGCTTTATTCTCTGAGGATGCCTTTACTCCATTGTAACACCAAAGAATCCCTTGGATCTCAAAGTGGAAAATGTCTTAAAAACTGATTGATACAATCAAGAATTGCAAAACCAGCGATTGGGTGCCAGATGCCCATGGCTTGTCCTGTTCACTTCTGAGTGTGTCAGCACAGAGGGACCACACTGCTCAATGCCAAGTAGGCCACAGAGGCAATAGGCTTGAATCCTCATTGCCACACAATTCCCCCAGGTATGATCCAATTGGCATAGCGTGATATCATCCTCCCTACTAAAAATACAATGTAGATTCCCAGTGGGATTGTTGCAGAAACTTCGGGACTCAGGAGTTCAAACACAAGTTCAGACTTGAGAGAAGAGATGGAACAAATTGTCTTTGCAACATTTTCAGATCAGGGCTGTTTTTATCTTTGACCTATGTGCCGCCATTGATGGCAAACTCAAGTTTGTAATCCTTTTATCCTTCCCCTCTGTTCAGATCCAAGGAAATTTTAAGTAACAGGTGAGGAAAAATCATCCCATGACCTAAATAAGACAGGGCCACCTGCCCGTCTTTATTCACCAAGTTCATCCCTTGCAAGTCTATTGGGTGTAATGATCAGAGAACCACGTGGTGTTTACCTCATCAGAGTATGAAAAACAGTTTGTGGAGAGAAGAGCCCCGTGTTTGTTTGCGTAATCCATACGAGATGAGGGCTTCATGTTACCTTCCTGGGCTTCCATGAGGAAAAAAAAGATGGCGATGACTCTGGGAAGTCAGCCAAGCTAAAACTCATAGCATTTCCGTACCCTACTAGCAAAAGCTTATGAAAGCAAGTTGCTCAGGGAGTGGTCTCCAGTCTTTCTCAGCTGAACTCTGGCGGCTCATTCCATCATCCTAGTTATCCGTGAAGATGAGGTCTGAGGATGGCGGCATGAGGCCAGCAGGGGCAGAAAAGTCTGTGAGATGCGTACCTCCAACTGACCAGCACAAAGCCCACAAGCGGATGCGTGGCTCAAGTGCTAAGACCCAACAACAGCGCGCACACACGCGCACACACACACACACGCGTGCACACACACACACACACGTGCGCGCACACACACACACCCCACACATGTAAATACAGCAAATGACCAGACTGCATAGCATTCAGGCATACGGCTGAGGCTGTTCTTGGATGATCTGGCTTTCATGGGGATTGTGGGCTTCTCGGCCTTGACCTCCACAGTTTGAAGTCTTTAGTAAGACTTCAAACCCCTTAACCATCCATTGGAGGTGACACAGGTAGGAAGGTCAGAGGCTTCACTTAACACTAACTCAACTTACTCTGGACTGATTTACAGCCCCAGAAACAGAGAACTATCAGGACACATTAAAAGCAATATTTTTCACAGCTGACAAAAACTCTGAAATTTCTAAAAGGTACAGTAATATTATAAGATTAAAAGGTTTATCTAACAAAAACAAAATCAGATGTGAATCCATCTGTTACGACATGCACTACTTCTAAGACCTGGTGCAAGTTACCTAAATTCAGCAAGCCTTGAGTTCTTCCTTCTATTGCGCCATTGGCCCCTCAAAGAAACATTAAGAGAATCCTAGCGACGTGCACCCAGTGCTTGGCCTGGCATACCAAGTCCTCTGTGTTGTCCTGAACACGAGTATATGGGACTCTGCTACCCGTGACTCCGACCCAGAAACAAGTGCACAGTTTTGGCTACCCTCCAAAGTATGGCTGTTCCCCTACCCCGTGGCTTCCATTTCTAGGCTTAGATGTGTGGGGCCAACGCGGGTTAGCCAAGGCAAATCATGTCTGTATTTGAACAAACCCCAGGAAACTAGCTGCAGAGTCGAAGTCTAGGGGATTTTCTGGCTTTCAGTACTCTCTTTGTACATCTCTTTGATCCATGCTTTTCCAGGCTCCCAAGGGGCACCATTCCCTCCTGCCACCATTTGCTTGGGTGTAGACAGTGCTCTACACGGCTCGGCCCTAGCATCTCATGCTGAGTGCCAGGCTGCCCTTGTCCCTGACCTGGGGGCGAGGTGGGAATGGGCTCTGACTCAACTGACGCCTTTGGAGTGGAAAGCGGAGGAGCAGGTTTTTGAGCTTCCTGTTCCCTCTGCCTATGAGGGTATTTTATTTTGGAGCACTACTTCTCTGGAACTGCTTCCTTGCGGGGTGCATGTGACTTCTGGCACGGCCCCATGAGGGCAGCTGGCAGGCTGTCTGTGTTCCTCAGTGTCACTGCCGTGTCACCCATCTGCGGCGAAGCCGTGCATACAGCTGGACAGCGTGGTCTCACGCCGCGCCAGCCCTTCCACGGCCCAGGTGTCAGAGGAGAGATTTAGTGAGCTAGAAACATATTGTCGCAGATGTGACACGCATTGCAAACGTCAGATGTTTGGGATCGACCCATTTGGCTCTTTATTTACATCTAGCTCTGTTCTGCACCTCCTTCCAGAATGAGAACTGCAAAGGCAATTGCCATTGAGAGTCTATTCTCTCCTCCTGCCCCTTTCCTCTTTGTGTATCTTGAGACATGCCCCTGGTCTTTAATCCCTTCCACACACGGTATGCACATTTGGTTAGCAGGCTCTCAGTGTGGGTGGCCCCGTGCTCTCTCGTGGGTGGAGATTGGAGGCAGAGGTCTTAAAGTGTCACGTCCTTGGGTGCACTTATGCCTCACCCACCCAGAGCAGTGGGAAGGAAGCCACTGTGTATCTGCCATGCATGCGATCCACGGAGCCTGAAGTTCTGTCTGGGCTCTCCCTCGTGCCGCTTCTCTGATTCTATCTCACTGTCTCCTTGGCTTGACTACTTCGGTAAGAACTTACTTTCCAGAACATAAAGCAAAGGGAACACTTCTCAGGGGCAACTTCTACCTCCTTTTAAACCACACATTCGCTTCCTGAATGCAAGGGAGTCTGCTCCTTTTCTTGGAATGGATGTTAACCCGGGAGGAAGGCAATGCAAGATATGTCCGCCAATGACCTCCCTGCAGTATATATATATATATATATATATATATATATATATATATATATATATGCAGTATATATATATGAGATATATATATGATATATATGATATATATGTGATAGATAGATAGATATATCTTCTACAGTAAATAAAGGAATAACGACCATGCTAGTATGGATATTGATTTACATATTCATTATGAACTCCTAAGGGTGACTTTCCCAAGTGAAATCAGCATTATGTATGACTAGTGTTTAAAATAAATATCATTAAATCATGGCTGGGAGGTAGCTCACTGGTAGAATGTTTACCTAACATGTACAGGTCAGGCACTGGATTCAATCTCCAGCACTGTAAGAAAAAAATGAAATACGATGAAACTAACCTTTCAACCAAAATACAGACATTTACATTTCTTCTATGTTATCAAACTCCAAAGTTTTAAAAATTTAAAAAATCTTGCTTTTGTTTGTATGTCTTGGACTACTGAGGGGATAAGTACATTTTTCACGTTATTTAATTGCACTAATTAAACCAGTCAATTAGTACTAAGTAAATGCATAAAATGTTAACTTAGTCCCTGTCTAGCTTGCTTGCTGATTTGTAAGCCTTTGGGTACAACAAGACCACAGAGTCCCAAGGCCGTCTAAAGCCCCATGCATTTGATTCTCACCTGAAGGAGGAATTGCTGCAGCAGAAAGGCCCCATCTGCCCTCGTTGAAGCCTAGCCTTGGGACCTGGCCAGCCAGGCCTCAAGGACACTGCCAGTCCCTTGCAGCCAGGCCCGCACCTGACGGCCCAGCCACCTGCTGGACACGCCTCGGGAAGAAGGGTCTGTCTTGCAGGTAGTGCCGAAAGCATCCTCACCCACCCAATGAATCTGGGGGTCCGGCTGAGGGGTGCTAGGGGGGTACCACGCGGTGCAGACGCGTGGCCACCTTTCCTCGGGAAGTCTTTAGAAGCCACTGGACCTCCTTCCCGGTAAGGTTTCAAACGTACGAAACACGAAGGCCTATTCTACTAAAATACACTCGTGAAAGTGTTCTTAAGCACAAATGGATGAAAGTCAAGGACAGCTGTGGCTCAAGTAGCAGAGCACTAGCCTGGAGCACCAAAGCTCAAGGACAGTACCCAGAACCCGAGCTCAAGCATCAGAACAATCACAAAAGAAAAATGTGATGAAAATGACATTATGCATGTTTTTATTAGCATATCAAATAATAAGGCCTACCAATGAGTCTAAGAACCAGTATACACTTGGAGTTAGTGATGAGGATAAATAACCCACAGCAAATATTAGATTTCTGATCTCCTCATTTCTATCATTGTCAAAGTCACATGTAATACTAAAACCAATGTACTTTGCTGTCATCTTTCATAATTAAAAGAGATGTGAGTATCAACTGAAACTATTACAGGTCTTTTTTTTTTCAAGCTCTACAATCAGCTTTACTTTTTAAATTTAATTTAATTTTTTTCTTATTTATTGTCAAAGTGATGTACAGAGATGTTACAGTTTCATACGTTAGGCCTGGGTACATTCCTTGTACTGTTTGTTACCGCCTCCCTCATTCCCCCCTCCCCCCTTCCCCTTTTCTCTCTCCCCCCATGAGTTGCTCCATTGGTTTACACCAAATGGTTTTGCAAGTATTGTTTTTGTAGTCATTTTGTCTTTTTATCCTGTGTCTCTCGATTTTGATTTTCCCTTTCCCTTCCCTAGTTCTAATACCAGTATATACAGTATCCAGGGTACTCAGATGAGATACAGTGATAGTGCGGGTACATATGTAAGATATATATGTTTTTCCTATTCAAGCTCATGGACATTCTGAGTTCTGGAGGTAGGCTGAGAACCATTTTATAAAAGGAGGAATTATTAGTGATAATTCCAACGAGGATTATGCTTCAAAGCCTCCCTTTACAAAAGCCGAGAACATATGTTTGTAGTGAGTTTTCCCATAAAGAAGTTTTACATTTTTATAGAGTTCAACTTTGACTTTGTGGTTTCTCATTTTCTCATTTTTCTGCCTACCAGTGTGGGGTTTATTTGGGGGCGGGGGGGGTCAGGGGGTGTAGAGAGGACTGCAAGGAAAGCCAGGGCAAAAATGTGACATACACAATGAGTAGCTTGCTCACAAGGTCAACCCTGCCTTGGTCCAAGGGAGTCTTTCTTGAAGCATTCACAACAGCTAGTCAGGTCTAGAGAAATAAACAGGGCCTGACACTTGGTGAGGCATCTTCCAACCCAGGTTCCTCAAGTTATTCACCCATATTTCGTCCCATCTCAAAAGATAGGTTCAAATTCTTTTTCCACAGGGGATTTATTTTGATGTAAAGAGAGAATGAAGAATCTGGATCGATTGATTATTTTGCAAGTAGATGGCCATTTGTCACAATGTCATCTTTTCTCCACTGATTTCAAATGTCACCTTTAGGCCATGCTGAATACTTGTGCATATTTAAATCTGTGTCTGTACCTTCGATCTGTTTCATTAAATTACATATTCACAAAGGTTTGCGTATTGGCTTTATAATTCATTTAATCCTTGATTATTGGACAAGGCACAGTGGCCTATGTCTTTAATCCCAGCCATTTAGGAGGTGGAGACTGGAAAGATTATCATTTGAAGCCACTTTGGCCATTAGGGAACGCCATCTGAATCAATACGTGAGCGTGATGGCTCCTATCTATAAATCCCAGCAAAGAAGGAGATATATGTACAAGGCTCAGGAAAAAAGCAAGACCCTATGGAAAAAAAGGTAAAGCTAAAAGGAACTGGGGAGTGGGGGCCATGGACCCTGGAAGAAAGCAAAACCTGACCCCCCCCCAAAAAAAAAAATATCAGAAGCAAAAAAGAGCCCCAGTTCAAATCCCCAGTCCATCTAAACCAAACAAAACCAACAGAAACAAAATCCCAGATTCTCATGGATTACTTGGAAATACAATATCAGCTTACAGCTCTAAAACAGGGGAACAATGTTGGCATTTTGGAGTGCCACCTTTTGCTCTCTGTGTAATCAGCCTGTCCTGTCTGCATTCTCCCCCCTGTGCAGAGTCCCCTCGGGCTTCCTTCGGCGCTCTTTTTTTTTTTTTTTTTTTGGCCAGTCCCGGGCCTTGGACTCAGGGCCTGAGCACTGTCCCTGGTTTCTTCCCGCTCAAGGCTAGCACTCTGCCACCTGAGCCACAGCGCCACTTCTGGCCGTTCTCCATATATGTGGTGCTGGGGAATCAAACCGAGAGCTTCATGTGTAGGAGGCAAGCGCTCTTGCCACTAGGCCATATTCCCAGCCCCTGTAGAATCTTTCTTAACGTGTTCCCATCATCATAAGATAGCAGGTGCTCAATCTTGTGACTAAGCAACTAGTTCCCTGAAAGAACCGTGTGTGTGTGTGTGTGTGTGTGTGTGTGTGTGTGTGTGTGTGTCAGATCTTACCTACTTTTTAAAGGAAACACTATGGGGTGAATGGGTTAAATGTGCTCACTAGACTAGTGCAGCTGTTTCTATTATCAATGTGTCTCTGTGACCCCTTCCTCTATACCTCTCTTCATCTCACCATCTCATGCTATTTCTTTTTTTTCAAGCATTTTTTAAATTTAGTTTTTATTAGCATAAATTAATTACACAAAAAGATTTCACCGTGACTTTTACAACATGCATACAATTGGTTCCACTCAAATTCACCTCCTCCATACTGTTTATTTCTCCACCCTCTTCTCCTCCTCCCCTCCAACAGGTTTTGGTGGGTTTCACTATGTTGTCTTCATATATTTATATATAACATACTTCTATACTATCCACCTGATCTTCTTCTCCCTTAACCTTCCCCACTTACTGTTTTCAACCCCCAAGCAATCCTTTTATCTCATGCTAGTTCTAATTTCACCTGAAATACCAGTTTGCTAGAGAATAGGTATACCATTTTATGCTTTTATGTATAATAATTATGAAAATATAGTTTGGCTATTAATGTTAACCTCTCTTGCTACATGTTGGGTTCCCTGAACACGGTAGCCATATTTGCTTCAATAGTCCCAGTGCCTACATTCAGAACTCGGCACATATATAACGTTCTGTGAATCTTGGCTGAGAAAACAACAGTTATTACCTTCAACAAGGGGGCTGGTATAGCAGCACATCGCCGGTCAGAATGCTTGGGTCTAAACCCAGTGTCTACACCACTAGCTAGCTGTCTGACCTTGAGTCTGTTACTACCCTTCAGTGCTTTCGTTTACTTACCCACAAAATGAAGGCAAGAGCGTATATAGCATAATGCGTTTTGAGGATTAAGTGTAGCCACGTCAGCTATTATCACCATGGTTAGTACCACTGAGGAGGAGGTTGCTTGAAAGGAAATACACATGAGGTATGAAGAACATGATACAGCTCAATTCTTTCAAATGAAGATTACAAACGAAAGCAACACAGCCCAACAAGAACGAAACACAAACCAAAACAGGACGCTTCAAGGAAGTCACGAGTGGCGGGGATTTCTATAAGCAGCAAGTCTCCCGTCCGTGCGTGACAGCTAGACGCGCGTGCTTTCCTCGTCACACACACAAACCCTTTATTCCTCTAGCCAAAAATGCTTCCTCTGGGGGGAAGAAAAACAACTCGCACTGTCACCCAAGCACTTCTCACCGTGCCCGCGAGTGTTCTGAGAGAGCAGCTCATTCCTGGCCAGGACTCACAGCCGGTTGAGTCGGAGAATCCTGGGAGGGTGGCTGGCCCAGGCCTTACCGTGGCACGCGAGCTGTGGTCCAGCGATGCCAATCACACATCCTACATCTGTGCCACCTGCCATGAAGTGACGCGTGTCCTCACCGCGTCATCCCCGCACCCGTGCTACTCACTCAGGGTTCACGGTAATTGAGCACTTGCCATTTAATCCTCCTCAAGAGGTGACTCCAGGACCTGCGGAGGATCGTTCCACTCCACAGTGTGCGTGGTTAACTTGCCTGGCCTGGCCCAGCAGCACTTCTGTGAGCAAGCAAAATCAGCCCAAACCCCACGGGCTCCGCCATTAATGAAATGAGCAGTTCCTGATCACCAGAGTAGATAGGAAGATGGAGAGACAGAATAACACGTAACTTCAATAAAACTAACGACTTCTTCTGCTTGTGTTTTCAGTGTAGCCAACTTCTTCCCCCCACTACCTGCCTGAGAGCCCATACGTGCAAACCTTCTCAAGGTGTTTCAAGAAGATTCACGCGAATCTGGAGGACTTCAGCATGACTCAAACATAGTACCAAGAAGACTCAGTGATCCACAAGGTCGGCCATGCCTCGGGCTTTCCTCGTCATTACCCGTGTCCACGTAGTAGATAGAAGCATGGTTACTACCCCCTGTCTGAGTTGGTAGTTCCCACCTTTAATCCCAGCACTCAGGAAATAAGTTTGAAGTCAGCCTGGACTATGTAACAAGACTCGGTCACAAGACAAAATTTCAAGGCCACAAAAGGAAGGAAAAAAAAAAAAAAGAGGAGTGTGTTATGTGAACACAAAGTCTCAGCAGCTGCCTTATTGGAGGGGAGATACGGGGAAGGAGGCTGCTCTGCAGATAGATGGCTTGTGCAGCCAGCATGGACTGGCTCCCCTGGGCGAGCTTCGAGGCTGCTGTGTGGGTGAAGGTGGGTTCACTGCCGGTGGCTCCAAACATTACGGGACCGTCTTTGGTGCTCCACAGGAGGAGAAGCTGCTAGGAGCCGGGACTGGGCGATGCGCGATGCAAACGTGTACAGACCCCCGCGCAGACCAGGAGCCGCAGTCAGGGAAACCTCAGCTCTGCAGAGGGAGGCTCGGTTAATACTCTTTTCATACCACCTGCCCTCACTCAATGTTGAAGAACGCAAGTACTGGAATCGCTGAAGTTATCTCGTTGTTTTCTTTTCAAATTTGGGTTCAATTTCTTCTCACAATAGGAACTATGTCCCTGCCCATTTGAAAGTTTACAGCTCCAGCTGTTAGGGAGTTATGTAAGAGTAAAAGTGGTGAAAGGACCTCAAGAGTGGAAAGTGTACTGCCCCCCCCCCATTGCGTAACTCCTGGCATGGAATGGCCACTGCAAAACCAAGTGAAACATCGCCCATCCAATCTATCACCCCTCGCTCTTCCTTCTCCAAGAAGAAAACATCACCTTGGAGAAACAATAGAAAAGAATGGGAAAAACTGGTATGCCGACACTTTTCAATAGAAACTTGCAAGTCATTAAAACAGGCAAAAGCAGCAACCAAATGTCTCTGAAGTTTCCCTAAAAAGATGAGCTCCTTAGTAGGCTAGAACCATAGCAGCATTACAGCTAAAGTCGTCCTCTTCTGGATGATTCTCTCTCTCCTGGCTTTCTGGCCCCTTCAGAGCAGGGAATGTAATTTTTTTTTGCCTTCCAAGCTCCCAGCGAATAATATCCAATAAATATCTAATATATGAATAAAGACTATAGAAAACATGGCACTGGCCGTATAAATAACCTCTCTGCAGAAACCTAGACGTGACAACTTTTAGAAGTAAGAGTCAGGAGATTGATAAAGACCAAATAAGTATCATCTTTCCAGTTCACTTCTTCCTTCATGGCTATGATTTCAAAAGCCAGAATACAAGGACAGCTCGATACTTACTTAAATAGATACTTTAAATACTTAAAGTCAGATAACGGGGCCGTGCAGAGGCAGACATGCCTCATTGCCATGAGAACCAACTGCAGCATGTGTTCAGGGTTTCAGAGGCCCGGAGTCCGCTCTATTCTCTTCTGGAAAGGTCAGCACCAGACTGTAGCAACCACTCTGCCCAGAGCCCACATGGGGTGGGAGAAGCCTGGGCCCATCTTAAATATGAACCAATAACTACTTAGTAAATGGTAGTCCAAGATCCAGGGGACAATCAGTGGACACTGTGATGTAGAATCATAAAGGCTGCTACTGAAAAAGAAAGTCCCTAGAGGGATCCATCTTCAATGAATAGGTTCCACTTTGCACTGCAGTTGGAGAAATGGAAAACTAGAGAGGGATCCCAAAGAAGAGCTCTAGACACGACATTTATAAAAGTAGTAATGCTTGGACTAATAACTGGCCCTCCTGCCCCGTGTTGGGGAGGGACTTTGAACCGGAGGCCCAGGTGCATTACACTCACCAGGCTGATGTCAAGGAATCCCGAGAGATCAACAAAGCTATCATTAGTTACCTCATGGCAAAATTTTACTTAAAGATTCAGGAGGAGGAACTTTCCTATTACTTTTACCTTATAACGCACATGGTTTTGAGCAGAATGAAAAATCAGCCATGCACTTCTTATCATAATACACCAGTTTTCTAGACATTGCAATTTTGCAGACGTTGTCGAGGCTCTGGGCAGTGATCACCCCACCATTCATCCAAATGGTCCTCAGCTCCAAAGAGCACGTAGGGGAATTCTGGTATATTCTCCACGGCATCAGGGCTTCCCCTCGGCAGCCCTTGACAAGAGCGTCATGATCCTCGTTGTTGTTGGTTTAACATTTAAAATCTGAATCCTAGATGCTGTCTACAGAATCCTGCCTTTCACTAAACTACGTCGTGTGGGAGGGGAGGTGGCCCATTCTGCCTCTCCGCTTCTCTAGTCTACACCTTTCCTGCCCTTTGCCCGAACCTCCATGTTCTGTTCTCCACTATCACCAGGAAGACAGTCTGATGAGCTGTTCTTCCATTTGGAGGTTTTAAAGACTCGGTGTAATTCAGGGTGGGTGAAGTTCTGGGATGGGGCAGTGTTTACCCAGAGGACCCCACTGCCCTGAGTGCAGCTTCCAAAGCTAAGCTGGGTGGTACATGGGTGTGGACGCCTTTCCCGGATTCCTCAACATGCTGTGAACAAGTGCAGGATGTCAGACCACGGTGTTCTTAGCGCAAGAACCAGCACAGCTATCCCTACCACGCTCCCCTATGTCTACCTTTTCCAGATGAGCTGGTGCAGGAAAGGGCCCGCTAGCAGCCAGGTGGTAAGGTTCATACCGGCTCATTAGTCAACTCCTCTTGACGCCCATTCGACACACAAACACAACTCTAACCACAAGAGTGAAAAGATGTGAATACACGAAAGAGATAAAGGTGGTCCTTGCATTATGTGGAGGAAAATGTCCATGTCAGAGCCCTGGGGCACCTGATCATCCGAGCACCCGACAGAACAGAAAAGAACTCCCCCTCCAACAGAGCCAGCAGAGCCATTTAGCTTGGGAAGCTGGGCCGTCTCTCGTTTGACTCTCCCGGGACACAGGAATTGACGAGTTGAGAGCAGCCTTGGAGTGTCCACACTGGCCCAGAACTCCAACTTGTGGATGAACCACAACTGGACATAATATTCCTTCTTGCTAAACGCCTATATAATTCTGGTTTGAATATGTCCATACTTGTGGTTTCTATTTCTGCCCTGGTTTGTTTCCTAAGCTTCAGAAAAATCTAAATCTAGTGTCTTCTCTCTCTCCCTCCCTCCCTCCCTCCCTCCCTCCTTCCCTCTCTCCCCCTCTCTTTTTTCCTCTGCCACACACTTATTATATGCACTCACATTCACACACACTTCCCTCTTTAACTCCTACCGCCATGCAGTTTATGTCTTTTATTAGATTTTTCTTTTTACAGACTTGCAGAACCTAGAGGGAAGAGGCCTCGTCTAACCAGTTAACGAGGACCTTCTGAAGAAACCTGGGAGATTTTTCTTACTCAGAGGTTTGTCACTATAGTCAAACATGCAAGAGATTGAGAAGGCAAAAAGAAATGAAGAACAAATTGATAACACAAGCACCGTTCCTTCGGTTCTAACTACAAACAGGTACGTACTCCGGCAAAATGTCACTGGCTAGGAAAGGTTATGTTACTGCCCTCGGTTTACAGAGGAGACAGTTGAGGCTCACAGCACTTAGGTCACTTACTGAACACGCAGCTCTCTAATGGCACGGTACCGTGGGCCGGATTGCAATTCCAGCACCGAGGCCGTCCGATCCGTGGCCTGCCTGCCAGGCAGAGCCGCCTTCGTAAGGGATGGAGGGACTGCTCACCCCACAGCCCAGCCCTCCGTGCCGCTCTGGCTGCCTTCCCCCATTTCCTTCTCTTTTCTTTCCGTTTTCCTTTAGATTTTTTCCTCAACAGAAAACAAAAGTTTTACAGATATATTTTCATCAATAATAATATAAGTTATTTGGTTATTCAACAGAGCGAAGGCGCTTCCTTTGGTGAATGCTTGGAAGGAGAATAAAAATTGCGTATTTAAAGCACATCCGACCAACAAGTGATTCCGTCTCTGTCCGCGTGACAGGGGCGTTTCCCCGCGTGAGAAGGGCGTGTCCCCACGTGACAGGGGCGTGTCCCCGCGTGACAGGGGCCTGTCCCCGAGGATTGGTGAGGAGCTGTCCCCCCGGTGCTCACTCTTCACAATTGTCCCCCCCCCCCCGCGTCTCTGTCTGTTTCCCCCGGGGTCGTAGGAACCTCAGGCCCCACGTGGTGGCTGTGGCTGGACGAGTCTGACAGAATTTCAGGAACTGTGTGTCTGTCATCCGCTGACGACAGCCATGCACGTCTTACAGTCTCTCCACTGAATGCACTTGGTTTTAGTCATCATTTAAAAAAAAATTACTGAAGGATTTTTGAGGTTCCGCTTTTGAGTTTATCATGAACCCCCAGATATATCAATCCTTCCCCTTCGAGAGCCCCTTCTGTTCCCTTAAGAAGGAGGTCAGCTCTGACATGGGGTCAGTTTTGTCTCCTGCTAGACTGTCAGCTCCTAAGAGCCTGGTAGCACACGTGCCTAGAAAGCTTACCACGGGGAATCTACAGGTCCTTCGCCACTGCCACTTGCCTGGAGGAAATCACGACAGCACACGCGTCCTTCCCCTTTTTAAAACTTTAGATAGGTGTATAAAAGGGTTTCAATGCGACCTGTCATTGCACGGACACAAGGCCCAAACACGACGCATCCTAATCCTCGTCATCCCAGACCCAGATCCCATCCGCGCACTGAACAACGGGAGTGTGTTCACCCTTCCCTCCCCGCTCCATCCTTCCGCCCACTCTCCTTGACACCCTCTCCATCTTGGTCATCTTCCTGGCTCAAACTCTAAAGTCAACTTCTCCATTTTCAACTTGCTCATGGCATAGACTGTACCATGAAATAGGATCTTGAATCAAATAGATAGATATGTTATAAATCACAAGACTTCCATAGACTGTAAGATGTTTTCTAACAAGCAAACCAAGCAAGATCCACTCCGCGTGTGGCTAACTCCTGAACTTGACGGTGGATATCTAGAGCTGACTATATTATTTTCACTTTGGTGCATAACATTTTTCCTAAATTTTTAAGTCTACCTGCATACACGGTTGCAGTTTAAGATAATAGCGATTTTACAGAAGGGATAGTATTAAGGTATTTACTCACTTCTTCTGGGCATAATTGCAAAACAAGGTATTTATATTTGTTTCAGGCATATTCAAGTACTGATTTAAAAACAATTTAGCTAGAGTTTATGAATGCCTTTTTTATTTTATTTTATACTATTTTATTGTGTTTTTTTTCCCCTTTATTGTCAAAGTGAAGTACAGAGGGGTTACAGTTTCATATGTAAGGCAAGTATATTAGTTATCCAACTTTTTTTTTTTTTTTTTTGGCCAGTCCTGGGCCTTGGACTCAGGGCCTGAGCACTGTCCCTGGCTTCTTCCCGCTCAAGGCTAGCACTCTGCCACTTGAGCCACAGCGCCGCTTCTGGCCGTTTTCTGTATATGTGGTGCTGGGGAATCGAACCTAGGGCCTCGTGTATCCGAGGCAGGCACTCTTGCCACTAGGCTATATCCCCAGCCCAATTTATCCAACTTTTTTACCTCCTCCCTCATTTTTCCCCCATCTCCTCCCTCCTCAGTTCCCTCTCCCCATGAGTTGTACAGTTGGTTTACACCAAATGGTTTTGTAAGTATCACTATTGCAATGGTTTGTCTTTTTACCCTTTGTCTCTCATTTTTGGTGTTCCCTTTCCCTTCCCTAGTTCCAATACACATCTATACATTATCTGGGGTACTACGATCAGTTACAATAATAGCAGGAGTAAAACCACAGGAAGGGAATACGAGAGAACAAAAGGTAAGGTTTCACATGGTATGGTGAAATTAACTAAAGCAATGAAATACTACTTATTTCCATAACATGGAGTTCATTTTCCTTAGCATTATCTTATGTGTTCATATGGGCCTAGCTATTGAGCTGTTGTGCTCTTCTGCTATGTCTATCCTAGATGTGTACTAATTATTCCCTATGAGGGAAACCATAGGGTTCATGTTTCTTTGGGTCTGAGTCACTTCACTTAGAATGATTTTTTCCAAGTCCTTCCATTTCCTTATGAATGGGGCAGTATCATTCTTTCTGATAGAGGCATAGAATTCCATTGTGTATATGTACCACATTTTCTTGATCCACTCATCTACTGAGGGGCATCTGGGTTGGTTCCATATTTTAGCAATGACAAATTGTGCTACCATGAACATAGTTGGCTGGTGGCTTTAGTGTGGCCTTGCTTGTAATCTTTGGGGTAGATGTCCAAAAGTGGGGCTGCTGGGTCATAGGGGGGCTCTATGTTTAGACTTCTGAAGAATCTCCATACTGCTTTCCAGAGGGGTTGAGCAAGTTTACATTCTCACCAACAGTGTAGTAGGGTTCCCTTTGGCCACATCCCCTCCAGAATTTGTTATTCTTAGCTTTCCTGATAATGGACATTCTTACTGGAGTGAGGTGGAATCTCAGTGTTGTTTGATTTGCATTTCTTTTATGGCTAGTGATGTTGAGCACTTCTTCATGTGTCTCTTGGCCTTTCTCATTTACTCTTCAGAGAAGTCTCTTTTTAGGTTTTGGCCCATTTGTTGAGGGGCCGTTGGTTCTTTGAAGATTTGTTTTGGAGGAATTTAACTTTTTGAGTTCTGTGTACATTTTAGATATGAGGCCTTTGTCCGTTGTATGGCCGGTAAAGATCTTCTCCCAATCTGTGGGCTTCCTGTTTATCTTGCAAGCTATGTCCTTTGCCCTGCAGAAGCTCTGCAGTTTGATGCAGTTCCATTTCTCCAACCTTCCTTTGATTTGTTGCATTTCTGGGCCTTTGTTAAGGAAGTTTCATCCTGTGCCAAGGAGCCCAAGCATTTCTCCTGTTCCTTCTTGTAGTGTTTTCAGGATATCTGATTTTACTTCCAGGTCTTTGATCCAAATCCATTTGGAACAATAAAAATCCCGAATAGCAAAAACTATGCTAAGTAGAAAGAACAGTGCTGGAGGAATCTCAGTACCAAACTTCAAGCTGTAGTACAAAGCTAGAGTAATAAAAACAGCTTGTATTGGCACAAGAACAGGACTGAGGATGAAAAGAACAGAACTGAAGACCCAGAAATGAACCTGCAGACCTACAGATACCTAATCTTTGGCAAAGGAGCTAAAAAGATAAGATGGAAGAAAGACAGCCTCTTCAACAAATGGTGCTGGCAAAACTGGGTCAACACTTGTAACAAACTAAAACTAGACCCCTATTTATCACCCTGTACCAGAATCAACTTCATATGAATGCCTTTTAGTTTTAAAAAATGGATGGTTTAGCCAGGCACTACGGGCTCACATCTGTAATTCTACCTGCACAGGAGGCTGGGATTTGAGGATTTCTATTGGAAGCCAGCCCAGGCAGAAAGGTGCAAAAGACTATTTCCAATTCACCAATATTGGAGGAAGGTGGAAAAGGAGAAAAGAAATAAAGAAGGAAAGAGACACAAAGATGACTAAATATGTCCATTTGGGAGTTTTTCCTCAAATGTGCAGTATTAGAAGAAATAGCCCAAACTCCTTAGGACAGCAAAAGCAACAAATTTTTACCTGAAATTCAATTCTTTCTGTTTTGCTGAAAAGGCCAATTTGTCTTTGACCTCTCTCTCCCGTAGGTGTTTCCTTAGTGTTGTGAAAGTTGAAAAAGCTCCCCAAAGTCAGCAATAGTTATACCTACATTAATACCAGGACAGTGACATCAAGCACGGGTCAAACTTGCAAATTAATAAGAAGTGTCTGGTAATCATTCTGATGAGATTAACCCTGCATCCGAGATCCAAGCCCCTAACAGACTGTGCGTGTGGTAGCTATAGCCAGCTTTAAAGATGAAGAGCTTCAATTCTCTCCAACAAGAAATACTGGCAAAGTTTCAGACAAGGCATCCAGCAATATGATAGCTCATTTTTAGTCACATGTACACATCACATCTGATTTGAATTGATTCAATATGGTTTCTCCAGAAGAGGTTAAAAATGGAGTAAATATGAGGCTGATCTGGTTGTGTGAGCCAAACTCAATTAATTTTTGTCAGTATAATCCTAACAAACGAAACCTCTTCAAGTGGAACATTCAAGTTCCGCTGACCCACTTCAAATGAAAGTATATGTGTTTGAAGCCAGTGCATGACTAGCTGGGCATAGTTGAAAGCATTTGGTTTAATGTTGCTTTATTGCGTGTCTCCATGTGTAGTATCTGCCCAGCTGCCTTTAGCCAACTGGTAAAGTATAACATTCAACCATTGGTCCCTGGGGTGGTACAACCTCTGGTCACAAATCCCTTTGGCCATTCACTTCAGGTTAGCAGATCAAAAACTAAGGGTATTTATTTCATTTGGCATCAACTGGAAAAATTAAATCAACACATCACTCACTAAACACAAACTTTCCAGAAGATGTGGCTCAGGCAAGTACCCAAGTGCAGTCCCGGAGAAACATTATTTTATGGCACATAAAGTTTTTATTATGCGTAAACTCTAAATTTATTTTTAATTTTTTTTCAAGGCTGCCAGCGGGAGAACTGCTGGCCTATAGCAAACTGCAGATTGTGAAACTAATCTTTCCACAATGAGACAACGAGCTTTTTCCACAGTGACCGTGGTCCAGGTTCCCACAGCAACGATCTTACCACACTGGGTCATGGCTGGGTACCTGGGAGGGGAGGTGAACACAGCTCGCTGAGGAAATCCAAAATGATCGTCCTGTCACCGTGTCCCTTCCCACAGCGCAAGAACACAACCTCCTCGCCTGCTCCATTTTTTTTCCCACACAATGGCCAGCATTCTACGCTGCTCCTGGCCCACGGTTCAGCTCATGCTCCCAGAGCCTTGGAATCCACCTAGACATGAGGCTCTTAAAACCCCAACTTCCTGTGTAGACTTCAAACACACATACAAGGACCAGGACCGGCTTTCAGAGAGCGAAAAAACAACACGAAATACACAAACCTGGTTGTCAAACCCTGCCAGCAACAGACTAATAAATCCTCCCTGTTGCCCTGGGTGGAAGAAACACTTCTGGGATCACTTCTCTACTTGAGGGATGAGGCATCCTCCAAACCCCAAAAATGTAGCCTAGATTCTTCACAGGCCATCGCTTTACTAGTTTAGCACACCACCAAGGTTCTGAAATAAAAAAGGTCACTTTCTGAAGATTGTGGGACAATTTTCCCTCTGCCGATAAGCACTAAGATTTATTTCTTTTAAAGTATATTTCCTCTTGCAGAGGAAATAGATATGCATATGCAAATAATGATCATGTAAATTTATTTCTTTTTTGTGTTAGAACATGAATATGTGAGATTTAAGTCCCTTCCAGAAAAAAGAAAAATTTCTAAAACATTTTTGGACAATTACAATGACATGTTTTACTGAAAGAAAAAACAAATCTTCCTTTAGGAAATGAAATTTGAATTTACTTCTAAAAGAAGGGTGGATTCTGTCCTCGTTGCCTGCCCCCCCCCCCCCAGCCCTTGCAGCGAGGTCAGGTCAGCCTCTTGAAGGAGTAGGACAAGCTGGGAAGGAGCTCCTTCAGACCGATCAGTCCTTGCCCAAGTGACCACTGTCTATCTGTGCCCGTCCACTGCCTTTCTACCCAATGTACCTTCGAGCAACAGCCTTGAGATCTTAAGGCGGCAGTTCTGCCAGGTAGAGCTCCTCAGCATTTACACAAAAGAAGCCAAATCACTGCTTTTCATTTGTATATGTGGGATTCATAGCTGCTGTCCAGGTAATAGGAGTAGCAAGTTAATAGAAACATCATTTCTCCTTTTTCCCCCTCATGAGGGAAAAGAGACTCCTTTATTCTGATTCTGGAAGAGCTCTAACCAAGAAACTCAAAGAGATGTATAAGCTGGAACTTTCTGTCTTCTGGCTATCATAACATTCTTTTTTTTTTCTAAAATTGAGATTTATGATATGTTTAAAAACAAATTATCTCTGGCAAAAGAAAACCATCCTTCTACTTATGGACCAGTAGCAAAAAAAGAGAGTCCACTCCAAGTACTCCCAAGAAAATCAAGCTCTTCTGGCAACAAGGCCTCAGGAATACAGCATGCACATAGAACCACGACGAGTCATACTTTCCACCAATAAAAGTTATTAGAACTCACGTGTATAGTAATTGAACAATGGCTCAAACAATTCCAGATCATGAGAAGAACACTAGCACCCAGACTTTGAAGGATAGTTCAAACATGACGAATACATCTGAGCCAGTTTCTTTTCTAGAACTGTGCTTTCACTAAGTAGGGGTACCAATGAGGTGTTAATGTTAGACCAATACAAAGACATTGTACGACCAGAGATTTCTCAGTGTTCTTAGTATGACTTGGAAAGACCTACAACGCTCTTACCAGGATGGATAAAATGTATGCCAATAGCTATTCCTTGTTTAGGATTAGAATTATAGTTATCTATTTCTTCTCTTATAAAGTACAAATACCCCCTGCAAAGTGGCATGGCACTGACACATTAGCAAGCAAAAGAAACTGTGAATCAGAAAATTCCCTAGACACTGAAAGAATGAGATACATTTCACAACCAGAGATATAAAATATACAAGAAAAAAACTATTTCCACATTTTACTCTGTGTCAGAAAAGAGTTTAGCAGAGTGAAAACCAACCAGGGATAGGTAGGATCTGCTCAAGAGAAATCCTGGATACAAAACAATGTAAACACAGAATGATAAATCTCTCATAGTAAGATGTCATCTGTCCTTCGGATTATAGCACCTACATCCGGGTCTTCTCCTGTAAGGCCACTAGTTGAATTTATATTATATTTATTATGTTATATAAAGTATTATTTTTGTTACAAATGAGCTATCTGTCTCCACTCAAATATAGGCTATTTTCATCATACAAAGCTTTTTCTGGCCAAAGGATAAGATCTCCACCTGTGCTGGAGTTTCTGTGTACATTATAAGACCACAAAGCAATTGGCCGAGTTACTCACCCAGTCCCAAACCTGGCTCTAGATGCTTCTTCCTACTTTATTCTTGGTCAATTCAGTCCTAATCCTCTAGCTGTATTGCTACTCTTGCCCTTTGAGTTAAAGAAACAAATCTTATTTCTCTACATGTATTTCCAGACTATCTTACACTCACTGTCTGACAGTTTGGGCTCTTGAGTATGGAGTAAAATTCCTACATCACATATATTGGCTCCAGTATCGCCCTGGGAGGTTCTGGGAAGTCAGGATTCGGGAGCCCTGACTGATGAGTTTCTGCTGCTGTAAGAATTAGGAGCCCCAGATTGGACACTCATGACAGCCTTACCCAGGGAGAAGGAATGATGGAAATTTGGGTCACCAGCTATGGTGAGTCCAACCCAGGAGGCTGGTGGAATGTTACAGCAAAGAAGGTTATAGTAATGAGTTAGTGATGTCAGTAAGTTCTTCAGCCTCATTATGAAATAACATGTATTATAATGGAAACAAATTACAAAATAGAGTGAAAATACAAAAATGATCATTTTCAATCCTTTATAATCCCTTCGTCCCAAGATAATCTCTGTCAGTATTTTAGTTTATAATTTTCCTTTACCTCTTATGTGCAGTACAGGTTCACATTGCAAATTTCAAGTCCCTGTAATCACTCTGGTTCTTTGTTTTCACTTAACATAGATGCAATAAACACTTCCTGTGTCTAAGTAGTTCCAATATTTCACAAATCAGATAGAATGAATAAGTAGGACAGACAAAACTAGGTCCACTAAAGATGAAGAACGCAGAATCTAAGCAGGAGACTCGCTCTCACTGCAGCAGTGTCTCTTAGGGGTAGTGATCATTCACTGAAAACTCACGTCCTAAGCCACATGACCTAACTTTAGAACACTGGATGGCGGGGTGTGGGGGGCGGGGGGTACTAGATCACGTTGAAATGGGTAGTCCATTCTTTCAAATATGCCCGGTCTTTCTTAGACTGGCTCCAATCTACAAAACAAAACTCATGCTCCTCACTGCCTAAAGTTATGAGGAGACATGTGATGTTGCTTGTGAATGGGCAATGTCCCCATCCTGGGACACTAATGGAAGGTGGTGAGACTCTTAGGGTGTGAGACTAGTGGAATAAAGTTGTCACTGAGGGTGTGCCACTGAAGGAACACTGGGAATCCAGCCCTACCCCAATGCTTCCTGCTCTCCCGTGACCTCCCAGATCCTAGGGTCCCCACACACACCACGAAGGTGCAGGTCCAAAGCAAAGGGGCCGGGAAACCAGAGAGGGAAGCAGCTGACACCACAAACAAAGGTAAATGCCCGCTTGTAGATTGGTTGTCTCAGGCACTTTGTCAGAGCGATGGAAAGCCGGTGAACACATCAGGAAACACACATATGCAGATAGACAGCAAGTAGCATATCAAATCATGCTCGACGCATCCATTATTCCGATATCACCAATGTGAATGAAAAGGAGATACCACAGCACACCTATTGGCTAGGCCAAAATTCAACATACTGGCAACATCAGAGGCTAGTGGCCATTGAAAATGGAAGGCGCTTTCTTGGAAGCATCTGGAAAAATGATGCGGCTGCTCTGGAAGGCAATTTGACAGTTTGCTTCAAAACTAAACATAGAGTTACCATAAGATCCAACAAACGCATTCCTTAGTATTTACATAAATGAGTTGAAAACGTATTTCCACAGAGAAACTTATACACAGATGTTTACAGCAACTCCATTCATATTTTTCAAACGTTGGAAGCAACCAAGATGTCTTTCAACAGATATTTGGCTAAACAAAAAGAAGTCCATCCTTACAATGGGACTTTATTAAAGTCTAAGAAGAAATGAGCTACCAAGCTATGAAAAGCCCAGAGCAACTGTACAAACCCTGCTCTGAGAACAATCTAGATTTGAAAAAAGTCTATATACTACATGACATTAATTACATGACATTCCGGAAAAGGAAAATCTACAGACAGTAAAACTACCAGTGATTACCAGGGTTAAGGAAGGAGAAAGAAAGAAATGAAAAGATGGGAACACAGGGGAATCTTAGGACAATAAAATGCTTTTGTAAGCACATAGTGTTACACAATTTTATTAAACCCATAGAACTGTGTAATGCAAAAGTGAACCTGCTTTGGTTAATAACAGTGTGTCACTACCTATTGATCGACTATAACAACACATTAGCGCCTGATGCTAATAACAGAGGGACTTAGGAGGGAGAAGGAAGATATAGGAGATCCCTGTACATTTTGCTCAATTTTCCCATAAACTTAAAATTGCTCTCAAAAGAAGTTTATTAATAATCTTTTAAAACTCCCTCCAGATTGATGGGTTTCTTTGAACAGTGAGAAATAGAATGAATGTCTCTTGGGATGTAGATATGTTCTTTGGACAGGAAAAGCTACTAAAATGTCTTTGATAAACATTAGAACTGTGAAGAGTTCCACTGACTAGTGAATGCAAGGGCAATCTGGAATATGAATTCGTGAGGCTGTCTGCCAATTGAGGCTCCTTCTTCCGAGTCTTGGTCTTTTCTTGAAATAAAATCTGCCGGAAATTTCACATGCATGCAAGCAAAATGGCTCCTCCTGACAATCCCACAAGGGAAGTGCCCTGTGCCCTTGAGCATAAACACAGACTGGAAAGACAGCTTAGATGGATTTCTGACTCTTCTCCTGGAGTCTTGACTTGTAGCTTCCCAGCCAGCTGAAAAGGCCAAGGATATTTTGGGGTTTCTGTTGATTTGTTTTGTTTGAATCAAGGACTTGCTATTTAGCCCAAACTAGCCTCAAACTTGCAATTGGCTGGCCACCACCTCCCAGAATGCTGGGGTTCTTGACATGCGCCCCCAAGCCAAAGTTAAGCCAAAGGTATTTCAATGTATGTGTCGTACTCATCTTTGAACTTTGTTAACGAGGATGTGTTAAGTTCACCTGAGATGTAGGAGCTAAGTGAGAGAAGAGAGTAAGGAGAAGGAGTGAATAAGAGAAAGACAAAGAATCTGGCTGGGAGCTGGTGGCTCACGATTATAATCTAGCTGCTCAGGAGGCTGAGATCTGAGGATCACAGTTCCAAGCCAGGCGAGGCAGGAAAGTCTGTGAGATTCTTAGCTCTAATTAACCACCATAAAGCTGGAAGGAGAGCTGTGGCCCAGGTGGTAGAGTGCCAGCTTTGAGCGAAAAGCTAAATTCAATCTACAGGACTCCCACAAAATACAGACAGACAGACAGACAGACAGACAGGTATCAGGGTGAAGAGAGACAGATTAAAGCAACGTCAAAATTATCTTTTCCAGTTTCGAGGAAATAGGTGGGTTTTTGTTTTTAATGTTGTTCATACTGTTTTTTTTTAATTTATTAATTTATTTGTAAAGGTGATGTACACAGGGGTTCCTGTCGCGTAAGTCAGGTCAAGAGTACAATCGTTGTGAACACGGTCACCCCTTTCCCTCACTCTCTCCCAGGTTTTCCCCTCCCCTCCCCACCCACAAGTTGTATAGTTCATTTTTAACATAGTATCTAGTAAACAATAGGCTTTTAGATGCATTTGACTTAATAAAATTAAACCAAGAGGATATAAACTACTTATACTTATCCCTAGCAAGCAATGAGATTGAAGCAATAATACAGTCTCTCAACAAACAGAAACCAAGAACTAGAC
Source organism: Perognathus longimembris pacificus (assembly GCF_023159225.1). Taxonomy (NCBI): domain Eukaryota; kingdom Metazoa; phylum Chordata; class Mammalia; order Rodentia; family Heteromyidae; genus Perognathus; species Perognathus longimembris. The sequence goes on along the minus strand of NC_063179.1, from coordinate 45,130,544 downwards.
GATTTGTGGATGAATTCTACCAACTCTTCAAAGAAGGAATAATACTAGTGCTCTCCCAAACTAGTCCATAAAACAGAAAATGAAGGAATAATACCACCCTCATTCTACAACCACATGATTTTTGACAAAAGAACCAAAAACATCCACTGAATATCGTAGCCACTTCAACAAATGGTGCTGGGGAAACTGGCTTTATAGAGAGAGAAGATTAAAACTAGAAACTAGGGGCTGGGGATATGGCCTAGTGGCAAGAGAGCTTGCCTCGTATACATGAAGCCCTGGGTTCGATTCCCCAGCACAACATATACAGAAAACGGCCAGAAGTGGCGCTGTGGCTCAAGTGGCAGAGTGCTAGCCTTGAGCAAAAAGAAGCCAGGGACAGTGCTCAGGCCCTGAGTTCAAGGCCCAGGACTGGCCAACACTAGAAACTAGTCTTATCTTATACCCCTCCAACAATTAAAAATTGGTTTAAAAAATCTTAATGTAAGATGTGAAAATTTGAAAGTACTTTAGGGAATATAAGGAGAATACTGGAGTATATAAGCTTAAGTCATTATTTTCTAAGACTCCAATTGCCCAGGAAATAACAGCAAGAATTGACAAATACGATTGCATAAAATTAAAATGTTTTACATATTAAATAATACAATTATCAGAATAAAGAGACAATCCAAAGAATGGGAGATATCTTTGTAAGCTTTTCAATGGATAAAGGATTAATGTTTACTAGATTCAAAGAGCTCAAAACATTCAATAACCCAACTATGAATTGCATAGATAATTCTCAGGAAAAAATGAGTACAAATAGCTAATAAATACATTCTTAGCCATAAAGAAAATGCAAATCAAACTATAATGGAATGCCATCTCAACCCAATCAGAACAATCATCAAGAAAATAAACAACAAAAACTGGCAAGGATGCTCATGACAGAATGGAAATTGGCATGGAGCGTCTTCAAAAAACTACAAGTAGACCTGCCTGATGGATCTGCCATACCACTCTTGCACATAGGCTCAAAACAGTGTAAACCGACATACGATCGTGATACTTACCCATCCATGCTTATCACAGAACTAGTCACAGAAGTCAAACTCTGGAACCAGTGTGGGTGTCCAGCACCTGATAAATGGATAAAGAAAACGCGGTAACTATTCACGATAGAGCACTTTCCAGCCATAACTAAGAATGTGATTATGTTATTGCTAGAAAATGAATGGAACTGAAAAATCACATTGAGCAAGACAAGCCAAACTTAAATAACCTAGGTTTTTACTCATGTGGAAGCTAGACGTAAGGTGATGATGATCACGTGCTGCTGTTGGTGGTGAGGATTCAGGAGTGTGAACTACAAGAGTTCGAAGTGGGAAAAAGGATAGAATGACACTAGCATATAGATAGATATACATTTCTACCCACATTTGTGTATGTATAAACACATATGTGTGATCGGTGTTTATGTGTGTGTGAGTGTACATGGAGATAACATAATCAAACTCAAACACTATGTGTAGAGGGAGGAGGGAGAATGTGGGACTGGAATACAAAAGATAAACTTGTTCAAAGCATGTCACACAGTGAAAGCCTTGGTACTACTGATGCATGCTGATCAAAACAAACAATCTTTTCCAGAATCTTAAAGCACAGATGCTTAAATACATTGCTCATGCCTTACACTTGAGTAAGTGACTAGAAATAAAGGTACAATGCATATACAGGAAAAGAGCTTCACAGGAGGAGATGGTACTTTATTCCACTATTTCACACTCTCTTACTTTTGCCTGTTCTTTTTAATCATCTCCTATAAATCAGTGCATTTTGCTGATATATCGGCCTACAATGACTGTGAAATTCTAATTAATTAAGAACCACCTCCCTTGGAATTTTTTTCTCAGTGTCTGCATTTTCCATACAAACTATCCTAAGTTGGACCAATTCTTAGGCAACTCTTCAGTCTGGGTTTAAAGAATCCAGATTGTGAGGCTAATTCATACTACGCATCAAAATGAGACAGCAGAAAGAAAGGAATTTATAGATCCTGGAAACTAGATTTAAAAAAAAAAAAAAGACAAGTGAAGAAAGTTGGCCTTGAAAGGGCACGGAAGTTTTCTCATCATGACAGACCTAGGATTAGAGGCCAAGTTTCTCAGAATCTATTTTATTTACAGAACTGTGTCTTTGAAGCAGAATACAGATACTACTTCAAGTTTTTAAGCTTAAATGCTTTTTAAACATAACAAGCATTCACACGTGTTAATTCATTCATTTGTTCTACAAAGCACCTTGGAAGGCATTATCTGCTTGGGTGCTGTTAAGTCCCGGCAAAACCTGTCCTAACCAGCGCATGACACTGGCAACGTGTTCATTGTAAAAATTAATATATAAAATAAAACTAAAAAAGAGAGGGTAGACAAAAAAGCATGTACTGTACTCCAAACTTGCTTTCATGAAAAGGAAATTAGAAATATGATTCAAGACCAGAAAGAGATTTAAAAACACAGATCCTGAAAATGGAACAATGAAGTTTTTTGAGATTGGCTTGGAAAGAGAAGAGGACAGGAGGAGAGACTGAGTGGGTGTGTCTGTCTGAGGTGTGTTTTATTGCACAACTAATGGATGCTAATAAAGATGGAGGAGAAAACACTACTGGAATCTAAGTACTGTGTGCTCCAGAGCAGATCTCTGCAACTTTTGGAGTACTGAGGTTTGAACTCCCGGCCCTGCACTTGCTCGACAGGTGCTATACCACTCGAGCCACACTTCCAGCCCAAAAACGGGGTTAATTCTGTCCAAATTCTGAAGAAAGTGACAAAGAAGACCCCACCCAGACCAATGGCCACGCGCATTCCACCAGCCAGAGCAGCACACAGCCTGGCGGTTACACGAAGCAAGACACCAGCTCCCCTGCTCCAAACCTCTCTACACTCCAGCTTCACCTCTGCTACCATTCCACAAAGGGGGAGTCTGTTAGGTGACGTCACAGAAAATGCCAGAGCTCCAGAGGAGGCAGTGTCCACCAGGTTCCAGGTTCCCCGGGAGCCGCACCTACTGAACGTAAGGCCAAGGCTCTGGTCCCCGCTAAGACCTCAAGGAGCAGAGCTTCCAAACCCTTCTTAAACCCAGATAGAGGGCATTAAGCCAGACAGACATTAATGACGAGAACCCACTTGGGTTTTCTACAGCAGGGGTTAGTAACTGCTTTCTATAAAGAGCCAGAGAGTAAATATGGTGGGCATGGAGGGCAATACCGTCCCTGTTGCATTCCGCTTTGTGGTTATAGAGAAAATGTAAATGAACGAGGATGGCAAGATTCCAACAAACCCCACTTCCCAAACAGGCGGAGGGCCAGATTCAACCTTACAGGCACACTTGGCCCCCTCTGCCTGTCTCGTAAGAAGCCACTTTCCAAATAAGTTTTGCTTTGCACTGTCATATTTACTCTCAGCAAGTTAAAATGCTGTTTCCGATAGAGTAACGCTTCTGGGTTTTTTTATTCTTTGTATTTTTTTTCCAAGATATCGAACTTGGTTTTATTAGAATGTAGTTGTTGTTTCACAACATTAATGCTAACCACAAGATTCAGATGGTACATATATATTATTGCATTCATGCATTTCAATCAATGGAAACAATGACCACACTTCAATTTCCAGGCCAATTTAGTCCCTTTTGGTAAAAAAAAAAAAAAAAAGAATTGCAAGTTGAGGGAATTCCACATTAGCCTCTTTTGCCAGCACCAATTCGACTTGATCTACACATGTCTACTACCTGAGGAACATCAATTCTCCACAAACATTTGTGACACCAATGATATTTTTTTCAGGTTTTAGACCCCTAGCAAAACCATTTCTATCTTCAAATTCACCGGGAGGTAAACAGATTCGTCAGAATTGACGAAGGCTGTGATTAAATCAGCACAACGTAAATTTTCTTCAGGTTCCCAGGTATTCTGAGCATCTGGATAGACCTCCCATTTCAGGAGATAGTGGCTTAGTGGCAAGAGTGCTTGCCTCATATTCTTTGTATTTGGGGGGGGGGCGGATTTTTTCTTTATTTTTTTGTTTGTTTTTTTATGTTTGTTTTGTACAGCCAGTCATCATTTGTCAGAGAATGAATAAAGAATGTCATTTGATTTTAAGATCCCTAAAAAGTGACACATAATGACAATTGACAGTGGTGGCATAGAAAACTGAAAAGGGGCTAGAGCTGTCCTCAGCCAACCCCTCTCTTCTTAGCTAAAACTAAAAGGACAAGGTGACTTGCCTCAGGTCATGTAGCCCATAAACAATACAGGTAGTGGGAACCCTATTTGAATTTCTTTCCCTCTGTGCAACCATGTAGTCTCTTTCCCTTCACTTACTTCCTTTAAAAAATTTAAAAGTATGCAAATTATCCCAGAGAATCACATCCTGAACATCAGTCCCATGAGTTGCCAAATCATCCAATCCGAAGGCCGCCATCGAAGAGATGATACCTGTCAGGCAAACATTCCCGTGTGGCAGGAAGGTGGCCAGGCTGGGATATACAGAACTAATAGGTCTGCAGTACTAACCAAGAGTATCCATTCTTCTGTCCTGGAGCTGCCAGAATTAATGTCACTATTACTTAAAAATCTGACTCCTCAGAAAATGCATCTTCCAATTGATACGTGAGCCAGCTGAGTTCTCTCCTCCGTGGGGGAAGTGCCTGTAACTGTCAGGGAGGCCGGTACAGTCCGTAATTCCACTTCCTTGGGAGGGAAAGGCAGGAGCATCTAAGTCCATGACAGCCTGTGTAGAAGCAAGAGATCCTACCCCCAAAAAATCTAAAGCAAACAGGACTGCGGGGGTGAGTCAAAGTAATTACAGGGCAAGAGGCTATGAATTCAAGCCCCATCACTACTCAAAGCAAAGAGGAGGGAAGGAAAGACAAGGGAAAGGAAAGGAGAGGATGGGAAGGGAGGGAAGAGAGTGGAGGGAAAGGCAAAGCTAAGAAAAAGGGAAAGGGAAAGGGAGAGGGAAGGGAAGGGAAGGAAAGGGAAGGGGAGGGGAGGGGAGGGGAGGGAAAGAGAAAGGGGAGGGGAGGGGAGGGGAGGGGAGGGGAGGGAAGGGAAGGGAAGGGAAGGGAAGGGAAGGCTAAGTCTCAAAATTAGAAATGCCAGGGGAAGTAAGCTGTAGGCTGATACGCACAGTTTGATAGATTTGTGTACAACACTCTTCACCTCATGGTACCATCTGCAGGTATGTAATTCACAAAAAAAAAACAAAAACAAAATGTGTCTCTGAAAATTAGGGCGAGCGAGGCTGGGCGGGGTGGCCCCGCACACTGCTTGGGTCGCGCGGTGGCGATGACTGCCCGGAGCTGGTCCTTGGCACGTGGACTCTGGGCTCAGGGAAGCGAGGTTCATTGCAGACCTCACGCACGCAGAGAAAGGGCCGCGTGAGGCCTGCCCCTCGAATTGCTCTGGGACCAGACCAGACTGAGCTCCCTTTGAATGGCCCTGAGAGCAACATCCTCAGGGGACGCGCGGGAGGAGGGCTCAGCCCCCAGGAGGTCTTCACAGCCTGGTGACTTCCCTCCTCAGAGCCGGGGAGACAGAGCCAACCGTGTCAGTGCTAGGTACCGCAGATGACGACCTGGAGCACATTCTATAACACACGAGAGAGTAAGACGCTCCCTCCCTCTTACTGATCCTTGCAACTTGGCTCTATGAAACTGCCGTTCTGTACATGAAAACTGGCTGAATCTTGGCAGTTTCCTGGGATTCAGTCTTAATGTCCTACGAGGGTTGGACAAGGTGGACTCTTTCCGTGGGCAACGTGGTGACTTTTTCACGTTGGGAGTCAATGAACGTTCCTGGCTGATTCGTTTCCCCCCTCAGAGAACAGAAATCACAACCCACACTGTTCATCCTTTGAGAGAATTAATGTGCAGCACGATCATGATAACAGAAATCATTCACCAGAAGAAAACCTGGGGCTGAGACGCTATCACGTTAATAGTGTAATATTACAGTCACGCTTTGTGGCGTCTTCATAATCAACCGAAGTTCACGGGAGCGAGTCACCAAATCCGCTCAGTCCACCCTCTCGCCTAACTGGTCATTGCCCGAATACCCAAGCAAAGCAGCCACGGGGGAAGGAGACGATGCCACTCCCACCTCAGACCCTGCTCCCCTCCCAGGCTTCGGAGCCACGCGTCCTGAGCAAGGGGCTGCCGAATGTCACCTTTCGGTGGCCCAGGACCCGAGCGTCAAAGGGTCCAAGAGGCCAAGTCCAGTAGGCAGCCCCTGCAGCTTTCGAGGGGCGCAGAGTCCCCTCGTGGGCAGGGCGGTGGCCCCCCTTGCTCTGCTTTGTCCCTGCTTGGGCGCACTCTGGGACCTCAGGAAGGCACTCGGGGGCTACCCATGTGGGAGGGGTGCTCCGCTGACGATCCAGGGAGGACTCCACGCCCAGAGGAGGAGGAAGAGCCGGGAGGACACAGGGCCACTCCGTCCCTCCCTCCCTTTCCTGGCCCTTGGTCTCTGTGACTTTCTAGGAAGAAGCCCAGCGGCCACTGTTAAGTTTCCTCGGGTGTGTCAGGGTGTGGGCAGGGGGTTGTGGGGGGCCATCTTGCTTAGGCCTTGCTGGCCCACGTGCGGTATAGACTGGGTGCAGAAGGCGGGCGTTCAGGAGGAGGAGGAAGGGGGCCCTCGCTGGAGAACGGGCTCGGTCCATGCACTATCCCACCTCCCACACAGATTCCGCCCTGCGTAGGTTTGCCGTCTGTCCCCAGCGCAGGACAAGGAAAGACAGCCTCCCTTCATGCAACGCAGCAAGGAAAGTGCCTGCGGTTATCCTCACACACCAGGATCCCAATCTGTGGCACCAGCCCAGCTTTTCTGATCTAGCAACCCCTCCATGTCCCCTCACAGTGCCCATTGTCCTCAGTACTGCCCCCCAGCTACGCGGGGCGCAGAGCAGATACATCAGCCACGCTCCTTCCTCTGTGCCTTGAATCCCTCCCGACCCCCAGGACGGCGTGAGGCCTCTCCATGGAGATCTCTTCTGGACTCACGTGGTATTGATGGAGTCAGTGCTTCTGGAGTAAGCTGAGTGGCAGGCTCTGGGGGACCACCATGTGCAGACAGATGAGAGTCTCCACCCCACACCACCTCTCATCTTCCGTTTCCTTCCGCACATTTTTAAAGTTTTCACCCTAGAGGTCCTTGACATCCTTGGCTAAGTTAATTCTTGGGGCTTTTTTTTTCTTCTTTTAGATTATTTCCAATGGAGATGCTTTCCTGATATCAGTCTCACTTTCCTCATTGCTGGCACGCACTGATTTTTGTGGGCTGATTTTATAACCTGCAGCTCTGCCCAGAGTTAGGATCAGCTCTAGGAGCCGGGGGAGGAAACTGCAGGGCGCTTTAAATACAGGATCATGTCATCCGCAAAGAGGGGGGCCACTTCTACCTTCACTATTTGCAACCCCTTTATGTGGGTTTTTCTCTTCCCTTATTGCTTTTGCTAGGTATTCCTGTCCTGTATTGAAGAGGAATAGAGAGAATAGATATCCTTGTTTCATGCCTGATTTTACAGGAAATGGTTTTAGATTTTCACCATTGAGTATGATGCTGGCTTGTCATATACAGTCTTGAATATATATATATATATATATATATATATATATATATATATATATTGTCATCAACGTTACATGTCTCCCAAGCTTCTCCAGGGCTTTAAGCATAAAGGGGAGTTGGATCTTGTCAGAAGTGTTTCTTGCATCTATTGAGATGATCATGTGGTTCATGTCCTTACTTTTGATGTGTTATATTACACTTATCAATTGATGTATATTGAACGAGCTTTGCATTGCTAGGATGAATCCTGTTTGATCATAGTGCATGATTGTCTGGGTTAGTTGCTGAATTCGGCTGGCCAGATTTTATTAAGAAATTTTGCATCAATGTTCATCAAAGAGATGGGTCGATTATTCTCTTCTTTTGATGGGGCCCTATCTGGTTTTAGGATGGGATGAACAAGAAGGTAAGAAGAAAGGGAGGGAGGGGGGAAAGGAGGGAGGGAAGAAGGAAAGAAGGAAGGAAGGAAGGATCTGTTTGACATGAAGGACTTCAGTGGAAGGAGAAGTTCATGCCATCAGAGTCAAGTTCTAAATCATAATTTTATCTTATAAGCAAAGCTTCTTGATTGTACACAGCAAAATGGGGTCGCCGTTCTACCTGGCCACTAGTATCTTCTGGCAGCTAATGATTAAGACTTGGCTACAGTAATTTTATTTTGACTTTGCCAAGGAAAATGTCCTTGTTTGGTAAGGCAGTGGAGGCTAATAACTGGACTGTTGAAGTGAGTATTCCTCATTGTTGCAGGCATGTGTCTTCAAACTATATAATGGAATGTGTCATGGCCATCGGAGGAAAAGTTCTGGTCGTGGGGGCCTTTCCATCTCACCAGCATTGTCAGACCCTAGGCAAACACCATTACTCACGGTTCTCAAAATGGCCATCTGTTCAACGTAGATCTCAAGTGATTTCAGCGAGTTCTAGTCAGCTGACTGAGTTAGTGGTGGGGCCTAGTCTATTATCTCTGCATTTCATGGCTTTCATTATGGCAGATAATGAAGGACAAGGCTATGGAGTATTTGAAAAGGAGTTTAGGGGAGTGTGGGGCATAACGATTAGCTAATCTGGCCAAGGACAATCTAATGAGTCTGATCACTGCTAAGAAAACTATGCATCGTTCCTTATCTCTCTACTATTTACCGCCGTACTTCCCTAAAAGTGTTCTCTACACAGCTGCATGGCTGACGGCTCGTCTTCTAACAGTGCATGCAGATCCACGGAACGGCAGCCGTGGAGAATGAGATGGACGCCACGCAGCTCCCCACGAGCGAAAAGAGCAGAGCCGCAGCAATTTCCGCCTGGGAAGGGAGGATCACAGAGCGCGTAGTGCTCTCACCCAATATAGCAGTGAGCTAGATGGACATGGACATGTCCCTCTCACTTATTTTTAGGGAGAAACATATACACTCTAAAGAAGTGTATTTGTACAAAAAAGGGGGGGCAGAAATATGAACAAAAGACTTTTACTACTGTGGACTCTTGACACGCCCCAGGAAGGACACAGGACCCCAGGGTCACACAGAGTTGGTTACTGTGTCCCCTTTGCCAGGGGAGGGATGGATGAGGAGGGAACCATGTGTTTAGTAAACAGCTTCACGTCAGACATTCTTTATACCCTGTATTACCCTGAACTTAGTCCTACCCTAAATATTTATTCAGGTTATTCCATACTTAGCATTCCCTGTTGACTTCATCTGCAAAAAATAATGGGAACGGCTTTGTCGAAGCTGTTGTTTACGGTTTCAAAATGTCTTGCAAATCCTAAACTGTAGAAGAGGTTCCGAAGGCAACTTTCTTCTTCTTCGAGAATCTTCTTTAATCCCCCACACTTCTGACGACCCTATCCCTAGGTTAGAAGTAATTCAAGAATACTTTTCATGTAGTCATTGCATGTAGTTATTGTTGCAAAGAAGGAAAAATTTGCAATAATGAGAATGTGATATGTCAGAGAGATGTGTGAACAGATGACATAAGTTAATCTTGAATATCTCTATATTGAATATCTCTATTTTGCCTAAGGAAGTAAAATAAATAATTAAAACTATTAAGGGTAAATTTAGGGCTAAGATAATACCTGGAACACACACATACACACAATCACACGCGCATAGTGTGCAGTTAGGTGTTCATCTAGGTATGCAATCCATTGTGCCCATGGCATCCCTTTTAGCCTTTGTCTTACTGTAGTTCACCATAGTTCCTCACTAACTCCAGCCTAGCTGACACAAGAAGAAAATCTATTCTTCCTCCATATCTTCAAAGGCCTCCTTGAGAACAAATTAAGAACTCAATCTCATTTATTTTCAGAAAGTGGTGATATAAATGTGAGCTAGTGACTTACTAGAGTTGACAAGGATTCCCACATGCCGTATTCACTCTTTAGAATGTCTATTCGTGGTGGAAAGTAAAAAATGTTTACCCAGTTTCCCACAAAGATACAAAACAAAAATCTTGTAGAACTTGTCATCACTGGATAGAACTATAGCTATTTATCCATATATATTTATTTGCCCTTACATATTGCTAACAAAACAATGTCTAACAAATTAATAATATAAAGTTTAGGGGCGTTTTGGTAGAGACGGGGTATATTCACTAAAAACAGACTAAACTACCTCTGCTGATTGTGGATATAAAAGACCTTCTAACTTCTTTCTAAGAATGGTTTTGAGTTGAGACAAGATGAAGAAAAATTGTGCAGTATCATGGGTTGCTTATGGTCTACTGAATTAAAAGAGATTGAGTAACAGCTCCACTGTGAAAGTGAATTTGAATGTTGAAGTCCTGCTCCCAGTGACTCGGAATATGACTACATTTGGACATAGCCTTCGAAGGTAGTTAATTAAGGTAAAGTAAGGTTGTGCAGTTGAGCTCTAACCCTGTCTAACTGATGTCAGAGATGCAGAGAAAGATGCAGAGACAACCAAACTCTGACAGCACCTTAATCTCAGACTTCGAACCTCCGGGACCATGAGAAAATACATTTCTTTTGATTACATCTCCCATTCTGTAGTACCTGGCTATAGTTGCCCTAGCCAAGTACTATGTCTGTGAATCTATAAAGCTTCCTAAAATCCTAATTATTAGGACCCCATCTTTGACAAAACTGTTGTTGTTGAGTGTTTTGTTTCTATACAAGTGTGTATGTGTAAATGTTCATTTATAAGTAATCCATCTGTCCATTTTAAAAAGCCACCCTGACTTAAAAGACTATTAACTCTCACTTTTTCTTCAAGCTTCAACCTAATGACATTTAATATCTAATTTAGACTTTTCAAGGACTAACCAATATTTCATGTAATTTTTCTAAGTGATTTTTTTGTTTGTATGTGTCTTGTATATTAGATATAATGAAAATTATGAGCTTACAGTAATGTCATTTAAATATCCTAAATTGTAGCTGTTATAAGCCTTGAATTCTTTGTTCTTCTGAACTCCCATTGTTAAGCTTGATATACAAGTTGATTTTACTGTATGCCATTAAAAAATGCTAGGTGCACAATTTGGATAATTTATAATGAAAGAATAAATCACAGGGGTAAGATAATATATACAAAAGCAGTCACTAAATGCTAGGGAAAGTCAAATAGACCTGTGAAGATTTTGATACAAAGAAAGAAATATACAAATGTGTGATTGGCGAGGCAGAAGGGAGTCCTCAGTTTCAAGTACAGAAAGCAGCGGAAATCCACAGGAGGAGGCAAAAGTCAGAAAGTTCCTGTATGTAGTATAATCTGCTACCACCACCCGGACACCACCAACCGGAATTCACCTTCACACGATTCGGTCGACTGGAAGTCTCAGGCGGAGGGGCTGGCCCAGCTGGCTTCTGGTGAGGCCTTTCTTCCTAGCTGTGGCTCACTGCCCCTTACAACGGGTCCGCTGGCCCTTCCTCCTAGAGGCACACACAAAGGTGCCTGGTGGCCTTTCCCCTTCTTAGAAGGACATCAGACCTTGGGGATGAAGGCCCAACCCTTATAGCCTTACCTAAGCTTTATCACCTCCTTGAAGGCCCTCTCTCCAAATGCAGTCGCGGTGGGGGAGCTCAGTTTCGACACGCACATTTCAGCCAAACGTTCAGTTCCCCAAACCTTAACCTATTCCACGAACTCCAAGTTCAAAGTCTCACTAAATGTCATCTGAGTCAGGGAAGGGTGACACTTGAGGTATGAGCCCTCCTCAGGCAAAATTCCTCTGCAGCCCACCCGAGGCAAGTTACGTGCACTTCTGAAGGACAGATACAGAGAGACCTTCAATTTCAAAAGATTTCAATTAGAAGGAAAGACCAACACCTAGAAAGGAAAATAAATATCCCAGGCCTAGCCTGATATGCCCCTCCCGGAGTGGACGGTAGCAGTTGCCCCTAAGGCAGACAGATGGGAAGGCCGCTCTGTCGCCGTGAGCCGGGGTCCCGAGGGCTGAGGGGTGCTTTCCTTGCTGCTTTCCAGTTTCCGTGCATCATCACAGCTCCTTGAGATCCACGCAGAAAAAGAACGTCAGTGTGTCTGAGACGAAGAAGAATCCTGACGTCATAGGAGGCCAAGTTCTGAAGAAAATGCCCACTCCTCCTTCCAGTAACAAGAGGGCAGCTCCAGCAAGGACTTATTTTAGCATATTGGGATAAAGTAGGGGAGAAGTGGGGCGGAGAGCCTTTCTTGCTCCTCAAGAGGAAAACGGGGGCCAAGGACTCAAAATGGAAGTTTCCGTCTGTAGCCTTTCTATTTTCTGAGTTGGGAAAATGTCCATGTTCGGGTCCTCTATGGCAAGTCCTAATCCTTACACAGTGTTCTGGGAGCGTGAGATGGGAAGACATGCCCGAAACATGGCAAACAGGTGACCTTCCTTCCTTTTGCCAGAAGACTTTTCATTCTTTCTGTCTGTCTAGATCTCCAAAGAAGGCTCGCTTCTTAACATCTCAAAGGACAGAGCAGATGCAGAGAGCCCCTCCAAATCCACTATGCCCCTCGGAGCCTCCTCTTCTGGTTAGTATCTGAAGGGAGGTGTGGGAGGGGGATCGAGCTGCTTTGGGGTTTAGTTTGGGCTTCCTGGTTCCTTAGGTCTGAGTCTGCCATGTTAGTACTTATTAATTTCAATTTCCTTGTCTTTTCATCTGTCTCGTCTCAGCCTTGCCCTCTGAAAGCCTGAAGGAGAAGGTTCTGTCCTCAGAGTCTGTACTCTCTGGGTCCTGGTGGAGCCTGATGACCTCTGAATCACCTTCAGAGTCACCTTCCTCGTGCACACAAGGCCCGTTGAAAGCCAAATCGCTCTCCTTGGCCATACTAGAAAGCATCACATGACCGAAGTCTTCCTTCATTTCATCTCACCTCATCTCTTTTCCTGGCTTCCTCTGGATGGTTGATTAAAATGACGTGTTATCACTTTCTGGGCTAGAGCAATTATGCAGCACAGAAATGGTATTCTTGCTGGAATACGTGTTTACATTGTGTGTAGCATGAATAGTATGGTTAAGCTTTCCACCGTTGTGACGCAATACCTAAAATAAACAACCCAAAAGGAGAAAATACTTACTTTGGCTCATGGTTTCAGAGATTTCCATCCGTGGCCACTGGGACCTATCACCTCTGAACTCGGACTAAACAGAACATCACGGTGGGAGCAGCACACGAGCCAGTGGCTCACTGCATGGTGGGTAAGAAGCAGGGGGCAGGAGAGCGGCTCCCTCGTGGACACACCCTCAATAATCTGCCTCCTCCAACATCTTCCACAGGTTCCCCCACTTCCCAACAGTCCCCTCCGCTGGGGACCACGTCCTCAACAGATGAGCTTTTGGAGGAATTTAAAGTCCAAACCACATTAAGTAGATTGAAATGTTCCTTAATCTACAAGTTCCATTCTCTCCCATTTTGCTCTAAGTTGTAAAGGAAAGCCAAGCTATGTCTTCCTAACTTTATGGAAGAATCTCCCAAGATACACACCTAATGTTATCATTCGCAAGTTTAATTTTGTATTAAACACTAGGTCATAATGCAGCCAGGTTCTTTGCCATTACAACGATGCTCTCTCCTTTCCTTCCTGTTCTAATGTGTCTAAAACTTTATCAGAATCAGAATGCTCGCCTTTCTACCAACACTCTATCCATGATGATAAATGCATTCTATAAGTACCTTTGCTTCCTCTTGGAAGAACAAGTTTCATTACATTAGGACCAATTCTTAGGGCCACAATTAATATTCATTATCCCCTTAAAGGCCTTATCCCCAATAAAGTCACAATGGAAATTAGGGATTCAGCCTAGGATACAATTCAGTTCATATCAGAACCCAAGGGATTCACTTAAGAGTGTTCCTTAAGTGTCCTGAGAAATGAAGGATAGACCAGAAAGAGAACCAGAATCATAACCTGTTGACTCTAGAAAGAACTTCAAGAAGCCTTGTCTCAACATTTGGCTTCAGAAAGTAAACATTCCACTAACCCAGAAGAAATGATTTTCCATTTCTTTTTCCATTTTCTGAATGTGGATACTTTCTAAAGTCAAAGACTTATCGATGATGAATAAGTCTTGCCTTTTTTGAGTCTCCCCACCATCAGTAAAACTCATAAAAAAAAAACAATCCTGCACATTATATGTTGCAGAAATTCATTTTACTTGGTTCAGCCAGATTCCTAGCCTAAATTTTTTTTAAGTCAGTAATTAAAGTCATAAGAGTCCCATGGACCTGCCATGCAAAGATTGCTGACATCACGTCACTACCGGCCTAGAGGAACATTCATAGGGATGGAAATCAGGGGACTTGAGGTCTGGTCCTACCTTGACCACTATTACGTCTTGTAGACCTAGCTCACCTTCTCCACACCTTGTTTCTTATAAGTAAAATAGGAATACATTATGGTTATTGAACATAAAGATCTTTTCATACATTCTAATTCTTCATGATTTTCTAAATACCCATAACTGCCTACTTAATGTATTTTATAAATGTCACTGATTTATTCTTCTTCCATTATTCAATTGTCCAGCACAGTATTTTCTTTCTTTTTTTTTTTTTTTGGCCAGTCCTGGGGCTTGGACTCAGGGCCTGAGCACTGTCCCTGGTTTCTTCCCGCTCAAGGCTAGCACTCTGCCACCTGAGCCACAGCGCCCCTTCTGGCCGTTTTCCATATAGGTGGTGCTGGGGAATCGAACCGAGAGCTTCATGTGTAGGAGGCAAGCACTCTTGCCACTAGGCCATATTCCCAGCCCCCAGCACAGTATTTTCGAGTACCCTACAGCACAATGTCCCCAACTGGGAACTGCATTTTAATAAAGCATTGATTCAGTAGATGTAGGAAAAGAATTATTCCTGGTCGTGGATACCATCCTGATCTTACAATTTCCATATCAACTCTCTCTTTTCCCATGATGGAAAAGAGAATAGCTGAAAAATCAGTAACCCAAAATAAGTTTGAACCTGCTACGCAACCAAGGCATGAATAGACCAGTGAAGGACTCATGACGTTTTTAACCAGTCCAAGTTTTTAAATGTTTATTTTTATATTAATTAGGATAAGCAAAAGTACCTACTCCTTCCCCTTGTTTCCTACAGAAGTCATGCTTTATCTAGAAAGAATTGGATACTCTGCAGCATTTGCAGGAGAAAGGAGATGATGGTATGAACTATGATGCACAATAATGACCCTAATCTTTTCTTTCATTGACTGCGTGTCAGACGCAGCTCCAGTGAGGAGGTCTGTCACTTTAGAGTGTCACCTTTCAAAGTGTCTTGGTACATTCCTGCATGTCTGAGGTCAAACCTGTTTGACCTGGCACCCAAACCCAAAGTGCCTTGAAATTGGATTCCAAAAATGTGTATACTATGTAATATTATTTTTTTAAGGTAGAGAGACAGTCTTTGCTTTAAAATAGTACCCTATTTAAAACATCTCCAGATGATGTAATTGCCATATATTGCCTTGCAATTTAGGAGGATCGGGTTTAGTCTCAAATTCTCAGACACTGGGTAAGGAGATGCTAAGAATGTTACAGAAATGATAAGCTTGGTCTGCTGGCAAGAGAATTTGCCCATCTTGTTTTTCAGCACCTTTTGTTGGTGGGTTTTATCCACTTAATACGAGAAACACACACACACACACACACACACACACACACACACACACACGGTATCTGCTTCTCAAAGACTAAGAAAGGAAAGCTAAACTATTTGGAGATCGTAAAGACCTGAAATATGAACACTATTGCACAACTCCAGTTGAGGAGTAAGACTGCATTGTTCTCTCTGCATTGGATACTTTCCCGGGAGAACTGAGTGAAATGGTAAAATAATTCAGAGGTAGGGTTACTGGCAGCCATGTTGAAGACTAACGGTTATTGGTCTTAAGCACAATATTTCAGGTTGCAATTTATAAAGTAGAAAGATAGAGTATGACCGACAGAGCAAAAGGTTATAGAAGAATACTCTGGCATGTTGTTGAACAAAAGAAGCTACCAATTCTGTATTTTTATCCCCATGAAACAGAACTACTCACAGAGGCTCTACATTCCTCGGGCTCAGACATGATTAAACACCATAGTTTTTAAAAATGTCTTCTATTCCAAGCAGAGGAATATATAAATAACCCCTTTCCAGCTACCACTCCTCAGCCTGGAATTTCAGCTGAGTGCCTTCTGGGCTTCAGTCTGCTTTAACCAGCCTCCACACAAGAGCACAAAGTCCCAGCCGCCTGTCTGGGCAGCCTGGGAATATGGACGCAGGAGGGATGAGGTGAACCTGAACAGAACACGGAGGTGGAAAAGAACAGTCAGCCAAGGAGAGCCCATGTTGCTCTTGCCTTGGCCTGTTGTTTTGTTGTGGGTTTTGTTTGTTTGTTTGTTTGTTTTGACTGGGGCTTAACCTCAGGGCCTTGAGCCTTCAACTGGCTTTTTCTGCTCACGGCTAACATTCCATCACTGGAACCAGAGCTCCACTCCCAACTTTCTGCTGGTTACTTGGAAATAAGAGTCTCAAGATCTTTTCTGCCCTGTCTGGCTTTGAACCACCATCCTCAGATCTCAGCTCTTGAGTAACTAGAATTACAGGCATGAGCCGCCTAGCTAGGCACATGTGCCTAGCTGTTTCTATGTTTTTTTCTAGTACTATCTCTCATTTTGTTCTTCCCCTCCCTCCCTTCTTCCTTCCTTCTTCCCTTCCTCCCTTCCTTCCTTCTTTCACTCCTTCCTTCCTTTCCTACCCCCTCCCTTTCCTCCCTTCTCATTGCTTTTCTTCACATCTCACTTCATTTGTCATTGCCTTTTAAGACAACTCCCAAATAATCATGGTAGATTTTTTTTTTAAAACTATAGTCCTCAAACTCTCTGAGTCAGAACACAAGGCCAATTTCTGAGCTTCTCCCAGGACATATAAAACACCAAATCCCTGTGGTAAGAACCTAGAACTTGCATTTCAACAAACTTCTCAGCTGACACCAAAGCTCACTGAAATTTGAAAACCTCTTTCAGAGATTCACTGCCCATCCCTGTAGCAGATGCTTCCAGCCAGCACTTGGACCACATTGTAGAGCCAGAGTTCCTTTCCAATGCTCCTCAGACATCAGTGTCTATCAGAAACCTGGGAGAGCTCATAGAAAATACTGAAGTCCCAGATTCATAAACCAGATCGTTGAACTTTCACCAAGTTCATCAGGTGATTCTGATGGACATTAGGACTTAAAGACCACTGTGGTGTCCGTTATTTGTCTTCTTATTCACATTAACACTCCAGGGCCACTGTATCCGTCGCTATTACTCTTCTGACTACAGCCTGGGTTCTCCAGTGAATGATCTGGGACAATGACACTACTTACACCTGGTGAAAGCTCAGGGAGGAATACCCAGGACACTCACAAACAAAATCCTGTTGCTAAGAGTGCTGCTGGTGAGAAGGAAGACCATGTTACGGCATACTTGGTTCTGTCTATGGCTTTAAATTGCTGAGGCTTTAATTCTGCTTTGTGCCCTGTAGTGAATGTGTTGCCAGTCTTCTCGAGGGCCAACTGCATTGTCCTGTGACCTGGGCCCATGTTCCGAATCAAACACTTCATTTAATGCTTCGCTGTCATCTATTGAAATGCTTACTTCTTTTTTGAACAATGGATCTGTTCTTCTATTTTGCACTGGGCATTACAAATCAAATAATCGGCTCTGTTCTTACAGATCCACCCATTTCCTAGCTCTCTATTCTGCCATCTCATACCGAGCACCGCTGTTTGCCCTTCCTGTCACCATTCCTTATTGCATTGCCCTAACTAGCAAAAGAATGCAAGCCAATCAGACATCAATAGAAAATGAGGCAAATGCAATGGTCTATGGTCTGTTTGAAGGAATACTTGGTACACATCTAGAATAGTCCTAGCTGAAGATCACAATAGCCCAATAGCTAGGCCCTTATGAACACATAAGATGATGTTAAGAGAAATGAACTCCAAGATATGGAAACAAGTGGCTTATCATTGTTGTAGTTATTCTCAACATATCATGTAAAACCATACCCTTTTGCCCCCCTTGAATTCCCTTCCTGTGGTTTTACCCCTGTTATCACTGTAACTGATTTTAGTACCCTGGATACTGTATATACGTGTATTGGAACTAGGGAAGGGAAAGGGAACACCAAAGTCGAGAGAGAAAGGATAAAAAGACAAACCATTGCAACAGCAACACTTACAAAACCACAACTGAACAACTCTTGTGGGGGAGAGGGAAATGGGGAGGAGGGCAGTGGGGGAAAAATGGAGGAGGTAACAAGTTGAATAAGAAATGTACTCACTGCCTTACAAATGAAACTGCGACCCCTCTGTACTTCACTTTGACAATAAAGAAGAGAAAAAGATAATAACAATAAAAAGAGAAAATCAGTCAAATGCAAACATGCCTGCACATGTAGAGACCACTTACAGATGTGCATACAGGAAACGAGGAATGACTGTTACCTCTGAGGAATAATGACTGGGATTGGATGAAATATCACTTCTTATTTTTCATCATTGAGCATTATTTGGCAAAAATAAATTTCACGTGATTATTTTTTAGCCACAAATTGAAATATACATTAGGGCAGGTAAGTGTGGTAGCATATGCCTTTGTTACCAGAACTCGGGAGTCTGAAGCAGGAGAAAAATGAGCTTGAGGCCAGTCCAACCTACACAGTGAGTACTGTCTCTAAACTAGCATGAACGTCACAGGACTCAATTGAAATATCTCTTGTGATGGGTGAAAGAAGAGTCCCCAGAGGCACTAGATAGAAACCTCTGGAACCTGCTACTACCTTTTTTTTTTTTTTTTTTTTTTTGGCCAGTCCTGGAGCTTGGACTCAGGGCCTGAGCACTGTCCCTGGCTTCTTTTTGCTCAAGGCTAGCACTCTGCCACTTGAGCCACAGCGCAGCTTCTGGCCGTTTTCTGTATATGTGGTGCTGGGGAATTGAACCCAGGGCCTCATGTATATGAGGCAAGCACTCTTGCCACTAGGCCATATCCCCAGCCCTGCTACTACCTTTTGTGGGGAAAAATGCCTTTGCAGATGATCGAGTTAAGGATCACATAGCAGGAAGATTTTCCTGGGTTATCTGGGTGTCATCTGCACATGCACCCTTATGAAACAAAGACAGGAGAGGGTTGGACACACACCTCAAGAAGATGGTACAAAGAGAGAGCCTACAGAACACCGAAGAGCCTGTCGTCCTGACTGGAGTTGATGTCCCCATAGAAGGTGTGGGAGACAAGGGCCCGTTCCCCCCAGAGCGGGGCCGGGAAGCAGAGCTCTGGTCACACCGTGACTCGGACTCATCAATACGTCGTTACAACTTCCGGCCTCCGGAACCATGAGGAAATAAACTCCTGCTGCTTTAAGCCAGTAATTTGTGAGAATAGCCACAGAAAATCATCATCTCTTAATTAATTAAATGTGACCAAATGGACTTTAAGACAGTTATTTTAGAAGTTAAGAAAATAGATGGAAGAATTTTCAGATCTTGGGAAAACATTGCAAGTTAGGGTATTTGTGGTATAAGTCTAGGGGTATGGAAGGCATAGTCACCTGATCTCACCTGTGAAACTAGAAAAGATAGCGCCATCATGAATTTTTAAAAAGTCAGAGAAGAGTTAACAAAAGACTTCTAAGTTTATAAAAGAAAAAGATTGAGAAAAGATGTCTTTACAATAAATATTCTCAGATATCCTTTGAGCCCTGCCAGATACAACAGACAAAAAGCAACCTCAGCTACATTGTAGATTTGAACATGATAAATAAAACAATAAAACTTTTGAACAAATCAAAAAATGTTTAATACAGATTACGAAATAAAGGGTAATCGTCAGCTGTCATACTAGCTACTGCAGAGGCTAGGACCTGAAGGCTCTTTATTTGAAGCCAGGTCAGGCAGAATGGTCTTCAAGACTCTATCTCCAATTAGCCAACAAAAAGCTGTCTTTGAGGTATGGTTCGAATGGTAGAGCATCTGGTGAGACAGCAAGCTGAACAAATGTGAAGGCACTGAATTCAAGCTCTGGTGATGGCCAAAATAAAAAGTAATTATAAAAGAAATATAATCCCTCAAAGATCCTGAAATAACTGAAATAGAAAATAAATGAGGTAAAAGATAGCCACACATACATGTCAGACAATGCCATGGTATACATATCAGACAAATCACTGAAACCCTGAAAATACATAGACCCCTTACTGAACAATAAGTGGTAGAAACTAGGCCATGATGGCTCACCTGTGATCCTGGCTACTCAGGAGGCTAAGATCGGAGGGCCATGGTTCAAAGCCCGCCCAGGCAGGAATGTCCATGGCGCTCTAATTTCTAATTAGCCACCAGGAAAACAGAAACAACAAAAAACAAAAGTAGAGCTGTGGCTCAAGTGATAGAATGCTAGCCTTGAGCCCAAAAGCCCAGAGACTGCATCTAGGTGAGGAGGAGGAGGAGGAGGGGGAGGGGCAGGGGGAGGGGAGGGGGAGGGGGAGGGGGAGGGGGAGGGGGAGGGGGAGGAGGAGGAGGAGGAGGAGGAGGAGGAGGAGGGGGGAGGGGGAGGGGGAGGGGGAGGGGGAGGGAGAGGGGGAGGAGGAAGGGGGGAGGGGAGGGGGAGGAGGGGGGAGGAGGGGGAAGGAAGGAGGGGGAGGGGGAGGAGGGAGAGGGGGAGGAGGGGGAGGAGGGAGAGGGGGAGGAGGAGGAGGAGGAGGAGATAAAAGTCTTGAACCAATGCTTAACCATGGAATTCATGTTTTTCATATTCTTTCAATTGATGTGTAAGTGGGCAAGGAAAACAAATGAAAAACACTTCACCTTCATTCATGATTAAATAATATGGAGAGTGAAAAACAGTTCAGACGGAAATTTCCACATATTTCTCTCTTTTTTTTTTTTTTTTTTTTTTTTACAATAGGGCTCTTTTCTATGATGTTAACTCGGCAGCTTTTATTTTTTTTTTTTTTTTTTTTTTTGGGCCAGTCCTGGGGCTTGGACTCAGGGCCTAAGCACTGTCCCTGGCTTCCTTTTGCTCAAGGCTAGCACTCTGCCACATGAGCCACAGCACCACTTCTGGCCATTTTCTGTATATGTGGTGCTGGGGAATCGAACCCAGGGCCTCATGTACATGAGGCAGGCACTCTTGCCACTAGGCCATATCCCCAGCCCTCGGCAGCTTTTATGACATTCTTAATGGTTCTTTATACCTAAAGGTATGTTATTTTGTACAAATGCTTGTATCTGAATTCTTTGCATATATTTCAGAGGACATAGAAAACTTTCATATACTCTTAGGTAAAATGCAAATTGCTAGCATCTCTAGAAAAACTATTGGGATTTATAAGGATCTACTAAACATTAATGTATTTATAATTTATGACCTACTATTTCACTTCTAAAAGCACCCCCTCCCAAATGTAATGAGTATATCAAGGTATATACTCTAGCATCTCTAGTAATGGCAACCACAAAATAGAAATTATGCAAATGCCCATCAATAATAAAATGGCAAATACACCATGGTATATCCACACAATGGAGTACTATACAACAGTGAGAATGAACAATCTACCACTAAACTGCACAAATATCTACTTATTTTTATGTCCTGTGGCCTGGCTTGAATTTTTGCCATATAGCTATGTTATTTTTTAAATCACCAAAGTAAAAATTTAAGTGTGCTGGATCTTGTTTGTTCTCAGGAACATGGAGGAAACCAGACATGTAAGAGTTTATGTTGTATAATTTCATTTACCGAAAAGGAAAAAGAGAAATCAAAATGTGTGCATGCCGTTAGAAGACTGGGTAAGGGCTATCCAAAGTGTGGGTAGGGGTTAGCTTAGGGAAAATTATGAAGGATTCTGGAAGGATGCTAATGACTTTCTCCTTCGCCTTAATTTCATAACTGTATTCACACTGTGCAAATCAAGCTGTACTGTTCATATTTATGCAATTCTTTGTGTACCTTATGCTGAAAGCTTTTCCTGAATGACACAGAGATCCGATGAAAGGTGCAAACACATGTACGTAAGAGTGCACATACGTTTCTGCACACCTCCTATGTGCACAGAACATTGTTCTTATGAAGGGTTTATCAAACTTCACAAAAGTACTTGGAAACTGAGCTCTGCTGGTCCCTGTGTCCTTGTGCTTAGTTGCCCTTTCTCATAAACTTTTTTGAAGTCACACAGCTTGGTATTTTGGTATTTCAGCACATTTCTTTCCTCCCAGTAGAGGGAAGACAGGAAATGTCACATGAAGACTTATATGCACCTCAGATGCAATTCTGAAAATGGCTCATAATCATCCAGTTTTTTTCATCTCTCCTGGCCCAAGAGCACTTATTTTTAGATACTGTGCAGCTGATAGTTTTAGAAGTCAGCTAGTACACCCACCCCTTCCCCTTTCTTGGCCAGATTCTGTTCACTTGGGAATTTACATTTTCAACTGTCCCAGGAGGAGTATAATGATGCACAGAATGAGCTGATTTGTAAAGAGCAACCCTAGAATTGGACAAAAACTGGTACTTGCAATGGAACATTTAAAAATTAATGTCCATTTAATCTAAAACCAACACTTCAAGAATAAGAAATGAGCTATAAATATGATCAATCAAAAATTACAATTCTGTAAGAATTAATAGCCTCTAAATTTGATGTAGGTTTTTTTTTTTTTTTTCCTGGACCTGGGACTTGAACTCCAGGCCTGGGCTCTGTCCCTGAGCCACTCTGTGCTCAAGGATAGTGCTCTACCACTTGAGCCACAGCGCCACTTCTGGCCTTTTCTGTGTATGTGGTACTGAGGAGTTGAACCCAGGCCTTCATACATGCTAGGCAAGCACTCTACCACTAAGCCACATTTCCAGCTTAGCCTCTAAATTAAATACCAGTTTTAAACAGTGAATGCACCAACCATATACAGAATGATAAATACCACAGTTCTTCAGTATGTTTCCCAAGCCAACAGCATCCGCAAGGCCCTGGAATCTTGTTAAGAATGCGAATTCTCAGGCACCCTTCCCTGCTGAACTAGGAAGTCGTGAGAATGGGCTCCTCCAATCTGTTTTACCAAGCCTTTGAGATGATTAAGATGCACGTTGAACTTTAAGAATCTCTATTACAAATACTTGTTCTTCTGTATAAACACTATGCTTCGTTATGGTTCTATTGTTGGGGGGGGAGAGGGCCTTGGATCATCCTCAGCCCTGGGCCAGCATGGGAAGAAGCTGCTCAGGGAGGCACGGAGGCTAGAAGTGAGGAGGAAAAGGTGGGGGGGGGGGCAGCACAAGATGGCAGACAGGGCGGCCCAGGGCCGACGGACTACAAAGTCATGGAATTCTTTTTCTTTAATTTTTATTTATATATATATATATATTCTTATTCTTCTTCTTATTATTGTTATCACACTGAATTACAGGGAGGTTACAGTTTCATACGTTAGGCATTGGATACATTTCTTGTACTGTTTGTTACCTCCTCCCTCATTCCCCCCCTCCCCCCTCCCCCTTTCCCTCAACCCCCATGAGTTGTTCAGTTCATTTACACCAAACAGTTTCTCAAGTATTGCTCTTGTAGTTGTTTGTCTTTTTTTACCCTGTGTCTCTCGATTTTGGTATTCGCTTCCAATTTCCTAGTTCTCAGGAGCCCAATAGTTATACCCTTACGAACACATAAGATGATGCTAAGTGAAATGAACTCCATGTTATGGAAACCATTGTTATATCACAGTTGTAACTACTTTCAACATGCCATATGTAACTGTAGCCTCTATTATTGAGGATATTCTTGTATCGCCTTCCTGTGGTTGTACCTACACTTCTCTGTATCTTATCTGAGTATATTGGAAACCGGGTATACTGGTATTAGAACTAGGAAATTGGAAGCGAATACTGGTATTTCTTTAATTTTTAAATGTTTATTGTTAACGTGATGTACAGAGGAGTTACAGTTACCTAAGTCAGGGAATGAGAACATTTCTCATTTCAACAGTGTCACTCCCTCCCTCCTGCTCTCCCCCATTTGCCCCTCCTACCCCAAGGTTGTGCGGTTCATTTCCACCGTAGAGTCTCTGGGGTGTTGCTGCTGAATTGGTTCACCCTCTGTCCTACTGTTTCTGTGCTTCCCCTTCCCCTCCCCAAATCAGATAAACTTAGATACAAGACAAAGGGTACAGACATCTTAAAACACAGCTACAGAACGGAATAAGCCAAAGGAAAAAAGGAAAGGAAAAAAAAATAACCACAAACAGTACAATAACAAAACCCCTCTTGCATCCATTTCTTGGAGTTCATTTCAACATACATCATTTTCTATGATCACATGCACATAGCTATTGAGCCCTTGTGAACCTCTTCTAAAAATATCCTCCTTTGTTCTCAACGTGTGACTGTTTCCCTCATTCAAAACTGTAGTAATTAGAATAAATAGATAGATCTACAAGTAAATGCAATGGATGGTAAAAGACAAGTAATGACAATTGGACATGACGTATTAAACAGCAATGTAAACATTCAACACCGTCTTGGGATTTAGAAAGGAGAAACTCCTGAGGTTAGACCTTGTTAGGTGTGAGGATTTAGGCTACATTTGTTAGGCAAGTTAGAGAAACCCCAAAGGCAGAGTGATTTGGAAATGTTAGGATCCCATGTGCAACATTCTGGACACAGAGTAGACACTCACGGGGATTCATTCTCCTAATCTTTTCCCCTTATTTCCAAAATGACAAAAGAAAAATAACAAAAGATTCACAAAACTATTGACACAACCTGATATGCAGGAGCTGTTCAGAAGTACTTTGCCTGTTCAGGGCTGCTGGCTGCCGAGTTTCCGGTCAGTCGCTGCTTGACAAATGTCTTGTCCAAATGACATCGTCTTCATGTCTACCTCAACATAAGGGATTTGTTGTCTGGCAGCCACTTGAAGAGCTCCAAGCAGTCTTAGTTCCTCCCTGTATCCATCTTCCCTACATATGTTTGAGAGAGCACACTTGCTGAGACAGACCCCGCATGTTGATCAAGTGATCTGACCACACAGTGTCTCTCCAAAGGGTACTTAGTAAATACATCCATTTTGCCAATGGCCAGTACACCTCTGTCGAGATGGTTTTTCTGGCATGATAACTATGTTTTCATTGCTCATGTTTCTCTTCACTCTTGATTTTTTTTTTAGTTGAACATTTTTCATTGGAGCAAGATGTGCTTTGATTTTCCTTCGTCTCTGGCATCTCTTTTTCTAATGTCTTTGTTTGAGAGTTACTATTTACTGGTAAACGTAGAGATAAAGTCTGGCTGTGGCTACATAATTTCATCTGATTGGCACCATCAGGGGGCATACTGGAAAGATCTGAAAGTGGGTGCACATTATCCAAGCAAGAAAATGTCTTGTGGGCACTTTAATTTACTTTATAGCTTTTTCCCAAGGCTGGTACATGTCAGCAATGGAAGAGTCGGCTCTTCCTTTGAGCGACCGGAAGGAAGCCATCCTCCAGTAGAAGGAATGCACTCTTGAATTTATGAGAGCTGAACTTGGCTGCAAGAACCACATTCTTATTCTACTTTGAGCTTGGCAAGTCACATTAAGATTTGCACTTGGTCTGTAAATGAGAGAACTCTGTATTTTCTTTTGTTGAGATCTTATAAAATTCAAAAATATATTTTTCCATTTAAGACATTGATAAACTATTACATGAACAAACTTTTGTCTGGCCCAACAAACCAGCAAAAAAGAACATAGGTACAGAATGCTTACATTCCTTTGCCAAGATCCTGCAATGTCTGGCCAACCGCTTTCTTTACACTGAGGTAGATTTGCAGTCAAACCCCGACAGCAACATCTCAAGAGACTACTGTGTCTCCAAGTTTACTTCATTTAAAATAAATCACTGACAAGAGGGTAAAAAGTGAACCAATGCAAAAGCAATACTTACAAGACAACATGCTGTAAACCAACTGTACAACTGGGGGGTGAGGGAGTTGGGGGGGGAAAGGTGGGAGGAAAAATGAGGGAGGAAACAAGTTTGATAAGAAATGTACTCACTGCCTTACATAGGAAACTGCAACTCCTCTGCATATCACGTTGACAACAAATAAATAATTTTTTTAAAAGATGAAAGAAATCACTGAATTTCTGGTATATGCCAGATTCTGGTGGTACATGTAGCAATAAACCCAAGACACAACTCCTGTAAGCATGGAGCGTCGTAATGAGAAGCGAGGTAGATGTGAAGAGAGAACAAAATGATCAGATCCCTGCATAGTATAAGGCTAACGAGTAGTAAAGGATCAGAAGAAAAATGGTGGCCCTAAGAATCAGCAAGCAACTTAGGCTGAACTAGAACATTCTCTGTAAAGCATCCTCTTGCTGGGGCCAGGGAAGGGTCTCTCGTGCCACAGCCAGTCTGAGGGAAACCTGACGTGCCCGAATCTGCCTTGTGCTCCTCAGTCCTGGCAAGGGAAAGCGACCTGCTCTCCACCTCGGCCTGTCCTCCGCTGAGCCACCCAGGCTGGACCAACTTCCTTCTACCAAACTAGACAACTACACCTACAGCTCCCGGGGCCACAAAGGCCACGTACCCCCCCTCCACCCCGCCGCTCTCTCAGCCAGCGCGAGCAGGAGCAGAAGGCCTCGGAGAGCAGCATCTATTATTGAAGACAGAGGGAGTGGGCCAGTTAGAGCCTCTTCCTAATTATACATGGCCCATGATACCAATGTTCAGACGTCAGGTGTGTCTCACCCCAATCACAGGGCTTCCTGAAAGGCAGCCTGGATGGGCCAGCCCTTTGTGTGAGAGAGAAAGGAGAGAACCTCTAAGAGCGGAGAGCTTGTGTAGCAAGGAAGACACTGGGATCAGAAAGAGAAAAGGTTAGAAACCAGACAGTAAGGTACACGCCTGGTCCCAACACTCAGGAAGCAGAGGGTCTCAAGTTCGAGTCCAGCTTGAGCTACATTACAAATCCGGACCACCCTGGACAAGGTAACTAGACTTTGTCTCAAAAAAAATTTTTTTAAGAAGAGTTAATAGCCATGTGAGTTTTTATAATTTACATGTGAAGAAATGCAAATGGCGTCTGAAATTCATAGGTAGTTCATTCTGGAGGGCAGATTGATGGATATCCTTCTGGTTTACAAGCAGGGGGAAAGAATATTAGAGAAGTAATTGAAGCCACCAAGATTCAGGATGAGATGGAGGGAAGGCCCGTTCATCTTGGAGCCCCCTGCTCCTCAGGCATTGTCAAATGTTCAGAGTAAAAATGCTGCAATGTCACCCACACAATAGAACCCTGTTTTGCTAATTGAGAGTTTATTTTGTCTTTCTGCTTAGAAATCACCTCATTCAGATGAACCCCACGAGCGAGCTGCTGACAAAGGACATTTCTAAGGAGCCTGAAAGAAGCTTGACCCCAGGTTAACTACTGACCAAGGGAGGACTCCCCAGGCGTGGTTGGAAGTTCTGTCTACCTGTCATTTACTGAGAGAGATGTTCATTCAGGTCAACGAGAAACCCCCCTCCCATCCCACCCCCGGAACTTTAAAATGCCTGGGAGTTAGGCAAAGGGTAGCAGGGGCTCCTTCTCTGAAACTATCTCAGGACTCCAGAAACAAGAAGGAGGTAACAGCAGCACACCTGAATGCCCCCCCATACCTGCCTCAGGGGCCTTGGAGGGGGTACAGGCACCCAGAGGTTCAAAGACACTCCCGAGGTGAGGCACCTTGACAGGCCGAGGCCCCTGTGTGACAATGTTGGTTAAAAGGAAGGAAATTTTGCTAATAAAAATAGCCTCAAGCAAGGACACCAGAGCCTGCCCTCATAAATGCTGTGGCAATTTAATGACTCAGCTATGAAGCGCCTAGCAGAAGCCTGGCAAGACAATAAATGTGAGTTCTTGTTTCCACTATCAATAAATAATAAATATAACGAAGTCGTTAGTCATTTTATTAGGAAATAGTTCTCCTTAGATGTCTAATTTAAACGCCTGGCATCAATTCCCTCCTGGAAATGTATACATTTACAATGTTTTTCATGTAATTTCCAGTGGTCTCTCCTTTCCCCTCAGTTTGGGACGCCCTAGGATAAAGTGTGCGTCTTCTCTAACAGGAGGTGGTTTTTCTGAGGGCTGAACTCATGTTTTCAATTTGTCTACTCCTCTTAGCCCTTACAACACCTAGTCTATGAAACACACCCAATTAAAAACCTCAAGATTTGTTGATGCCAAACTTTAAGTCTGTGTTGAATGCTGAAATTAAACTTTTAAAATTGGGAAATCTTCTTATTCAATGGAGGAAAAGAATGAATCTTGCTTCCATTGTGTTTCAGAACCCTTGAGGGTGGGAATTACGTGTTTGCCCCCAACGGAATTATCAGCTCCAAATGGGATTCTCCAGTTTCCACAGTTGTACGGTCAGTTTTCAGGAAGGACATCCAGGACTCCGTGGAGCCAAGCCATACCAGCTGGGAAGAAGATCTGTTCTCTGCCAGCTCCAGAAATAAGAGTTCTTCCTGTCCATACGGACGATCCATCATCCTAAGAGGCCTATCCCAATTGGTCACATTGGGTCAGGCAATGCCAAGCCAGACTTCTGGTAAGCAGGCTAAGTTAGGCTAAATTTTCAGGAAGAACGCTGATAACAATGAGCTCGTATTAGCAAACAACTTTATTCCTATAAATGCACTGTAAACAGACTACTCTTTATCCAAAAGAATGGATGAGAAAGGTGCTTGTCTCTGTGTGCATATGGTCACAGGGCCTGTCCCTCCTCTTCTCTCGCCTTCCTTTTCGGATTTGGTGGCTGTTCCTTCCTCTTACCTCCTATTTATAGTGCTAACACATTTGGAGAGGAACAGATAATGACTAGAAATAGCCCAGCTTTCTTATTCTATTAATAAAATTAGTTTGTGTCTTTGTTGAAGTAATCTATTAATTTGCCATGCACTCTACCACTTAAAAGTGATGAGAACTGAAAATGTAATCATTGCTAAACGGGGAAAAACACACAGTCTCTTTTTATAGATCCTTTCAGCACGAAAGCTCAGGCTTTAATAGTTTTGTTCTCTTTGCTCTGTCACATGCATGACAGACTCGAGGCAGGCTCTTTTTCCTGAGCCTTTGTGTCCGTCAGCCTGAATCACTCTGGTCCTCTGAGCACAGAAACACGCACGGCTGCTGAGTGAGTGCTGGCGTGTTTCACACACTGCTCAGAGCCCGAAGAGAGGTTATGCCGGGAGCTGGAAGGAGAGTGGCCATTCTGACCTTGGAGGCTGCACCCTCCCTTCGCTTAGGGGGAAACGGATCCACAGTCTTGTGTATAGGCTTGCATTACAAGGAGGGAAATAACTAGCTAACGGACCTTCGACGTGGACTTCCTACATTGACCTTTACATGCAAAAAAAAAAAAAAGTACAAGACTCATCCCTACAGGGCGTACATGTGCTCCTATACACGTGTACACCCACACCCATTCTACCACCCCTTGAAATAAAACATCTACATAGTGTTACATATATATACAAAAATGAATACTGAGCCATGGCACTTGGTCCGTGATCTCTTTATCCTGGCTCCTCGTCCCTCCATCCGAGCCGACCTGGGAGGAAGTCCTCAGGACGTGAAACACTGAAATCTCTGCGCAGTTCAGGTGTCCCAGGTGCTTCTTCCCAGGTCCTTCTACACAGCTTTTCTCCAAAAGCAAGATGCCCGGTGCCCCCTCCAGTTTGTTCCTCTCCTCCTGACTTGGCATGACCCTAGAGGCCCAATCTGGTCACCATTGAGTTAGACTTCCCGCCCTCTTCATATCCTACCCACCCTTTCTTAATCTCGCTGATACAGAACTCGCCTTTGGAGACGGGGAAGGGTGCCGTGCCTTTTGTCGTAGCCCTTCAGCCAGTCAGAGAGGTAAGACTTTAAGGGATTGTGAGTGTTTTTGAGATCCCTGGTGGACGTCTATCTTTATCCTCTATCCTTAGAGGATAGATTTAGACCTGTGTGTGTGTGTGTGTGTGTGTGTGCTGGTCCTGGGGCTAGAACTCAGGGCCCAGGTACTGTTGCTGAGCTCTTTTGCTCAAGGCTAACAATCTACCACTTGAGCCATGGCTCGACTTCTGGCTTTTTTAGTGTTTAACTGATGACAAGAATCTCAAGGCTTGTCCTGCTCAGGCTGTCTCTGAACCACAGTCCTCAGGTCTCAGCCCCCTGCATAGCGAGGACTGAGATTTTTCACAGTAACTAAAGGCCATTTAATCTTGCACCTGAAGATTGTAACTGATTGTTCTGATGTTGAATCTGAATGATGCTATGCCATTCTCGAGACTAGATAACAAACTGCCCGTGGATTCCAGTTTACTGGTACTCTCTTCCCACGACTCTTGCCTTGTGTTAGATTTGAAGGAAGCCCCTTGCCAGGTTGTAAGCTCCCTAGGGGAGCCAAGCAAGTAATATCTACACCCCGTGGCCAGAGATGAACAGAGTCTGCCCACAGCCATCTGATGAGCGGGGAGAGATTGCCCTTCCCGTGTTCACACCTTAAGAAACCCGCAGCCCAGCTGGCACCTGACTGCAGCCTACTGACCGTAAGCCAAAAGACTCACAGAAGCTGCACCCAGGTTCTAACCCTCAGAAATCATGCTATAGTGTTTGTTGCTCTTAAGCTGCTATGATCGGGGGGCAATATGCAAAGCAAAGTTGATGAAACCATTATGGAGGGTGTCAGGATTATGTGGCGATTGAGAAAGGAGAATCGTTTGCATTTTGGACTTCAGCTCAACAACTCCAAATCACCTTGGATCCTGTCTTTCCAAGTGAACATGTATCTGCAAACAGCTTTCCCTTAGCCTTCCCTTCCCACCTGCTCAGGCCTCTCCTTTGGATCTCTATTTAACTATGTGTTTATGGGTCGGATCAATGAAGACTGAGTGGAGTAGGAGACTATGTAGCAGAGTGCTCAATAAATCCTTCCTAGGCTGCCAATGATTCCTCCTGCTGTTCTCCAAATCGCTACCCTGCACTTATGGCTAGGATGGGAAAACAAGATTTAAGTATACCTTCAAAGTATATACTGTCAAAGTAACTAGCAGATCAGTTAAGTGCAACATGCAGAACTGAATTCGGAGAATGGTAAGGCTGGGTAATCAGTCCTCCCTCCCACACGTCCTCAACCTTTAAATGAACATCACCCCACCATTTTGCCACCAAATCTTTATTATCTCTGCTCCCTTAAAACTGCACTCTTTTTTTTTTATAGTCAGCCTTCTCTGGAACTAACTGAAAGGAAAACAGGTCATTCTAACTGCTCAGTGGGAATCTTTCACTGCCCCTTGGGAAAAGGCTGTGAGGTATATAACACTGATGGCTAGGGGGAGAAGGAAAGTGAAAAGAGGGCAGGAAAAAATGGAAGGTGAAAGGGAGCAAGACATGAGCATGAGAAGGCAGATGAGACTGGCTGAATGGAGAAAACCTTCTGCCCGCCCTGCTCCTGAAGCCCCATAGCTTCCCAAGAGAAGACCTCGCCTCTCCTCCTGCTAATGGACTTGCAGAAGTGCACCTGCTGGCTTTGCCTTCACTTGATAGTACATGCTTCCCAGAAACAAGGTCACAACGCCGTCAGCTCTCTGTGTCAGTGGGCTCGGCATCTGGGAAAGTAACCATCTGCAGATAGAAAATAGTTGGGGGAGAGTTGCATCATCTGCACTAAACTTGTGCAGCCTTTTTTCTTTGTCATTATTTCCTAGACAATACAATATTACAGCTAGATCCATAGCATTTCCATTGTATTTGAGGTAAGTAATCAAAAGACGGCAGGGCAGAAGGCGACAGACTAGATCAAGAAGAATGCTGCAATGCAAGGGGTGACTCTGATCTAAAGAACTGCACCCTTAGGGTGGCGGGGGCTGGGGGGAATGCAGTAAATTCTAATCTCCGTGTATCACCTTTGAAAGCAGGAAAATAATAAACGTATAAAACGTTTTTTTAAAGAGAGAGACCATGTTAAGTGTTCAGAAGGATATACATGAGCTATGTGCAAATACTCCTCCGTCTCGTAGAAGGCACTTGAACGTCCACCGATTGCACCGTGAAACCAATTCCCCGTGGTACTGTGGAGAACGTAGATGCCTCCACTTCTACTTTTGTCAACAAGCTACTCCATAAAAACTCAGTGGCCTACTTTGTAAGTATCCACTTTTCTCCGAGCGGAGAAAATAAAGACTGTAAAAAAAAAAAAAAATGTAGAATTGTTCCATCAACTAAACGGAGGGAAAAAAGTAACACTTGAAAAAACACAGATTTTTTAATTCCCGTGGTAACTCCCAGTCAAGAGACAGTTTTCACTTCTGAGTTTATCTTGCTGATCTTTTAATGACACCGTAAGCAGCTCTGGGTTCTGTTTTTTATGGGAATCTAAGTTGCATTTTGTGTCTTTTTAAGTGTGGTTGGATATCTAGAGGGGGGAAAAGTGTATAAACTAGGAACTGGTGGCTCACACCTATAATCCTAACTACTCAGGAGGCTGACATCTGAGGATCACAATTTGAAGGCCAATCTAGGCAGACAAACCTGAGAGAGTTTTTTCCAATTAACAAGTACCAGAAATGGAGGACTTTTGGCTGGTTCACGTGGTATAAGCCCAAACAATATTACAAGACCCTGAGTTTAAGCCCCAGAATTGGCTGTCTCACACACACACATACACACCACACACACACACACACACACACACACAATAATATTTTCATGTAAATTTATATTTTAATATTTTATTATCATTAAGTAGTTGTACAAAGGAGTTACCATTTAGCAAAGCAGTTTATGAATACAATTTATCTTGATCAATGTCACCCCTTCCAGCATTCTCAATCCATCTTCCAACCCTCCCCTTTCCTACTTTTCTTAATTTTGTAGGATATGCATTGAATTCTTGACTTCATTCTGGTGTTTATTAAGTTGAACTTTGACTTTGCCTTCTAAGAAATGATTTGAATTCACCCTTGAATCTATCTTATTTCAGTTAATAGATTTGCATACATTTACATACAACCTAATGTATTTACTTATTCGTTTATAAGCTAATTGTAGCTTCTACATATGAGAGAAAACATGCAACCTTTGCCTCTCTGAGCCTGACTTACTTCACTTCACATTATTTTATCCAGATCTTTCCATTTCTTTACAAATGGAATGGTATCATTCTTTCTAATCGATGAGTAAAATTCCATTGTGTATATATCTCATATTTTCTTGATCCATTCACATATTGAGAGGCATCTGGGCTGATTCCACACCTTGGCCATGGCAAATAGTACTTCAATGAGCATGATTGTGCTGGAGGCTTTACTGTATCCTAGTTTGGAATCTGTTGGATAAATGCTCAGTAGTGGATTGCTGGGTCATATGGTAGCTCTATGTTTAGTTTTTTGAGGAATCTCCATATCGCTTTCCAGAGTGTCTGGACAAGTTTACATTCCCACCAACAGTGTCATAATGTTCCCTTTGGCAACATCCTTGCCAGCAACTCTTATTGTTTGTTTTCTTGACAGATGTCACTCTAACTGGAGTGTTATTTGATTTGCATTTCCTTTATGGCCAGAGATGTTGAACATTTCTTCATGTGCCATTTTCACTTCTTCTTCTGAGAAGACTGTCTTTAGAATTCATTAGCCCATTTATTAATTGTGCTGTTGGTTCTTTGGGAGTCATTGTCTGGTGTCTTTGGGGGCCATTGTCTGATCTGTAACTGGCAAAAAATCTTCCATTCTTCAGGCTATTGCTGTAGCTTGTTGGCTATGTACTTTGCCATACAGAAACTTTTTAGTTTGATGCAGTCCAGTTTACCAGTTCTTTCTTTGATACACTGTGTTTTGGGACCACTAAGCAGAAAAGTTGCTTCCTGTGCCAAGGAGTCCTAAATTTCCTCCTAGTCCTTCCTGGAATAGTTTTGTGGTTTCAGGTCTTACATTGATGTCTTTGATCCTTGTTGAATTGATGCTGGCACGAGGGGATAGAGAGGGATCC
This sequence comes from Perognathus longimembris pacificus, assembly GCF_023159225.1. NCBI lineage: Eukaryota > Metazoa > Chordata > Mammalia > Rodentia > Heteromyidae > Perognathus > Perognathus longimembris. The sequence continues at coordinate 45,096,486 of NC_063179.1, read as the reverse complement.
ACTGTCTGTTTTCTGCATGTGGTTATCCATTTGTACCAGTGCCACTTGTTGAGAAGACTATCTTTCTTCCAACCTATGGTTTTTAGTTTTCTTGTCTGTGGGTTTACTTATGGGTCTTCTATTCTGTTCCATTGGTCCTCCAGTCTGTTTTTGTGCCAGTATCAGCCATTTTTATTAGTAGAGTTCTGTAATAGAGTTTGAGGTTTGGCATTGTGATACCTCCAGCACTACTTTTTCTGCTCAGGATTGCTTTTGCAATTTAGGGCCTTTTGAGATTCCATATGAATTTCTGGATTATCTTCTCTATCTCATTGAAGAATGATGTTGGGGTTTTTAATGGGTATTGCATTGAATTTGTAGACTTCTTTGGGCAGTATTGCAATTTTCACAATATTAATTCTGCCAATCTAGGAACATAGAAGGTGTTTCCACTTCTTATATCTTCTTTAGTTTCCTTCTTCAAAATTTTATACTGTTCACTTCAAAAGGTCCTACACACACACTCACACACACACACCATAATAATAATTTTCATGTAAATTTCTACTCTCTCTCTCGCTCCCCCCCCGTGTGTGTGTGTGTGTGTGTGTGTGTGTGTGTGTGTGTGTGTGTGTTGATGTGCTGATGTGTGTTATTGGAGATGGAACCCCAGACTTTGCAAGTGAACAAGTGTTCTACCACAGAGCTATATCTTCATCTCTCATGGTTCCTTTAGAGTTACAACTGCAGAAAGTTGAGTAAAAACAAGTGACTATGGCTTACAAACCTATAATATTGATTCTCGGACCATTTATAGAATAAGTTTGCTATTAGCCTACCCTGAGATACTACTTAGAGTACACAATAGCCTGCATTGAAACAGAGTTTATTCAAGACCAACTACCTAATTTTTAGGGCTCATTGCAAAATGAACATGTGAAACCACTTATAAAACCATGTTAGTAATTCCAAGAGGGCAGCAACAGATCATCTCACTGAGCATGTGCACTTCTTGAAGCAGAACCCAGTGTGGGTGGCAGTAGAGATGCCACATGATAAAACCATGCTCTCTAGAGATTTCCCCTAGTAGAAACAGTTTTCATTTTCATGCGCAAATACATTCTAAGTAAAATGTAGAATAAAAAAGGGCAGGGCAACTAAAACTATATCATAAAATAATTGAAATTTGGAGTTACCTATGAAAGAAAGAACTGTTCATACAAAATACCTCCCTTCACAAGGCTTCTTTGCTTCTGGCTTCTTTGTGTTACAAAGAAGGGCTTTCTCCTGTTTATTAACATTGTACCAGGGATATTTGGGAATTTGACAATTATTGTTTTTCCTTGAACAATAAAGAAGGTGTTGGAATTTTTTTATCCTACAAAATATAAAGATCTTTCCTAAAGGTTGGAATAGCAACTTGAAGCTTGTTAGAAGAAAAAGTTTGAAATAAAGTAAAAATAAACTCTCAGTATATCTTTCTCTTGTTTTCTATATAAGATGAATATAACCCAATCAGGTTCCTAACTTACAGCTGTCTCTTCACCTCCCAGAGCCTCATGTATGCTAAGCACAAGCTCTACCACTGAGCTACATCCCCAGCCCTGTAAGTTTTTCATTTTGATCTTTTCATTAGCTGGGAATGGAACCCATTCAGATTGTCCCCTACAAAGGTGAATGGGAAAAGTCTCAGGCAATTTTTAACACAAAGAAAATGTGTGTTTCTAATATCACAAAATAATTTTATCTCATCAAAAGCCCCTGTGGAACATACCAACTGTTTTGGGAAGTGGGGTGGATAATTGTAACACAATCTTACTAGCAACTGGATTGCAAAGTGAAAATGTACAAGCTGGCATTTCTGCTGGCTGGCTTCTTCCTCTTTAATCCTAGTGCAATTGAATCAAGTATTTGGGAACCAGACAGAGATTCCTCAAATGTTCAAGTAGACATACCTTTTGTGTTTTAAACAGACCTTTAATGTAGTTTGGTACAAACAAGAGAAGTTTCTGCAATATAAGATTTCCAACAACTGTAGACTCAGGACTAAAATCTGCTAAGTAATTATGTGATCCCAGGCTGGGGAAATCTTTCAATTTCTGTAAGAGTGACTGAGAAACTTACTTTTATTCTAGAATGAAATGTTGACCACCTGGTTCCTTTTTGTCATCTGAGTCACCCTCCATCACATGATGAGCTCACCATGTCAGAGTAAGGTTTCCCTCTGAGAAGAACCAGGGTTTGTCGTCACAATTCTGTGGTGACCAGGCAAGTATGTGTACTCATGTGTGCCCTGGGGAATATACACGGGCTTCTTGACAAATCTCCATGGGGAACCAAAGCAGAAACCCACCAGAGGATGAGGAAGTCGGATTCGTGACCCACAAAGGGGAAGGCTGAACTTAGATGTGTGTGTGGCTAAAGTGATGTCATATATGTGAAGAGGAAGGTCAGACTGACCCAAAGGCCAGAAGGAGTATTGGGGTTAGACGGCCAGAATTTGAGTCTTGTTTTCAGCATTGTACTTATGCACTACATGGCTTTAAGCAAGTTAACTGAATTACTTGTGCTTTCTTTCCTTCATCTGCAAAATGAAATGGAAAGAATCCATCTCTCACTAGGCTGTGGTATGAATTGAATTAGTTAATGCATATAAAGTGTTTATAACATTGATTAGCATGCATTGTGACTGTTTTGGCTGTGATTATTGGTGTTTAGTGTTATTTGTACACTAAAATGCCTTGCAATGTGTAAAGCAATATGCAAACATAAGGCACTGTTCTAGATGAATTATTGTACTAATTGGTCAGGATCGCCATAAGAAAGTAACACACAGGATGACTTAAACAACACAGACTTGTTTTCTCACAGTTCTAGAGGTTAGAACTCAAAGACTGAGGTGTCAGCAAGGTTGGTTTCTTCTGAGGTCTCTCTTGCTATCTTCCCTGTCTTCACATGCTTGATTCTTTCTGTTTGCCCATGTCCTAATTAACTCTTCTTATAAGAAAATCACCCATAAGGGCTTTGAAGTCACCCTAAAAGACCTGGTCCATGGTTAATTACCTCTTTGAGGACCCTCTCCTTAAATATGGTCACATTCAAAAGTATTGGGAATTAGGATGTCAACATATGAATTTGGAGGCTGAGGGATGCAATGAGGTTATAGCAACTAGCTGAACAATTTGCTTAATCTAGAATTATGTTCTTCTCTAAGTAGTTCCTGGTGAGAGTTGGCTAGACGAAGTACTTGTTTGACATGGTCTAGATAGAAAGACAATGGTCCCTGCACTCTAGAGGGTGTAGTGATGAGTGGAAGTGACAAGTGGAGGGTATCCAGCTCATCCTCTGCTCCACAGCATGGCAGACTGTTGACCCCCTTGACCATCGCCAGGGCCAAGAGTGAGCACTCACAGATTTTCTCCATCCCCCTTACCATCTTACTTACAAGATTCCTCTGATTGACTAGCTGGCAAATCCTCTGGCCACCAGCTCCCTAACCTTCCCATGGTTCCCAAAATTAAAATCTAATAGGGAAGTAAATCTTTCTTCCTGTAATACAAAGAACTACTGCTCATGTGACTGAACCCTGACTAATATCAGAAGTAGGAGTGGGAGCTTTTCTCTGGTCATGTTATTACTGAATCACATGGATACACTTTCAATTCTAATTGAAATTCTAATTATTGTGTGCTTAAACTCATTCCAAATCCCTCGGGATGAGTCTTTCAGCTTCTACCTCTCTTGATTCCAATGTATTACACAAATGACTACCAGATAGAACTTCTTGGATCAAATTCATGTCACCAAATGATGAAGAGAAGTCCCCAGATGGCAGCTGAGTGGCCACCAACAAAGCAAGAGGTTCAGATCAGAGTCCAAGGATGGAGGCTCCCAAAGGGAGAGCTCCATTTAAAAAAGAAGAAACAGACATAGCCAATGTTTGTGAAATGTTAAGAGAGTGCTTCAGAGTAACATTGGGTCACTGCAGGAAAAGTAGTAATGAAGCGTAGAAAATTAAGCACAATTATTACAAATAAAGGAAACCATGGAGTCTGTGTTTCTTTGGACCTGGCTTACTTCACTTAATATAATTTTTTCCAAGTCTTTCCATTTCCTTGTGAATGGGGCAATTTCATCATTTCCTTGTGAATGGGGCAATGTCATTCTTTCTGATGGAAGCATAGAATATATGTAGAGAGATAGAATATAGATAGATAGATAGATAGTATATATATTCTATATATAGAGAAATATATATATCTTGATCCATTCATCTACTGAATGGCATCTGGGTTAGTTCCATATTTTAGCTATGGTAAATATTTCTGTAATGAACATGGTTGTGTTGGCAGCTTTAGTATGGCCTTATTTGTCGTCATTTGGGTAAATGCCCGGAAGTGGGATTTCTGGGTCATGAGGGAGCGCTGTGCCTTTTGAGGAACTTCCACACTGCTTTTCAGAGTGATGGAATGAGTTTATACTCCCACCAACAGTGTAGTAGTGTTCCCTTTTAGCCACATCCCCACTAGCATCTGTTGTTTATTGATAATGGCCATTCTAACTGGGATGAGGTGGAATCTAAATGTTGTTTTGGTTTTCATTTCTTTTATGGCCAGAGATATTGAATATTTCTTCATGTGTCTATCAGACATTCTTATTTCCTCTTCATAAAAGTGTCTCTTTAAGTCTTTAGCCCACTTAGTAATGGGGTGGTTGTTTCTCTGAGGATATTTTGGGGGGGGGGGTAATTTTTTTTATCTCTATGTATATTTTTGATATAAGGCCCATGTCTGTTGTATAGCTAGTGAAGACCTTCTCCCAATCTGTGGGCTTTCTATTATGTTTCTAGCTATGTCCTTTGCCATGCAGAATCTCTGCAGTTCAATGCAATAGCTCAATAGCTATGTACATATGGCCATATAAGATGATGCTAAGTGAAATGAACTTCAAGATATGGAAACAAGAGGTTTGTCTTTGTTGTTGTTGTTGTTAATGTACTATATGAAAAGTATTGGAGGGTTTTTCCAAGGCAGCACATATGGAAAGCTCCTTGAAGAACCCTGGTAAACATCAGCAGCTGTGACACGGAGCAATACTGGAGACCATAGGGGATAAAGGGAGATTTCAATGAGATCAGAGCATGTCCATATGCTTTAGGACAGACTCAGGGGAGAGGAGAGCTGGTGGCAAAAAGAGGAGATAACAAAGAAGAATCTGTGAATAGTGATTAATTCAAGCCTAGATGGCGGGTCTGAGCTCTGATGGGAGCAAGGCTGACATTATTGAGGAAGGAGAAGGAAGATGGAGCTTAGGAAAAAGAGGGTTTGTATGCTGAGGTTGAAATGAAGATGCCTTCCTTCCTTTCCCCTTCTTTCTACCTCTACTTCCTTAGGCATGAGTTCTCAAAGCACTTCCCTAGAACTGCCTCTCTGCTGGCCAGCTGGGGAGGTCAAGAGGGAGTAGAGAAAAAAAGCTAAGTCAGAGAGGAGGAGATTGTAAACCAGGAGGGAGATGAACCATCTTCTTGGAGTCACACCGCTAATTAGGGACTAAAATCAAACTGGCTCCTAGCCTAGTGCTCTTTCACTACCAAATTACCATGTAATATTGAACAGATGGGAGTGATTAAGGCTTAGGGCCATTATAAAGACTAACATAACCAAAGTTACATGCAATAAGGAACTGAGTAGAAATACAGCCGAAAGACTTAAACCTCACTTTGCAGGAAGGGGTAATTTTACCCACTGTGAGCCATGATTAGATTAGGGTGGATTGAAGTGAACTGTAAACTTCTTAAAAGCACCGTCTTCACTGTTATCTAATCCAGCTGGGCTAGGAGAAGCCCTGGATACATTGGGTGGCATTCAAGGAAGAGGACAAGATAAATGCCACTCATCATATCAACCAACGGAACTTAAATTAACTCTTCATATGATACAAGCATCTGTTAAATAGGCTGAAATGTAGGAAGTGCTTTAAAATAACATGTTCTGCTTGCACAGATGTGGAAACCCTGACATCCCTAGTTCCATCAGAAGAAGCTCTTCTTCAAAATACTTGCCCCTCAGACTTCCCCTTCATGCCATTCCTTTGTTCCGTTTGCAGCAAAAACCTTCTCTTGTTCTGTCTTTGTATTTTTAACAATCCTTGCAAGGTGGCATTTATTTTGATATTCTGCTATCTACTGTGAATGTTTTATTTCCCCCTCAGCATCACTTACTGTGATGGATGTTGAATTATGAATGTTGACCTTGATAAATCAGATTGGTATTACTCTTTGGGTAGGGAGAGAAGACAATTTGGTAACTGATCATATTGACAAGTCATTAGATTATGCTAAGTCATAGTAATCTTTGTAATTAAATCCTTCTTGCTAGACACTTACTGTTCATAATAAATATTGAACTGTTAATATTCAACCATTGGCCACTTTTCCTTATGAAGTTGGTGCTCAGGGCTCTGACTCTCGAGTCAGTGCTACTTTATTCCTCCTGTCCTAAGCAGGGCTCCTGAAAATTAGGGGAGACCTAGAGGAATCGCACTGTTTCACAAATTTCTCCCCGTATCAGAGGGAAACGACCCTAACTTTCAATATTCACTTCTTTTATATTTCTATTTTTACTAAATTCTCATACCTTTACTCGGACCTGGTAATTGCAATTGTTTGTTCAGGTCTCCTCTCACCTGATAAAAAAAGGCAAATAATACAATGGATATACAGTCCCATCCCCACCCACCGAAGAATGGAAGTGTAAATTTCTGATTGGAGGGAAAAGTAAAAGATGGTAAATGCAGACACCTTCCCTTTCTTTCCACTTATTCTGTGGAGTTTTTTAATTGGGTCCGTCATAGTTATTTGAATTTTTCTTTTACCTATTTATTATCGGTTTTGTCCACTGCAATGTAAGGTTGCAAAGGGCATAAGTCCTGCCTCTCTTGTCCTCTATTTCCTGGGAACCATGTCTCCTGGGTACAAAATAGATGCCAGGTTAATGGATGGACAGTGGATGGTAAGTGGATGGATAAGCGAATAGATGGATGGTAGTGGATGGATAAATGGATGGATGGATGGTAAGTGGGTAGATGGATACAATATGTGGTCCTCTCCCACTCGGCAAGTATCATAGGCCACAGTGAGACATCTATTTAAGAGGCATCTCGACTCTGAGTAACTAGGTGAGGTTTAGTAATACATTGCAAGGAAGATGATAAGGTGTGATTTATGTCTGAATGACATTTAAAAGAAAATTAATAAGAATAGAAGGAAAGTTTGGGGGCAGGGTTAACACTACCAGAAGGAAAACCACATAACTAGAAAAACATCTCTTGACATGTATCTTGGAGAAAGCAGACTTGGACAAGAAGAGAAATCAGATTAAGATTAGGAGATGTTTAACAAATACATATTTGTTAACTGGATGGCTGACAAAAATGAAAATGCAAATTGTTTCGTAGATGTGTTAGGGTTGAGCTCTCCACTCTTCTGAGGAGGATCTACTATTGGTATGAAGAAGGGCAGAACTGGTTTAAGATCTGCTTCTCCACTACCTCCCCAACCCTCCTGTCTATATCCAATAGGCTCACATTGACATCCCGCCAATGCAGTTGCCAAAGTTCCACACAACTACTTCAGGATAATCCAAGAATTGGGCTCTTCTTCCTCATATCAAAAATATTTCTCCTGAGTCTAATCCATTCAATAACACGATGATTAATAGTTACTTGGAGAAGAAAAAAACAAACTTACTCCTAGATTATTTCCATCTGAGAAATATCCTGTGATTTCTTTTCTTTTTATTTTCTAGGTCCTAGATCAGTCAGTACTCAAACTTGGTATCTGAGGCATCTTTTGCTCATTAGGTGTCACTCTACCAACTGAGCCATGCTTCCAATCCCATTTTTCTTCATCTTAAAAATAAGAATTCATTGACTTCATTTCTCCCTATAGCTATAGCTCCACCTGCTCCCATGTCTGTTCTCTTTCTTTACAGCAAAGTTAATTCAAAGGTTTTCCCTAGGGCTTAGGATACAGCTCATTTGGGGCTATAGAGTGCTTTGCAGGCATGTATAAAGCCCTGGGGTCTAGCCTAGCCCACAAAAAGAAAAAATAATAATTCTTCTTACAATTGCCATTTCAAATTTGTCTTCTCAGAATTTTTCTTGAATCTTCTCCAATCAGGGCTTGCACGGTCACAAATAGACTGTGAGTTACAGTGGCATGCCCAGCCTAGACTAGCTAGCTCAATTATGTATCTACTCATCCCTTATTACTTTCCTCACTATTCACTGCTCTACCCTTCCTCTGAGAATTTCCTCCCCTATTGTGTCTGCTTCCCAGGCCTTACCTCCCTCTATTCCATCATTTTAGTTCTCAGACCTCTACAGTGATTCACTTCACATCCCCCTCAATGCTTTTCTTAACTTCATCTTCAAGGGATATCATCGCTGACCCCTATACTTGCAGCTAGAATACCTCTTTGCTTATCACTTCCCATTCTTCCCTTCTGTCACAATGTTCCTCCAAAGTACTTTTGACCATCAGTATGACTGTGTATTATATTCTCTGCCTTCCCACATTGTAGAGTAGGTTCCATTATGGCAAGAAATGTATCTCTTTTGTTATTGTCTTATCCTCACTCACTCCTAGCTAAAATATACCTAGTGCAGAGTAAGAACAATGAATACTTGTTGAAGCAATGGAAAAGCCATTCTGAACCAATGTGTTCAGGGTTTCTAACATCTTAATGGAAATGGCCTAGATTCCATTCATATGAGACCACATAGATTGCGACAGCAGCACAGGACAATCTAGTGGGGATGTATTTTGGGGGTGGTTGAGGTCTTGTGGTACCCCTCAAATTAGACTACATTTCTGACTGCTGTATGAAAATAACTTTGGCCACATATTTGTGAGTCACAAGACCAGGTTGGCTGCGAAGAAACACATGCAATTGTTATCTCTGTTGAGGATAATATGTTTTAATGGATATCACACCTCCGTTGTTTTCTGGTCTAGTAAGACCACAGTGGAAGTATTGTGTTCATCTGTGGGGATTATTCTTCAAGAAAAATATTGGCCATAGAAAACCAACCAGGGTTGTGAAGTAGCTGATTATGATCTATGCAGCACAACTGAAGGGAGCAAAGGTGCTCAGTGATTACCTTTAAGGACAAGGTGTAAAACTGTGTACCATTTGTACCACCATTCTCTCCTTCCACCCGTGGCAGACATTACTAATCAATCAACCATGAATCTCTTTGTGGCAGCATTTGCTTCTCCTTATTAGGTGAGATAGAGGTGGATAATCTCTAAACTTGATCTCTCCCAAAGTTCTTTGGATCTCCTTCTACTTAACTCTTCTAGACAAGGCTAAGGGAAAAGGGCTGGCGAAGAAATTCTGCACAGAAAAACCACTCACCTATAGATAGCAGTTATCTCACTGAGGAAGATAACAGAAAATGAGAATACGAGACTATCAATGAAGCACAAACAGATCAGGTGATTGTTTCTAAGCTATAATAACAATAGTAACAAAATCTTTTAAAACTTTTGATTGCGTTGGTCTTCCATTTATCTTACTTCCTTTCTTTCTCCACATGACTTAACCCTATGCTCAATTTTTTTTTTTGGCTAGAAGCCAATTAACTCTGTTTAAAAACATGGAAAAAAAACAGCTGATGCCAGAAGCTTGGCTCTCTGTGTTGCAAGAGTTGGTAATTCCTTCCCTAATGACACAGTAGAGACTCTGTCGCCACAGTTAAGAGCAGGCTTTAGACAATTACTATATTTAAGTCT